>NC_072386.2:111900515-112201962 GCF_028885625.2 Pongo pygmaeus
CTGACAGTTGAATGAAGCTGGGTCCCTGGAAGGGGGATCTTGGGGACAGAACCCAGCGCTGCCGCCCAGCACTGGGCTCTGGACACAATGCTTAATCTCTTTGAATCTCCGTTTCCTCGCCTTTGAAGTGGGATAATTATTAATAGTTCCTGCATCAGGGGCTTGTTGTCAGAACTTCATTGCATGCAATTAAAGCAGGTGCCCCAGCTTTGGCAAAGCTCGGTAAGTGGCAGCCACTGTGCTTGTTTCAGGTAAGCACAGCTGAGCACAGGTGAGCGCAGGGTGTTGCATTTTCTTCCCTGGCTGTTCTTCCTCACTTGTTCTGGGCAGGCTTGGTTACATCGGTCTCAGAACCCTCCTGTCTTTCTGCGCTTCCCCTGCATTGCCCTGACCTATGTCCTTTGCACTCTGCCTGGCTCTCCAATCCCAGGCCTCAAGGCCGTCCAGCCCTCGGGCCCCCTCAGTTGTGACTGCAGTTGTGACTGCAGCTGGTCGGTCCCTCACCCCAGAGTCCCGACTCACTCCTTCCTGATGATGGAAAAGTTACTGTCTTGCTTCCCAGTTTTGGGCAGCAAATTCAGGAGCAGAAGTCACAGTCTTACCCCTTGCTGCACACTGAGGTCAGTCATAGCGTGGCCAACCCACAGCTCCCTTGGAGGGACCTTGGAAGCAGGGTGGAAGACAGGTTGTCAGCTCTGTGAGCACTGGTCGCCCTGCTAGTTCCAAGGGACTCTTGAAAGGCCTTAGCTGAGACCAAGAAGGGACACCAGGGGGTCCTCCAACCACTGGCAACCCAAAAATATCCATTACTTGAAAGAGGGCTCTGAATAGTGGCTTGTTCCTGCCTCCCATCATGGATGACTGAGTGATCTTTTCTCTAAGAAAACCTGATATTGGCTGGCGCAGTGGCTCATGCCTGTAATTCCAGCACTTTGGGAGGCCAAGGCAGGAGGATCACATGAGGCTTGGAGTTCGAGACCAGCCTGGCCAACATGGTGAAACTTCATCTCTACAAAAAATACAAAAATTAGCTGGGCGTGGTGGTGCACATCTGTAATCACAGCTACTTTGGAGGCTGAAGCACAAGAATTGCTGGAACCCAGGAGGTGGAGGCTGCAGTGAATTGAGATTACACCACTGCACTCCAGCCTGGGCAACAGAGTGAGAAACCTGATATTGAGAGAAGAATGTGGATCTTACAGATTCAGACATGCCTGGGTTTGAATTCTAGCTCCACCACCTACCATCTGTATGATCTTGGGCAAGTCCTGTCACCTGTGGGCCCCATTTTGCACGTCCGTGCAATGGAGCAATGATGCCTCCCTTGCAGGCGATGTGTGAAGAATGCCCGGCACAGTGGGCATCATCATTTCGCAAACACGTATATTGCTGACTACAGAAAGACATAGCAGGAGCCCAATATACACAGACTCCCTTTGCCCCTTGCCCTCCTCTACGCTTTGTGGCTAGAATTAGACTTAGCACAGTGGGCTGAGGGGCCCTGGATGGGGTGGCTGCATTGCTGGCCTGAGTGGAAGCCCTCTGCTTCCACCCCATGTGTCTCCGGAGCAGGGAGATGAGCACCTGATCGGGAGGAGGAAACAAGGTTTCCAGCCTTGGCTTGGCCATACACTTGCTGAGCGCCCTTGAGTAAGTCACTTCACTTCTCTGGGCTTCAGTTTACTGTGGGTAAAGTGGGGTGCTGTAGAAGGACCTTTCCAACTCTGATTTGACAACTCTGGGCGTGGAGCTGGGGACTGCTCACAGGAAAGCCCAGCTGACTTTCCTTGGCTTGCTCCTGAGTGAGGGCAGTTGTGACTGCAGCAGGGAAGCTCTCCTGAACACCCTGCTCTGGCATGCAGTAATGATTACAGAGGGTTGGAGAGCAGGAGCTTGTGTCTCCACTTCAGAAAGGAGAGGCCTGAGGCTCGGAAAGGGCAAGTGACTTACCCAAAGCCATCCAGCATTGTTGTGGTAGGGCACCTGTCCCTTACCCATAGCTGCTCTGAAGGGACTGCTGGGTTGGAGTTGCTGCGGTACCGTAGGGGAAAGCAGAAGGGTGGCATGGGCTGGAACAATCCAGAAAGACTTCTCAGAGAGCCTTGAAGGATAGAAAGATTTGGATTTGTACCTCTCAAAGTGGCTTTTGCAAAATACTCAAGCCGGAGGCAGGATATGGTGAAGAAAAGTGGTTCTTGGGCTGAGTTCAGTGACTCACTCCTGTAATCCCAGTGCCCAAGGATCTCTTGAGGCCAGGAGTTCAAGACCAGTTTAAGCAGCATAGTGAGACCCCATGTCTACAATAAAATAAAATAAGCTGGGCACTGTGGCTCATGCCTGTAGTCTTAGCCACTCAAGAAGCTGAGATGGGAGGATCATTCAAGTCCAGGAGTTTGAGGTTACAGTGAGCTGTGATTATACCAGTGCCCTGCAGCCTGGGACAGAGTGAAACCCTGTTGAAAGGAAGGAAGAGAGAGAGAGAGAGGAAGGAAGGAGAGAAAGAAAGAGAGAAAGAGAGAAAGGAAGGAAGGAAAAGAAAGAAAGAGGGAAAGAGAACAAAAGAAAAGAAAGAAAAAAGAAAGGGGAAGAAAGAAAAGCAGTTCTTTGTTCAATAAGATAGGGAAATGCTGTATAAAACAAAAGGCAAGCAGGTGTATTCACCATAGGATTGACAGAGCCTTTATTATGCACATGTGTGTTGTATAACAGTCAGGGAGGGTGAGTGAGAAGCATTCCCTATGCTTATTTGACCATGGAACTCTTTCCTTGCAGAATGTCTTAGGGGACTAGTGTGCCTTTGGGAAATGCTGGTTTTGAGGAAGGAATTGTTGCAGTTTTTTTGATTTAGAAAGTGGCTACAGGGGTCCTTGTTAGTGGAGTATGGGATTCAAAGGGATGGCAGAAAGATGCAGTGGGCAGGGAATCTCTCACTTCTTAGCTGTGTGGCCTTGGGCAAATTTTATTCCTTTCCTAAACCTCGGTTTCCTACTCTGAAATGGGCATAAGAATGTTCCAGTCTCAAACAAGATAATGGGTATGAAAATCCTGTGTTAACTGAGAATCACTGTGTTGCTGGAAAGCCACTGGTCCGCAAGCCGGAATTTCCTTCACCTCAATTCTGTCCCCTTCTTCCATATCTGCTTCCCTAGGCCTTCTCCCCTGGGCTAATGCTGTCTCTTTGGCCCCACAGAAAGGAGGTGTGGCATCGGGATTCAAGCACGTGGTACCCAACGAGGTGGTGGTACAGAGACTCTTCCAGGTCAAAGGGCGGCGTGTGGTCCGTGCCACCGAGGTACCTGTGTCCTGGGAGAGCTTCAACAATGGCGACTGCTTCATCCTGGACCTGGGCAACGTGAGTCCTGCTTTCCTCTTTCCCAGGAGCCACTGAGGTGCTCCTTGTCTGAACAGGGACTTGGGTACATCCACATGAACAAATGCATAGACGCAGGTGGGCAAACCACAGGGACCAGCATTGTTCCTGTACAGATATGTCTGTATGCAAAGACTCCCACAAATGTAGACTCACACCATGGGTATAGTGCGTACGTGGACTTTGATTGACATATAGACTTCCTGGCACCTTCTGTTCATATGTACATCTTGTGTCCTTTTTCACATGCTTATCAATATGTAACAGTCATGGGCAAACACTCTGGGCTTTTGCCCACCAGGTGTGCACATGTGCACCATCATGAATGCCCACACATGTATACTCGGGTATGTTGTTTAAGGTCCCGCATGTGTATATCATACATTTAGTTGCACATGCCCATGATCTATGACAATGTGTGTGGGATGCCCTTACCCAGGCCCACCTTATAGATGTGTGATGCTTTGTACACACTTGTCTCACAAATCCCTGTGAGCGCAGACCTGCAAATGGACATGGCCCTTCTACCCCAAAGCTCATATGCTTATACACCTGTGATATAATGTCCGTGCAAACATGAGCACACCCTGATTTAGTGTAAGCTTTTTATTAAAGCGTCATAGGCACACAGAGGAGTATGTGAATCCTGAGTGTACGGCTTGGTGGATTACACAGAGCGAACACACTCACGTAACACTGGATCATGAAGCAGAACCTCACCAGCCCCTAGAAGGCCCCTTTTGCCCCCTTTCAGTGCCCTCACCCCAAGGGCAACCATCATCCTGAACTTTCTCAACAGCATAGATGAATTTTGCCTGTTTCTGAACTTTGTAGACATGGAACCTTGTTCTTTTATGTCTGACCTTTTGCTCAACATTACATTTCTGAGATGCATCCGTATTGTTGCATTTAGTTGTAGATTGTTCATTTTCCTTGCTGTGGAAGATTCAGTTGTATGGGTGTACCACGATTTATGTATCCTTTATGTTGTTGATGGGCACTTGAGGTGGCTCCTGGTTTGGGGCTATTACAGACAGTGCTACTCTGAACATTCTTGCACAAGTCTTTTGGTGGACATACCACGTACTTCTGTCAGATGTATTCCTAGAAGGAGGATTGCTGGGTCATAAGTAAATAGGTATATTCGGCTTTAGTGGCTATGGCCAAATGGTTTTCCAAAATGGTTGTGCCAATTTATATTCCTTTCAGCAGGCAAATATTTTTGCACACATTCTAGATGTAGTTGTACCTGTGAAAAAATTCATATCCTCGGACATGCACTCCCATCCCCTGGTGTGTGCAGATCACACTTAATTGTACGTGAATAATGCACGTGTGCAGACTGTGCCAGCCTTCACCTGGGCAAGTGCAGAACAGGGTGAGCCTGCACACCACACGCCACACTCCCCAAGCCCTGTCACTGGGTGGGGCTTATAGGAAGGCGGGGCACTGACTTCCTGGGTCTCTGTCTTCCAGGACATCCACCAGTGGTGTGGTTCCAACAGCAATCGGTTTGAAAGACTGAAGGCCACTCAGGTGTCCAAGGGCATCCGGGACAACGAGCGGAGTGGCCGGGCCCGAGTGCACGTGTCTGAGGAGGGCGCTGAGCCTGAGGCGATGCTTCAGGTGCCTGTGGGGTGCGCAGTGGGGTGGCCATGGGGACACGCTGCTCATGAATGTCTTCTGTTCAGTAGGCAATTTGAGGCAAATTTGAGGAAAAAAAAACCTTCCGCTCTACCCCGCCTTTTTATTTTTAAAATACTTTTTTATTTTAATTTTTGAGACAGGGTCTTATTCATTGTTGCCTGAGCTGGAGTGCAGGGTCATGATCACAGCTCACTGCAGCCTTGACCTCCTGGGCTCAAGTGATCCTCCTGCCTCAGCCTCCCGAGTAGCTGGGACCACAGGCGAGTGCTACCAAGCCAGGCTAATTTTTGAATTTTTTGTAGGAATGACGTCTTGCTATGTTGCTCAGGCTGGTCTCCAGCTTCTGGGCTCAAACCATCCACCTGCCTCAACCTCCCAAAATGCTGGGATTATAAGCATGAGTCACCATGCTGGCCCTGCCTCACTTTTGAGGCTGTTTTTCCATCAAACCTGATCACTTTAGGGAGCAAGGGAGATCAGTTTCCTGCACAACTCCCAGACTCCCCTGAGAGGTGGGACTGGAACCCAAGGCTGTGCTGGGAGTGTGAGCTGCATTCTCCAGTGGGGAGGGCCAGGTCCTCTGCAAAGCTAAGGAGAACAGTCTCTTAGCATCCCCAGAGGGCCAGTTTTGTGCTAGAACAAGGTCAGAAAGAGACCACTGAGCCCCAATCCCCTCAATTCTCTTCTGACTATTCCTGGTAGTTTTTGGCCCATTTAGTCACATGATGGGATTGTCAGCCATTGTGCTTTGAGGACATATCAATAGAGGCAAGATTCACCAGGAAAAGGAGGAGACCATGAGCTCTGCTCCATGCCACTTGGTTCCTGCTTTTCTGGGGGCATCCAATTCCAGCTTTTGGAGAGAGTAGAAGGGTGATTATTATTATGGGAAGGGATCTGGATACCAACCATGGCTTGGGAGGGACAGTGGGAGTGAAAATAGGCTCTGAAGCCACAGGGATGGAGGTTCAGATTCTGGCTTAGCCACCTAATAGCTGTGTGAGTAGGTGACTTCATCTCTCTGGACCTCAGATTCCTCTTCTGTAAAATGAGAGTGATAGTCTGTGCCTCCTGGCCTGGGTGTGAGGATGCAGTGAGATCTTTTAAAGGTAGGCGGTAGAAGGTGTTCAATAGCTGTAGTTATCACGATTAGCCGGTAGACGAAATATCTGAAGAGCTATCTGGAGGCAGAGGAGCAGGAGTGTTCTCCTGGAGTTTCTGAGTCAGGGAGACAAGGTGGAAGGGACCTCTGATGAACAGATCTGGACATGTGAGCAGATGCAGGATGTCTCTAAAGGAGGTCAGACTCCATGGGGAGAGTCACAGTGGATGCCCTTGTGATCCTTGCCTGCCTGGGAGCTATCTCAGGGCCTGGCCCCTCCCTCACAGCCACCCTTCCTCTCCATCTCTCCATCTCCTACAGGTGCTGGGCCCCAAGCCGGCTCTGCCTGCAGGTACCGAGGACACCGCCAAGGAGGATGCGGCCAACCGCAAGCTGGCCAAACTCTACAAGGTGGGCACCAGATGCACTGTCTGCCTGGGCATGGGGTCACGACAGGGTGGTGGAAGACCTGGTCTTCCCCACTCCACTGCTGTGGGACCTTGAGCAAAGCAGCCCTTTGGAGGGGGGCCTCGGCTTTCTCACGTCTCCAGTGGACGCTCGTGTACTTCCTTTGCTTTCCTGCACTAGGAGCATGCGATCAACTCCGGACACATCTGTGTCACGCTCATACATGAGGTCTCTCTTTCTGAGTCTCAGTGTCCTAGTCTGTAAAGTGGGAAGAAGAGCAGAATGGTCGACTTTGCAGGATTTCTGGGAGTCCACAGATAAAATGGATGTGAAAACAGCTTAGAAAATACTTGGGGAAATACTACAGAAATGGTGTGTATGTGGGGAGGTTGGGGGTGTGGATTATAGTTAATGACTTTATTCATGATTTCTTTCTTGTGATTTTCACAACTGAATCGAGGCTTGGCTCCAGCTAGGGAACTCTCTTGGCTGAGCTCTGGGAGAAAGCTCAGTCATACTTACATTGTGCCCCAAGTATTTTCAGTAAAACAACAAAATGGGGATGTTGATTCTCACCACCGCCAAAGAAGAACTACTACATTACTGATTTTTTTCTGATTATGAAGTAATACATGTTTATTGTTAAAAAAAAAGAACAGTATTCAAAATATAAAAAGAAAATAAAAGTCCATGCAATTTCACTAGTTTAAAAAACCAGTATTACTTTTAAAATGTGTTTTAATTACAAAAATGACAATACCCAGTTAAAAAATCAGCCTCTCCTCCTCACGAGAGAACACATCTTTGTCCAGCCACAGCTTTCTGTGCCTAGTTACTTTTCCATTTCCATCTTATTATTTTATTTTGAGATAGGGTCTTGCTCTGTCACCCAGGCTGCAGTACAATGGCACAATCACAGCTCACTGCGACCTCTGCCTACTGGGCTCAAGCGATCTCTTGCCTCAGCCTTCTAAGTAGCTGGGACTACAGATGTACGCCACCACACTCAGCTAACTTTTGTATTTTTTGTAGAGATGAGGTTTCGCCATGTTGCCCAGGCTGGTCTCAAACTCCTGGGCTCATGTGATCTGCCCACCTCAGCCTCCCAAAGTGCTGGGATTACAGACCTGAGCCAACGCTCCCAGCCATTTCTATTTTATGTAACTGGATCCAAACTATTCATGCTGTTGTGTGGTCTTTTTTCCACTCAACATGGTCAGGAATATCTTTCTATAATAAATCTCAACACAGCCCTTTATAACAGCTGTATAGTATTCTATTTTATGAATGTAAGAATTTAAGCAAATCCTAATTGATGGACATTAGGATGTTCCACCTTTTCCAATTACAGACGTCCCTCTTGGTGCACTTGTGCTAAGTACAGCACAGCACTAGGGCAAGTTCCTAGACAAGGAACTGCTGGTCACAGGCCGAAGAATGAGTTAGTGGTTGAAAATACTGGTTCTGGGCCAGGCGTGGTGGCTCACCCCTGTAATCCCAGCACTTTCAGATGCCGAGGTGGGCGGATCACCTGAGGTCAGGAGTTCGAGACCAGCCTGGCCAACATGGTGAAACACCGTCTCTACTAAAAATACAAAATATTAGCCAGGCGTGGTGGTGGGTGCCTCTAATCCTAGCTCTCCTCCTAAGGGAGGAGAATCACTTGAACCCGGGAGGTGGAGATTGCAGTGAGCCGAGATCGCGCCATTGCACTCCAGCCTGGGTGACAAGAGCGAGACTCCGTCTCAAAAAAATAAATAAATAAATAAATAAAATAAAATAAGAAAATACTGGTTCTTGGGTCAGGAGTCAGACTACCTGTGTTTGAATTCCAGGTCAGCTATTTCTAGCTGTGCAAGTTCCTTAACCACTCAGTGCCTTGGGTTCCTTGTGACTGAGACAGGGATAGTAACAGAACTATCATATGCAAGGATTAAAGGGGTTCTATAATTATATAAGTTATAGAAATTGCTTAGAACAGTGACTGGCACAGACTAGTAAGTACTCAATTCATATAGAATAATTATTATTTAAAGGACTGCTACCTCACAGTCAACTGTACTCTGGAACAGCTCCCAAATTACTCTTATCAGAGATCTTAAATGCCAGTTTACCCAGAGCCTTGCCAACTGGATATTGTTAAACTTTTGAATTTTGACTCTTAAGATAGACTTTTTTTTTTGAACTTGGGTGAACTTTTTATTTTAGAATAATTTTTAAGTTTACAGAAAAATTGTAAAGATAGTACAAAGAGTTCCTATATACCATTCACTCAGCTTCTCCTTAGCATCTTAGCATAACCAGGAACATTTGTCAAAACTAAGAAATTAACATTGCTTCAATACCATTAACTAAACTATAGACTTTAGCCAGATTTCCCCAGTTTTTTATTCTAGGTTCCAATCCAGGATACCAGATTGCATTTAGCTCTTTTTACTTTTATTTTTCTTTTCTTCTCTTTTATTTACTTATTTATTTTCGAGACAGAGTCTGGCTCTGTTACCCAGGCTGGAGTGTAGTGATGCAGTCACAGCTCACCATAGCCCCGACCTCCTGGGCTCAAGTGATCCTCCCACTTCAGCCTCCCAAGTAGCTGGGGCCACAGGCATGTGCCACCAGGCCTTGCTACTTTTTGTATTTTTTGTAGAGATGGGATCTCGCCATGTTGCCCAGGCTGGTCTCGAACTCCTGGGCTCATGCCATCCACCCACCTGGGCCTCCCAAAGTGCTGGGATTAAAGGTGTGCGACACTGCAACCGGCCTCTTCTCTTTTTTTTAAATAGTAAAGTTGAATACATTTTCAGCAAACTATGCAGTTCCCCTCTGCCACCCAGTTCCCCAAATTTTATCCCGCGCTCCCTTCCCATGTGCAATTTGTGTTACCCTGGAGTGTAGGTCAGCAGATGTGGTTCTGCAAAGCAGAAAAGGAAAAAGAATGTCGAAATGTGTGCGAGAGGAAGCCCAGGTGTTACTCTGCAGGGCCATTTGGGACGGGGGGGTGGGAGGTGGGGCAAGATGGTGGAAGTCTCAGGGCTGGGCAGCCACAGACACTCATGTGCTGGTTCCTTCTGCTTCCTCCCCTCAGGTCTCCAATGGTGCAGGGACCATGTCCGTCTCCCTCGTGGCTGATGAGAACCCCTTCGCCCAGGGGGCCCTGAAGTCAGAGGACTGCTTCATCCTGGACCATGGCAAGGATGGGAAAATCTTTGTCTGGAAAGGTACTGGAGACAGGGGAAGGGTCCCAGCTGGCCTGTAGGATCTTGGGTGGGATGTCCTGCAGCTCCCAGGAACTCAGCTCCCAGGGAGCGTGGAGTGTGCCTGGTGCAATGGAAATCAGAAGTCTTGGACTGAGGCCTTGGTTTTGCATTTGACATACTGTGTGATCTTGGGCACTTTACTTACCCTTTCTGGGCCTCAGATTCCTGATCTGGGCTAAAATGGATGTTTCCCAAGTGCATTATAACGTCAGTTCTCTGAGAGGCTAATTGGCATCCTGTAGAAATTATGTAGAAAACATCTAACTGTATGGTCAGATAAGTTCATGGGCAACAGCAGATTTAAAAATGTTCAAGTTTGTTTACTGTAGGACTTTTAACTTGTTCATTTACAGGGGGGCTTTTCGTGAAGATGATCTGGTTTGGGAAATGCTAAGCTAGAAGTTCATAAACTCTTTGGGTACTATCTTGTGGGAATTCTCTCGGAAACCGTTGGCCCAGATGTTTCTCAGAGGCCCTGAGATGTTCTGAGAGGACCCATCAATATCCTCCCGTGATTCTCTAAGGCTCCTCTTGGGGAAGAGGACAGAGGAGAGGGAGGCAGTGGGAGGACAGAGAGAAAGGGAGAGAGTAGGGAGAACGAGAGAGAGAGAGACTATTATAATTATTACTCTCTAGGCCGCCTGGGCCCTGGGCCAGCTGATCTGGACCTTGGCCTTGGCAGTGAGAAGGCTGGGACTGAGGGCCAGCACTGGCTGGCCAGGAGCTCCTTGGCACGGGAATGCCCTCAGGGTGGCAGCTTCTCACTCACTGAGTAACCTAGGTCAAGTAATTTAATCTCTCTAAGACCCTAGCTTCCTTATAGATATTCAGGAAAAGATTAGCAACTTTTTTTTATTACTTAAGACTATTCTGTGGATTAAATAATCTATGCATAGTTCTAAGCACAAAATACATGCTCACTAAATGGACCACAATAGTGTTGTGATTGGTGTCACTGGTCAGCCCCAGGCTGGACTCCAGGAGCTCTAGTGAGTGGTCAGCTCTGGGGGTCTCTGGCCTTGGCTGTCCACAGTCTAAGAAGAGTAGGGAGGGAAGTTTGGCAGCTCCTTCTCCTGGACTGTTGGAAGTCAGGATGCAGCAGGATCCCGGGCCTCTAACCCTCCATCACTTCCTCTGGCTGCCAACAGGCAAGCAGGCAAACACAGAGGAGAGGAAGGCTGCCCTCAAAACAGCCTCTGACTTCATCACCAAGATGGACTACCCCAAGCAGACTCAGGTGAGTCTTGGAGGCCAGGTAGGATGGGAAGGGGTGGGGCCTGTTTGGAGGGGATGGGCTGGAGTAGGGCGGGTGTCCCACCCTCAGTGTGGATGGGGTATCTGAGGCTCCCCTGGGGACCCCTGCTGGGCAGCCCAGCCACATCCTGCTCCTCTGCCTCCCCTCCCCAGGTCTCGGTCCTTCCCGAGGGCGGTGAGACCCCACTGTTCAAGCAGTTCTTCAAGAACTGGCGGGACCCAGACCAGACAGATGGCCTGGGCTTGTCCTACCTTTCCAGCCATATCGCCAACGTGGAGCGGGTGCCCTTCGATGCCGCCACACTGCACACCTCCACTGCCATGGCCGCCCAGCACGGCATGGATGACGATGGCACAGGCCAGAAACAGGTACGTTTAGGGCGTGGGGTGGGTGTGTCCAGGCCCCTCCCTCACTTTCCCCATGCACTGCCTCTTGCTTCCCCAAGGAGGTTTCTCTCTGAGGTTTGCACAATTTTGGTAGCTGAGATTCTTTGGTGTTACTTAGTTTTTACAGCCAATGCACCCTGTGTATCAGGCCCTGAGCCAAGTGTCTTGGCCCCACCTTGCCCCAAGGAGTGCCTGGTCTGGGAGGGGAGTTGACCACAGCCACAGACCTGTGTGATCAGTGGAAGATGGGAGGGAGCACAGGGGATTGTGCGGACACAGGAAGCAGCAGGGGTGGTTGGTCAGGGCAGCCTGCGCAGAGATGAGAACCCTTGGGTGGGGTCTCAGAGTAGGAGTAGAGCTTTGCTGCCGGAGAGGAAGAGCAGAGAGTGGTGGGCATTCCAGGAGGGACTTGCTATGTTTGGAAAGGAGGGAGCTATCCCAGGGGGCTAGTGCTGATGGCATCCCCAGGGAGGGGCCTTGAATGCCAATTTCAAGGGTGTGGACTTGATCCTCTAACCAGTGGGTGCTAGTGAGGGGTTTTTCTTTTTATTAAATCAGAAATGCAACAGGCTCAGATCTATGCTTTATCTTTTTTTTTTTTTTTAATAGAGACAGGGTCTCGCTATGTTGCCCAGGCTAGTTTCAAACTCCTGGGCTCAAGCAATCCTCCTGCCTTGGCCCTCCAAAGTGTTGGAATTACAGGCATGAGCCACTGCGCCTGGCCACGTGCTTTAGAAACTCACCGTGAAAATGGGTTGGAATATGACTCCAGGATATCATTAGAAGAAAAAAATCAGTCAAAAAATAAATAAAAGAAAAATAAAAAGAAAACTAAGAAAATGGATTGGAGGCAGGAAAATGAAGATAGAGAGCTTATAAGGAGCTTGTTCTAATAGTGCAGGGGAGAGATGATGACCTTGAGACTAAGAAGGTCACAGTGGAGAAGGGGAAGAGGGGTGTGGGGTTCAGCGGTGTTTAGGAGGTAGAATCCGCCTCAGGCAAACTTGATTCCATTCCTAATAATAGGAATAACAAACGTGTTCATTTTTATGTATTATTGTTTTTAGTTTGGTGTTAGCATTCATTCGTTGCTTCAGTGGATAGGGAGAATGCATTGAAAATATTTCGGGTGGGGCAGTGTGGTAAGACCCCTTGCAGCCTGACTGTGAGACTTTGGGCAAGTTACATAACCTCTTTGAGCTTCACTTTCTCACTTGTAAAGTGGGGTTTCATCCCACTCCACCACCTTCAAGAATGTTCAAAATCCAGAGATTCTAGGATTCTGTTTCCCAGGACTTGGACGACTCCGTGTCTTCATAGCTCCACCAGGTGGCGCTGCCGGGCCTCGTGACCACTTGGAAAAAGCGGTGTCACCAGAACGCTGCGGAGACCTGCCAGCAGGGGTCACGCTGAGGTCGCCTCGTGGTGCCCCTGCCTCTGCAGGTGACCTATGAAATTCCTGGCAGGCCCAGCACGGTGGCTCACGCCTGTAATCCCAGCCCTTTGGGTGGCAGAGGCGGGCGGATCACCTGAGGTCAGGAGTTCGAGACCAGCCTGGCCAACATGGTGAAACCCCATCTCTACTAAAAATACAAAACTTAGCTGGCCATGGTGGCAGGCACCTGTAATCCCAGCTACTCGGGAGGCTGAGACAGAACAATTGCTTGAACCTGGGAGGCAGAGGTTGCAGTGAGCCGAGATTGCGCCATTGCATTCTAGCCTGGGTGCCAAGAGTGAAACCTCGTCTCAAAAAAAAAAAAAAAAGAGAAAAAAGAGAAAAAAAGAAAGAATCCAGGCAGCTCAGTAACGATAGAGATAATGGTGATATTAGTAAGACAATAATAATAATTATGATAATAAGAGCAGCTGCCACCTACAGAGCAGTCCCTTTGTGCCGGGCCCCATGCTAGACTTTCATGAGTAAACTCATTTGAGCCTCACAGTACTTTGAGGTAGGTACTATGATTATCCCCATTTTTCAGGTGGGAAAACTGAGGCTAAGAGCGGTTAAACCAGTTGTCTGAGGTCTCATGGCCCAGAAGGGGATGAGGGGTCTGATTTGGGGTCTGTGTCTGGCTCTTCCCCTCACTGTACTGCATTCCTTTGGAGCTGCCTTGACGATCCTCAGCGAAGGACAGACGGGCTGGGGCAGGGCATGGTATGAGGGGCCCGGGCAGGAACCCTGACCCAGAGTCCCAGCCCTGCCTCCTAGTGGCTCTGTGAGTTGGGCAAACCATTTAACTCCAGTCCGAGCCCAAGTGATTAAAAGTTCATCCCATGGTCTAACCACAACCTACCACGCTGCAGTTTCCTGGCTTGCCTGAGCTGGGGGGTGGGGGTGCTGCACAGCATCTGACCCCAGCTTTGCTCCTGCAGATCTGGAGAATTGAAGGTTCCAACAAAGTGCCCGTGGACCCTGCCACATATGGACAGTTCTATGGAGGCGACAGCTACATCATTCTGTACAACTACCGCCATGGTGGCCGCCAGGGGCAGATAATCTACAACTGGTGAGGTTCTGGGGCCATCGGTGTGTGTCGTGGGGGTACTGGCTGGGCCCTGAGCAGGGCTGAAGACAGACTGAGGGTGTGAGGGCCTGAGGTGGGACCACCACTCCCTGCTGGGAGAGGCTCTTGTCCACAGGGCAACACCATTTGCTTATTTCTCCAAACAACTTTGAAACTCTTCTTACCAAATGATTATACATCTATTGTAGGATATAGTGAATGTGGAGAAACAAACAGAACATCTCCCACAAATCCATGACAAGTACTATGCACACCAGGGTTTATCCTCCCACACATATTTTTCAAGCCAAAAATTTTTTAAATTTATATTTATTTATTTATTTATTTATTTTGAGACAGAGTTTTGCTCTTGTTGCCCAGGCTGGAGTGCAATGGTGCAGTCTTGCTCACTGCAACCTCTGCCTCCCAAGTTCAAGCAATTCTCCTGCCTCAACCTCTCTAGTAGCTGGGATTACAGGCGCCCGCCACCATGCCTGGCTAGTTTTTTGTATTTTTAGTAAAGACGGAGTTTCACTATGTTGACCAGGCTGGTCTTGAACTCCTGACCTCAGATGATCCATCTGCCTCAGCCTCCCAAAGTGGTGGGGTTACAGGCGTGAGCCACCACACCCAGTCCCAAAATTATTTTAAACAGAGAATACATTTACATGGTTCAAAAATCAAAACAGAATATAAAGGTATTTATTGAGAAATCTTATTCCCACCCCTGTCCCTCTCTACCCCATTCTCTAGACCCCACCCCTTCTTGGGTAACTGCTTTAATCTCTTGCATATCCTTCCAGTAACTCTTCCTGAAAAAAAATACATATGCAAATAATTTATAGCCTGGTCCCTCTGTATATTGCCCTGCACCTTGCTTTTCTGACTCCATTCTTCCTAGAGATCAATAATGTCAGTACATAGAGACATAGAGAGCTTCCTCATTCTTTTTTACAGTTGCATAATAGTCCTTTGGATGGCTGTACTATAGTTTATTTAACAAATTCCTTGATGATGCGTACTTGGCTTGATTCCAGTCTTTCTCTATTACAAACATTGCTGTGATTAGTAACCTTAAACAAATATCATTTTGAACATGCAGAGAAATGCCTCTAGAGTAAGTTCCCAGAAGTGAGATTGCTGGGTCAAAGAGTAACTGCACTTGTCATTTTGATAGATAGCCCCCAATTTCCCTTCATAGTGTTTGTAGCATTTTACATTCCCACCAAGCAACCCGTGAGAGTCCCTGGTTCCCTATAGTCACACCTGTGGATTGTGTGGTCAAACTTTTGGGTGTTTGCCAATCTTATGGTTTATAAAATGGTGTCTCAGAGTATTTTTAACTTGTATTTCTCTTACTATACAGTCTAAAACTTTTTGTCTGATTATTGACTGTTGGATTTTTTTCTTCTTTTTTTTTTTTTTTTTTTTGAGACAGGGTCTCACTCTGTTGCCCAGGCTGGAGTGCAGTGGTGCGATCTCTGCTCACCACAACCTCTGCCCCCGGGGCTCAAGCGATTATCTTGCCTCAGCCTCCTGAGTAGCTGGGACTACTTGCCACTACTCACCACCACGCCTGGCTACTTTTTGTACTTTATGGATGGGGCTTTGCCATATTGCCCAGGCTGGTCTCGAACTCCTCAAGTGATCCGCCTGCCTCAGCCTCCCAAAGTGTTGGGATTATAGGCATGAGCCACCACGCCAAGCTGGATTCCTTCTTTTTTAAACTTATTTTGAAATAATATTAGACACTTGCTGAAAAGTTGCAAAAATAGTACAGACAGTTCTCGTATATCCATTACCCAATGGAGTATTCACCTATGTTCACATCTTACATAACCCTTACATAACCATAGCACAATTAACAAAGCCAGGAAGTGGACATTGACGCAATACTACTTACTAATCTATAGGCTTTACCTAAATTTCCTCAGTTTTCTCATTACTGTTTTTTTTTTTTTTTTAGACAGAGTCTTGCTCTGTCGCCAGGCTGGAGTTACAGTGGCATGATCTCGGCTCACTGCAACTTCTGCCTCCCAGGTTCAAGCAATTCTCCTGCCTCAGCCTCCCGAATATCTGGGACTACAGGTGTGCACCACCACACCCGACTAATTTTTGTATTTTTAGTAGAGACGGAGTTTCACCATGTTGGGCAGGCTGGTTTTGAACTCCTGACCTCAACTGATCTGCCTGTCTTGGCCTCCCAAAGTGCTGGGATGACAGGCGTGAGCCATCGCGCCCAGTCCCCACTACTGTTCTTTTCCTGATCGAGGATCTAACCCAGGATCCCACATGGCATTTACTCATCATGTCTCCAGAGTCTCTGAATCTATGGCAGTTGTCTGGTCTTTCCTTTTTTTCACGCCCTTAACACTTTTAAAGACTACTAGTCAGTTATTTTGTAGAATGTCTCTCAATTTGACAACCCCAGACATTTAAAAACAGCTTAAATTTTTTTTTTTTTTTACTAGATAATACATACACCTGGTACAAAATTTGTGAGAAGACTGTTTAAAAAATTAGATGCATCAGCACATTAATAGGTCAGATTTTGTTTGCTTCTATGACGACATATGTTGGTTACGGAAAACTTAGACAATATGCAAAGAGGTGGGATAGAAAGGCAAATTCCCCCTAAATCTTCCCCCTAAGGGCAATTACCATGGACCTTTTGGTGAACATCTGTGCAGACCTCTCTGCACGTGTTCATGGGGGGCTTAATCACTGACATCTTTTCCTACAAATAGGCTCTCGTAACACTTGCTATTCTGCGACCTGCTTTTCTGCCCAGAGAAATGTCCTGGCCACTTTTCTGCATCTCAGATTTGAGTCTCAGAGCATCTTCTCTGTGGCTGTTCAGCATGGGATGACCCAGCCAGTCTCCTGTGGGACACATTTAGCATAAGGAGATCCATGCGTTGCACTCAGATCTCTGTAAGCGGGCGAGATGCTAGGCTGAGAGTGGAAGTGTTGGTGTGGTTCCTGGCTCTCATTGTTCTGAGAGTCCCCTTCCCTCTCTATCTGTTTCATTACTGGTGATGGGGAGATGTGTAGGTTTCTCATACTCAGGGCAAGGGAGAGGCTCAGGGCTCTGTGTGTACCTGGATGCTGAATCTCACTTCACCTTCCAGGCAGGGTGCCCAGTCTACCCAGGATGAGGTCGCTGCGTCTGCCATCCTGACTGCTCAGCTGGATGAGGAGCTGGGAGGTACCCCTGTCCAGGTGAGCCCAGCCCACCACCTCTCTGGGCTGCAGCCTGAGCCTTGTCCTTCTCTTCACTCATCTGTCTGACTCTCATCCATCCATTCGTTTGTCCATCCATCCATCCATCCATCCATCCATCCATCCATCCATCCGTGGAACAGGTATTTATTTAGGGCTTCCATGTGTTCCACACTGCATCTGTAGCCATGGACACACAGACACACTGCCCCTGCCCTAATGGACTTTGCTGTCTTGGGTGGTAGTAGACACTCAACACACATGCACACCAATGGCTATGACAGATGCAGCGAGTGAAATTGACAAGACCTTGGGAGAGAGACATGGGAGAGGCGATATGGCTGAGCACGGATGTGAAACCAGCATGCTTTGGTTTGAATCCTGTCCTTACCTCTGGGCAACGTTGGGCAAGTCACTTAGCCTCTCTGTGCCTCTGTGTCCTCAAAATAGGGGTAATAACAGTACCGTCCCACAGGATTGCTGTGAGGATTAAGAGTTAACATTTGTAAGCATTTAGAGTCATGCCTGGCATATAAGAAGTCCCCCCTTATACATATGTGTTAAGTACGAGGACGCAAATCCTAGGTAGGATCCTATTGGATTAGAAAAGCCCACCCCTGTCCCAGGAGGGGACTGTTCAACTGGGACCTAATGCACGTGTAGGAGTTGCCCAGGCAGAGTGAAGGAAAGCACATTCTGGGTAAAGGGTGGTAGACGTGCAAAGGTCCTGAGGTGGGAGGGGGCGTTGGGTGTTAAAGCAAGGGGAAAATGCCATGATTTGAGGCTAGAGAGATGCTCAGAGGGGCCAGACCACCAGAGGCCATGGTGACGATGTTGACCTTGATGCTGAGAACAACAGGAAGTTGCTGAATGATAAGTCTGAGGTGTAGGGATTTCTGGCTTAAAAAGTCACTCTGGACAGGTGCTGGAGGGCAGCAGAGCTGGTTTGTGGAGATGTGGGGGAAGCGGACAACAATTGTGCCTCCTCCATCCTATGGTGGGAGTGGGCAGGGCTCTAGATTGGCATCGGGGGTTCGTGCACTGACCTTTGACTATGATAGACTGGGTGCTGGGCACTAAATGAGATAATGACCATCTTAGCTCAGTGCATCCTGACAACAGCCTCGGGGGTAGCATCCTTGGCTGCGTTTTTCAGAGGAGGAACTCAAGAGGTTGAGACACGTGCCCAAGTTCTCACCATCAGGGTGCAGTTGGGGTCTAAGCCCTAACTCAGCGGTGGTGGGTCGTGGTGGGAAGCGACTGCCATACGTCTGACGTACATGTGAGGTTTTCTTCTGGACATAGTTAGCCGGGGCCACGGTAAGGTGCTGCACACAGGGCAGGAGCAGCTGTGAGGGTGTACATCTTCCCTGCCTCACTCCCACCACCAAGCCCCTGACTGCTGCCTGCATCTGGGGTGCACTGGCTGTGCAGGAGGGGGTTTTCTGGATCTAGAATGCTCTGTTCTTACCACTCCACCAGCAGTCATGCCCAGGCCTGACGTCAGCATTCTGGAAGAATGTCCACCAGCGGTCCCTGTGCTTCTATTTAAGGGAACATTTGCAAACACAGGCTCTCCTGGTTCTTGGACCAGGCTGAGGGTCAGAAAGGCACGTCCTC
This sequence comes from Pongo pygmaeus, assembly GCF_028885625.2. Lineage (NCBI taxonomy): Eukaryota > Metazoa > Chordata > Mammalia > Primates > Hominidae > Pongo > Pongo pygmaeus. Next base: position 111,919,290 of record NC_072386.2, read on the forward strand.
ATGGAGATGGAGAGCAGCCCAGCAGCAGTGCCCTGGGGACCTCAGACAATAGCACTGTCTCCACCCTTCCTGGAATTCTGGTGTCCGTGCCTGTGTGTTTTCGGGTCACATTCCATGCCACACACAGACACAAGCATGATGGCTTCGTCTGGAGGGATGGGCCCAGTGCGACATAGAAGGACTGAAGCCTGCCCCCAAGGTCCCTGACTCGCTCCCCTGTCTCCCTGCCAGAGCCGTGTGGTCCAAGGCAAGGAGCCCGCCCACCTCATGAGCCTGTTTGGTGGGAAGCCCATGATCATCTACAAGGGCGGCACCTCCCGCGAGGGCGGGCAGACAGCCCCTGCCAGCACCCGCCTCTTCCAGGTCCGTGCCAACAGCGCTGGAGCCACCCGGGCTGTCGAGGTAATTTCCAGGTCCTGGAACACAGAAGGGATTGGCCTCCCTGAAACCTCCCAGCTCAATGGCCAGATCTCCAGGCACAGGAACAGGGGCGGGGGGAGGTGAGTGAGGGGGTAAGAAGCAGCTTTTTGTATTTTCCTGTCCTGGCCACAGGGTTGTCTGTCTTAGACTTCCCCCTGTTTCAAGGATACCCAGTGTCCCTTGCACACTTTGTATAGTGGACAGCTCACTATCTACCATTCTGTACATCAGGATGTCATTCTTGATTACCTTCCAGTTGTCTACTCTCCCTTTCATGGAGGAAGGCATAGATCTGGACATGATTCCCAGGATGGTCTGAGCAGCCTAGAGGGGAATGGGACTCTCACCTCCTTTGTTCTAGGCACTCAACTTCTGTTAATGCAGCCCTGAATTCTAGAATCATGTTGGCTAGTCACGGTGCATTAGTGACTCATGGGAGTCAACCAAGGCCATCAGGGTCCAAAGTCTATGCCCTCAGCTCTGATGGGCTGTGCTCCTCCAAGTCCCCACCTGAAAGCTACTCCTGCTGCAGGGTCTCCTGGGCTGTGAGGAGGGGGCTGAGGGCTTTTTGTCTGGTTCCTGATTAACCAAGCTGTACCCTCCCAGGTATTGCCTAAGGCTGGTGCACTGAACTCCAACGATGCCTTTGTTCTGAAAACCCCCTCAGCCGCCTACCTGTGGGTGGGTACAGGAGCCAGCAAGGCAGAGAAGACGGGGGCCCAGGAGCTGCTCAGGGTGCTGCGGGCCCAACCTGTGCAGGTGGCAGAAGGCAGCGAGCCAGGTAGGAGCCGAGGTGGGGGGCCTGCTGCTCTCCAGATGCAGCTGTTAGGTTTCCCTTCTTTCCTGTGGCTTGGGGGCTCTAAATCCTCCCCTCTACCCCGCCCCAGGGCCTGTCCCCTAATGTATGTTAAATAAAAGCAGTTGCATTAAAATGAGGGCTATGGTCAGAGAGAAGGAGGTCTCCAGGAGCTAAAGAAAGGAGAGCCTAGCCTGGGCGTGGTGGTTCATGCCTGTAATCCCAGCACTTTGGGAGGTTAAGGCAGGCGGATCACCTGAGGTCAGGAGTTCAAGACTAGCCTGACCAACATGGAGAAACCCCATCTCTACTAAAATACAAAATTAGCCAGACATGGTGGCACATGCCTGTAATCCCAGCTACTCGGGAGGCTGAGGCAGGAGAATCGCTTGAACCCGAGAAGTGGAGGTTGCGGTGAGCTGAGATCACACTATTGCACTCCAGCCTGGGCAACAGGAGTAAAACTCTGTCTCAAAAAGAAGAAAGACAGAAAGAAAGAAAGGAGAGCCCAGTGTGGGAAGGCGCAGTTGGGCTGTGGAAGGAGGCGGTCCCTTGCTGGGAAGCCTTGAAAGGTGGTAGGCAGGGCTGATAGCATCAGAGGGGCAGTGGTCTCCTTATATCTCTAGACTCTCCATGGACAGAAATGCCACCAGCCTGCTCTGTTTCCAGAATGTGGGCCGGGCAGCTCTTCCTTCTGCCAGCCTGCAGTCTTTATACTGTTACTTTGAGTTCATTCACAGCTGCTTGATGCTTAACAGAAATGGTGAAGAGTGACTTGGTCTAAAGCAGCTCTGTCCAGCAGAACCTTCTATGCAGATGGACATGTTCTGTATCTGCCGGGTCCAATTTGACAGCCATTAGTCACGTGTGGCTGTTGAGCACTTGAAATGTGACCAGTGGGAATTAGTGGGAATGAAGAACTGAACTTTTAGTTAAATTTAATTTTAATGAATTTAAATTTAAATGGCTGCACATGGACAGAGCAGGTATAGTGGAAAGAGTATAGGTATTAGAATCAGACAAGATTTGTATCCTGGTCTTAACACTTACCATCTGTGTGACCTTGAGTGAGTTGCTTAACCTCTCCGAGCCACAATTGCCTCTTTAGCTGAGTGGAGCTAATGATCCTCATCCTGCAATGCTGTCGTCAGCCTCAAGCCAATAGTAGTCCTGGCTGTGTGACTACCGCCAAGTCTGCCCTCTCTGGGCCTCTATTTCATCACCTTCCAATTCACTCAGGCCTCTTCCCTCTGGATCTCCTGGGATTTTTAGGATGGAGGGAGGAGAGGGAGAGCAGTTGGTTGCGCTTGGGCAGGGCTGGTCCCAGGGTCCGATGAGATGGGAGAGAGGGATGATGGTATCCCTTGGCAACTGGCGTGGCCTCCCCTCACAGATGGCTTCTGGGAGGCCCTGGGCGGGAAGTCTGCCTACCGCACCTCCCCACGGCTGAAGGACAAGAAGATGGATGCCCATCCTCCTCGCCTCTTTGCCTGCTCCAACAAGATTGGACGTTTTGTGGTGAGCCCCTGCGGAGGTCACACCTCTGCTTTCCCCTCGGGAGGCGAGTTCCACAGGACTGGCCAGCAGCAGGGGCAGGAGAAACAGTTCTGACGGCATGGCACAGAGGAAGGGGCCCCCTGCCAGCTGCAGTCAGCTGTGCCACTCCCTCAGGGGGCAGATAGAGGAAGCCCACCCAGGGGAGGGAAGACATCTCGCTGATGCTCTTTCATTCCTTCCCAGATCGAAGAGGTTCCTGGTGAGCTCATGCAGGAAGACCTGGCTACGGATGATGTCATGCTTCTGGACACCTGGGACCAGGTGGGTGAAGGATAGGTGAAGGCTCTCTGTGCCAGAGGGAGTGGGAGAAACTAGACCTCCAGTTCTATGATCAGTTGCTAGAAGGACCTCAAAGAGGCAGTGCCAGGTGTTGCCAGAAAAGTCTCTAAGGGTACTGGAAGTCACTTCTTCTTTCGGAGCTTCCATTTCCTCATCTGTAAACTGGGAGTGGCGGTACCTCCCTTACAGATGCACTCACCTTGAAGGTGCAAAACGCCCTACAAAGGCAAATCACATGACCTTCATCATTCTCTCCCAGACCTTGCGGGAGCGTGAACTCTTCCTTTAAATCTGTTGGCGGAGGAAGTTGAACTTAGCAGCATCGTGTTTGCAGGCATAAACTGTCCAGTGTCACCTAGAGGCTCTAGAGGGCTCCTGCTTTTGGTTTGAGGGCTCTGGGCTCTGTCTCCACTTCGTCTCCTAGAGAAGGCCATTATGTAGGACTTGGCAGGGGAAGATGCCATTCACTCACTCAACCAATATTAATTGGGCACTGCTTTGTGCCAGGTGCTTTATGTTTGAGATGCTAGGGATAGAGCAATGAATAAAGTAGGCATTTTCCTGCCCTCCCAGGGCTTACGTTCTCATGGGGGTGTCAGGTCAGTCACCTTTCCTATCAAGGTGGCTTCTCCCAGAGTCCTCAGAGTTATGGAGCGGCTGGCCACGAAGGCATAAGACTCTACACTACCCACAGTGCTGCTCGGAATCCCCAGTTGGAAGATCAGGACCAAAAATGGTTGCAGCTTGAGCCATTCAGCAGTTGTCATTGATTGATCCATTGGCTGCTTAATCTGTTTGTTCATCTGTTAGGGATTCAGTCAGCCAACATTTATTCAGCACCACTGTCTTCCAGGCAAAATGCTGAGTGCTGAGAATCCTATGATGAGCAAAATAGATAGAATGCCTGCCTTCGAGGGGCTTCCACTTTAGTTGGGAACACATTTATAAATAAGTAAGAGAGGACCAGACACGGTGGCTCGCGCTTGTAAACCCAGCACTTTGAGAGGCTGAGGTGGGCAGATCACTTGAGGTCAGGAGTTCAAGACCAGCCTGGCCAACATGGTGAAACCCCATCTCTACTAAAAATACAAAAAAATTAGCCAGGCTTGGTGGTGGGTGCCTGTAATCCCAGCTACTTGGGAGGTCGAGGCAGAAGAATCACTTGAACCCAGGAGGCGGAGGTTGCAGTGAGCTGAGATCACACCACTGCACTCCAGCCTGGGTGACAGAGTGAGACTCCGTCTTAAAAAAAGTGAGAGAAACCAAGTCTGACATTTTATTGTGTAATGCCATTTTATCAATGCTAGGTGCTCTTTGAAGTAATATTTTAGATATGCATAAAAATAGATGATACATAAAAATCAGCTAAATAATGTGTAATAGAACTTGTAACAAGACTCAAAATGGCGATAGTGGTGGGTGAGTTATTTTTCTTCCAAGCCTTAGGCCCATTTTGACAAAGATGCACACAGACAGGCACACAGTAGACTCTCAGTGCATATTTGTTGGATGAATAAATGAGTGAGAATATGTTTGGCCACTCATTTGTTGAACGAGTGAATGCTGTTCAAGAGATAACTCATGGACCTTTAGAGAAGAATCTCAAACTCAATGTCTGATGGCACCTGGTTGGCAATGTTAGCGAGTGAAGCAGGCTGGGATAGGGAGACATGAGGAAGCAGTGGAGTCTGAGGCAAACTAGAACTGCTCATCTCAAAGGGGCGGCTCCTGCACAGCTTGACTCAAGTGAGGTTTGAAGGCCCAGGCTGCTAGATCCTCCAATTTTTTAAGAGAAGTTGGAAATCTAGATTTTTATGTCATCAACGGTTTAAAAAGACATTGTTGGCCAACACAAGGTAGTGGGTGAGCAAACAAAACATGTTTGTAGGTTGCCAGTTTTCAACCTCTGTTCCAAATCCCTCCAGTCTTAGTTAATGGGCTCTGTTAGTAAGGGGAGGGCTTTGTCTGGTCTGACACCTGGCCCCTCCCCAGTCTTCCTCCAGCCGTGAATTTGATCAGCACTCCTCATGTACCTTTCATGTCTCATCTCACCTCCAGGTCTTTGTGTGGGTTGGAAAGGATTCTCAAGAAGAAGAAAAGACAGAAGCCTTGACTTCTGGTGAGGACCCAAGTCCCTGGGTGGGGGGGTCCATTGCTTGTGGGGTGGTGGGAGTGGCTCCTGTACAGGTATGGGAATGAGCATCTTTCCAGGGGACTGATGGACAAGATAGGGTGGGGACTTCCTCCTCTGTGGGCCAGCCCCTCATAAATCCTGCGTGGGATAGTGAAGAACACATCAGTTCCTTCAGAAACCCTGAGGCTTCTGAAAGAAGCCTCTCCTCTGTTCCAGGAGAAGGAAGGAACAGATGAGAAGTCACTTCAAGTTCCCAGAATACTCAGGAGCTGAACTTGTCAAGGTTTAGATGTGGCAAAGCAGGCCAGGCATAGTGACTCATGCATGTAATCCCAGCATTTTGGGAGGCCAAGGCAGGAGGATCACTTGAGCCTAGGAGTTTGAGAGCAGCCCGGGCAACATAGTGAAACCCCATCTCTAGAAAAAATACAAAAAAATTAGCCAGGCGTGTTGGTGTACACCCGTGGTCCCAGCTACTCAAGAGGTTGAGGTCAGAGGATTGCTTGAGCCCAGGAGTTCATGGCTGCTGTGAGCCATGATCGCACCACTATACTGTAGCCTGGGTGACAGAACGAGATGGTGTCTCAAAATGAAAAAAAAAAAGAAAAAGAAAAAGATGTTGCAAAGCAGATTCCTGGTAGCTGAATAGATCTGATTTATGAGCTGGGAGCCCAAAAGTTGGTTCTCATATCTTCCAGTAGGTGACTGCAAGGGAAATAAGCTTTATGAAGCAGGAGGTTAAGCCGTAGCCCTGTCCCTTCCTGTGTTCCTGAGCAGGGTGGTGGAGAACCCACGTGGGTATCATGCCTTTAAAGGAGGATGGGGCCCAGGGCAGGGGGTGGGCAGTAGGGACAGTAGGACCATAGACCCTCTTCTTTGTCAACTCCTGTCCTGAGTCACCCTCTCCCTGGTGTGGGAGGCACTAAGAATTACTGGGGTTTCCTTTTCTTGCACGTGTGTCTGCAGCTAAGCGGTACATCGAGACGGACCCAGCCAATCGGGATCGGCGGACGCCCATCACCGTGGTGAAGCAAGGCTTTGAGCCTCCCTCCTTCGTGGGCTGGTTCCTTGGCTGGGATGATGATTACTGGTCTGTGGACCCCTTGGACAGGGCCATCGCTGAGCTGGCTGCCTGAGGAGGGGCAGGACCCATCCATGTCACCGGTCAGTGCCTTTTGGAACTGTCCTTCCCTCAAAGAGGCCTTACAGCGAGCAGAGCAACTCTGCTATGAGTGTGTGTGTGTGTGTTTTGTTTCTTTTTTTTTTTTTTTTTTACAGTATCCAAAAATAGCCCTGCAAAAATTCAGAGTCCTTGCAAAATTGTCTAAAATGTCTGTGTTTGGGAAATTAAATTCAATAAAAACATTTTGAAGTGTGTACTCTAGTGTGGCTCATTTCCTTGTGCCCATCTGACAGTGAGAGCCAGCGTCTTCTCTGCCTGTGTCCCTGGTAATTCTGAGAATGCCCAGAGAGGTGCCTAGCATTTGCCTGTAAACTAGTAGAAAAGCTACATCCACCCTGTGCGTGGATCCTGGTGCCCTGAGAGGCGATGCCACAGTGAGTTGAGAGGTGTGTAGATTGTCCTGGGGGATACCTATGCGAAAGGAAATAGGGAGGGGCTAGGCGCGGTGGCTCACACATGTAATCCCGGCACTTTGGGAGACCGAGGCAGGCAGATCACCTGAGATCAGGAGTTTGAGACCAGCCTGGCCAACATGGTGAAAGCCTGTCTCTACTAAAAATAAAAAATTAGCCAGGCGTGGTGGCACATGCCTGTAATCCCACCTACTCGGGAGGCTGAGACAGGAGAATCTCTTGAACCCAGGAGGCAGACGTTGCAGTCAGCTGAGATTGCACCATTGCACTCCAGCCTGGGTGACAGAGCGAGATTCTGTCTCAAAAGAAAGGAAATAGGTGGGGAACCAAGGAAGACTGGGAGAGCCATCAGACCCTCGACGCAAGTCTGACCCTAGGTGGAGAAAAAAGGGAGAGAAGGTTGTGCGGAAGTGTCTTAGTGGTCATTTATTTAATCCAGGAAGATTTGGCAAAGCTTGTCGGCAGTCCCAAAGCCAAATTCAGTGTTCTTTTTAAATTTAATGGTATAGTCCCATTTTTGTTGTTTTTTATTGTGGCAAACTGTACATAACAGAATATTTATTTTAACCACTTGTGTGTATTTCAGTAACATTGCATATACAGTGTTGTGTAGCCATCACCACTCTCTGTACCCAAACCTTTTTGATAATCCCCAATATAAATACTCTGCCCATTACATACTAATTCTCCATTCTTCCCTATTTGCCAGCCCCTGGTAACCTGTATTTTACTTTCAGTCTCAGAATTTGACTATTCCAGGGACCTCATATAAGTGGAATCATACAACATTTGTCCTCTGCGTGTGGCTTATTTCACTTAGCAGAATGTTTTCAAGACTTTTCCTTGTTGTAGCATATATCAACTTTTCACTCCTTTTTGTGGCTGAGTAATATTCTACTGCGTGTCTATACCACATCTGGTTTATTCAGCCATCAATGGACTCTTTGTTATTTGTGCCTTTTGGCTATTGTGCATAAGGCTGCTATGAACACGAGCATCTGTTCGATTCAAAGTGTTCTTGAGCCAGAGTCAAAGTCAGCCAGCAAAGGAATCGTGTGTCTCTCGTAAGCAGGCATGCCTTATCTGCCCCCTGCGCTCAGTCTTTGGGAGGCCTGACCTTGGGACACATGTGGGATGAAGTTCAAAGCCAGCAGCCAGAGCCCTTATCAATTATATGCCCTGCAGTAGAAAGCGGGCAGGGTGCATCCTCATAGCTGCCACATCCTGTAGCAGCTGCTTGGACCTTCCTTGCTACCTCTGGTTCCCACAGATTCATTCTGCTGCCCCAAAGCTATGTGGAGAAATCACTGCAGCAGCTGCCAGCACAAGAGCCGCCCCCGGATGCTCTCAAAGTTTGCGGTCTTCAGGGTATGGGAAAGGGACTCTTCTGTGCCTTCTTGGTCCCCTGGGTCCTGACTCTCTACTCATGCTCAGCATGTCACACAGTCCCTCTTGGATATTTCTATGTTGTTTCATAATCTTTTCTCCTGGGAGACTCTAAACCAGTCCAAGGAACCTGCTGGAGGACATTCCCCAGTCCTCCCCTCTGTCCATTTGGTCTCTTCTCACCTTGTTTTCCCCGCTCTTGTTCTGTGTTGCCTCCCACCACCATTCCATCCGGTCTCTTCTCACCTTGTTTTCCCCGCTCTTGTTCTGTGTTGCCTCCCACCACCATTCCATCCCCATTGAATTATGATGTGAAAGCTCCCAAGCATATGACTGTAAAAGAACAGAAACCAGCATGAGGCCTTAAATGATGGGCAGGCTGTGTGTGTGTGTGTGTGTGTGTGTGTGTGTGTGTGTGTGTGTATGTGTGTTTACACTGTTGTCTCCAAAGCTGGCTGATCACCCAAATTGCAACTTTTTAAAAGCATGGATTCCCCAAGGGCCGTTCCTCCAGAGATTCTGATTCATCGCAGAAGTGTGGAGGGTAGTGGAGAAGGAATTTTCTGGGTGAAACATGGAGGGAAGATCAAGTCACTTTCAGGCAGAGAGTGCAGCAAGTACAGGCAGGGGGCTGTGAGGGGAACAGCGTGCTCAGGGACAGACAGCAGCCTGGAGTGGCAGGCCTCTGAGCTGAGAAGCAGGCTGGGGCTTTGAATGCCACACCAAGGGTTTGGACTTGATCCCATAATGCCTGCCTTGCCTACCCCCAAAGGTTTGCTTTCATGGTGAAAGCAATCAACTTGACAAAGTCCTGGTACAGAAGTGGCATTTACCACCCAAAGCTTCTAGGGCTTTCACGAGAGGCAGGTAGAGGCCTGTCTAGACAGAGCTAGCTTCCTTCCTAGAAATTTGTGGGAGGTAAAATTTCAGGTAGACCTGCCCATTAATTCTTCATTTCAGTTTATGTCGGCATTCAAGGGTATGGCTGTGGCCTCCGAAGAGAGTTGTGCAATGCTCTGAGAAAGAAAATAGCCTGGGGCCACTGAGATGCTGACTTCTTATTTTTCTCTCAAAGGCAGAAAAGCCAATCAGGAGCACTATCACTTCAACCACACATCTTATCTTTCTAACAGTCGCAGACGTCATCATCTCCTACCATGGAAAAATCATTGTGAAATAATGAGACAGATGCCAGAGGCACAACGCTAGGCTTGGATCCTGGGTCCAATCTTGGGCAATTCAGTTGAACAGATATTTATTTTGTACTTACTTTGTGCAAGGCATTATAGATATAATACTTAAAAGAAACTTTTGGAGCCTCAAGTTACCTACCTGCAAAATGGTAATGTTGTATTAATACCTAGCTGGAGGTGGTATAGTATAGTGGCTAGTAGCTGGCTTTTGGAGTCAGACCTGGGCTCAAATCTAGCTCTACCACTCATTAGCAGTGTGATCTTAAGTTCTTTGCCATTTCCTTAGCTGAAAAATGGGAGTAAGAACAGTGTCACCCCACTTAGAATTCTCATGAGGATTAAGGGAGGTAATGGTTAGCACAGTGTCTGGCCTATAGTAAGTGCTCGAAAATGGTTAAAAATAATGAAAGCACCTAGGCCACAGCAGAACCTAGTATTCAACCACGGAGGCAAAGGCCTAATGTACTGTGGATCAGAAAGGATGTTTTTGGCTGTAAGCAGTGGAGAGCTAACTCAAACCAAATTAAACTGTAAGCACACTTATGTGCTCTCATACATCATCAGTTCAGAGTTGAGGGGGCCTTCATGGTTGACTAAACCTAGTGGGCCTGAGTTTCCTGCTCATTCTCTTCGCCCTCGCTAGTCTGGTAGTAAAATATCTGTAGGTGTTCTGGTTGCTCCACACCCATGAACAGCAGTGCCCAGAGGAAAAGAGGACTGTTTCTAGAAAAGTTTTCAGAAAAGGGAGGAGGAACTGCTCCCAAGTCCACGGAAAACCTTTCCTCAGGTCTCAAGAGCCCATGTTGGGTCACATAATCATTCCTGATGGAATCATGGGCTAGAAGGATGGAATTATTCATAGGCCAGTTAGGTTCATCCTAGCAGGTGGGGGTGAATTCTTCTCCTGAGGTCAGAGCTCTCAGGGGGAGGTATCTGAACAAAGTCATGGCTCCTAGGAAGGAGGGAGGAGATAAATGGATGCTGGGTAGACCGCCCTTTTGTTGGAGACTTCCGGGGGCCAGATGCGGAAAATTAAAAGTAATGGCTCCTTACAGTTCTGTGGCATCCAGTAATTTTCAGACTGCTCAATTTCCAGTCATTTTCCCCTGGAATCTTTTAGGGAAGATTTGCAGCCTACATTATGATTACTATGTTTCTAGAGTTTATTGTAAAACCACAGTTTTAACAGCGGCTTCAATTTCCTTTCTCACTAAACTCTTCTGGCTACAGGATAGATTGAAAGGGGCTGTATCCCATTAGCAAGTATGACTGGTTTAGGCAAATCCTAGCTTGATCTGAACCTGGGTCTGCTGTAGACCTGATGTTAACAACATCACAGGAGGAGATCATCACTAATATCCCCGGGGATTTTCCTGGGGCCTGGTCAACACAGCCAAATGAGATTATGAATGGACATGAGAAAAGATGTGTAAAGTGTCTTGCACAGTGCTGGCATTCAACCCTGGTTCCTTTTGCCTTCTTCTTGGTTCCTATAAAAACTCTTCAGGTAACTGCAAAGCTTTGTAGTTGGATCTTAGACATGATCTAGCCCAGGATTTCTTAAGTCTTTGGATAGGTTTGGGAGTGGGGCCGGTGTACCCCCAAAGGATCCAAATTTGTGTTGTGCACACTATGTGCAGTTTTCAGACGAAGCTCTGTAGCTTCCAACACATTCTCAAAAGGTCTGAGACCCAAACAGCTGGACTATAATCTCCTTGTTTTACAGGTGAGGAAAATGAGGCTGAGAGAGCATATGACTTATCCAAGGTCACATTACAAGATGGATGCTGTAGCAAGGAAAGCACTCCAGAGCAGTGATTTTCAAACAGAAATATGTAGAATTCTATGAGGTGCTTCTGTGATTTTATAAACATTAGATTCAAATTCCATGTTTAAAGTGGTAATAAAAACAGACAAGCAAAATGGAGAAATCGAATGTAGACTCTGAATATAAGATTGAAACTCTTTCATAACTCTAATATTGTTTTTCAAAACAGCCTCATTGTTCTCATTGAGTTACTTTATATTCAGTAAATGTTATAAATGTGAACTCAAGAATTTATCCTGGCAAAAGACACTGTAAACCTTTTACCAATGCAGTTACCTTTGAAAAAAGGGGTTTGCTGCTGAAAGTAAGGGGAAGGGGCACTTGATTCACTATTTACTAGCCAAGTAACTGTGAGACCAGGTTTGTGAGTATCACAAGAAATGATATATTTTAAAAGGCTACATAAGCTGAAAGTCTATGGAACACTGGTTTCCTTCTGCTCAGGACACTGTGTTATGGCATTTGTGGTTACAAATGCCCAATCGGGCCGGGTGCAGTGGCTCACACATGTAATCCCAGCACTTTGGGAGGCTGAGGTGGGCAGATCACCTGAGGTCAGGAGTTCGAGACCAGCCTGGCCAACATGGTGAAACCCCGTCTCTACTAAAAATACAAAAATTAGCCGGGCGTGGTGGCATGCGCCTGTAATCCCAGCTACTGGGGAGGCTGAGGCAGGAGAATTGCTTGAAACCAGGAGGCAGAGGTTGCAGTGAGCCAAGATCACACCACTGCACTCCAGCCTGGGTGACAAGTGCAAGACTTCCTCTCAAAAAAAAAAAACAAAAACAAAAACAAATGCCCAATTGACTCTCCTCTTTTTATAATGAACTTTGGCTGAATCGGATGGCCCAAAACGAAAGTTTAAGTTTAGGGCCTGGTTAGGTGTGAATGTAAAGACAAATGAACTTTGATAGTCTTGGGAAAAGTTGTGCTCTATCTACAAAATGGTGGTGGTGGTGTGTGGATGGGGGCACTAGAGGCAGGCAGTGTCACACGAAGATACACTGATACACCTCACAAGTCTTCGGCATTAGATCTGGGTTTGAATCCCAGCTCTGTTCCTTTCTAACCATGTGACTTTGGCTGTTTTAACCTTTGAGCCTCAGTGTTCTCATCTACAAAATGGTGATAATAAAGTGTCTATCAAACCATTTTGAGATAAAATGATAGAATGTACATACACGTATTTGTGCACAGAGCTGAGTGACTGGTGCTCCCAAATGGTAGCCACTAATTCAAGACAGTTCTGTCAGATGTTGCAGGTAAAACACATTGGTTTTTTACCATTATTTGTTTCTTTTTAAGTAAAGGCTATGTCTATGTGATTAACCGGGTGACAGCAAGAAGTGGGTTCCTGTCCCGTTTGGAAGAAGGCAAAAGAAAATGAAGTCAGTTAAAGCTTTGTGGTGGTGGAGGGTGTGTGTGGATCTCTAAACTCCCCAGGGAAAATGTGTGGGCCAGTGCACCAGAGGGTGCCTGGACCTGGGAGACAGCAGATGGCCCACAGCAGCCTGTCCCCTTCCCCTGGCCCACAAAGCACACGAAGAAGCCAACCAGCCAGCTCAGAACCGGAGGATCTAATGTACTACTTCTGAAAACGGAAATCCATATACGTTCAATACAGGCTGAAACAGACTCTCACCCCAAAAATATTAGTGAAAGTGCATACACTTTATTATGTACATTGTTGGAAAGGGAGGCCACCTGGAAAAACTTCTGCACTGGCACTGTGTTCCTAGAGCTCCTTCTATGCATCCCTCCCAAGTGATTTAATTTCAACCTATTGGACTATGAATTCACAAGGCAGAAAAGTCAAGGTCATTTGGTATCTGGAGACAGGAGAACTCAAGGAACCAAAAGTACTGTTACTCTAAGTCTCAGAGAAGATTTTCAGTCAGGATATGGAGCCTCCTGGTCCTCAAGGGTGAGCCACTTCACACAACAGATAAAACCATCATTTTAAAATTCAAAATGTAAGTGCAACTTGAGTTTAAGTTGCACTGCTCCATACCTCTAATAAACTCAGCTAGGAGCCAGGAGACATGGTAGTTCAAGGCTTCCTAAAATAAGCTTGAAATTGGGGTACAGGGGAAGGGGCATCCATTGGCTGGATGGACAGAGTGGTTGAGCTAAGGAGAGCTATATAAAGGCTCGTGCTGGGAAAGAAAGCTGTTATGCTTAGACTTCTCTAGGTGAACTCAGAGTCTCAAAGAGGAAATGTTACAAATGTCACCCGCTAGCTTTCTGGCCAGTAAGCAGAATGCCAGGTTGCTCAGATTCATAGACATTTGCAAAACAGAAGATGTCTCCTAATATTATAGACCAAGAATTTGTTGTCCAGAGGAGCTGACCAGTTCCTCTTTCAGCATCAATATACATGATAGAAGAATGACTAGGTAAATTTAAAAAGACCTACATCTATATAGATATTGTAAGTTTGACAGTATCTGCCCAAGATCATTAGACACTATATAGTGAATATATTGTGAAGTCCTTACACTATGTAATGAATGGGTTTGTAATCAACATATTTCACAGTGTACCACAGTTAACAGCATGCAGTTAGTAAAATATAATGGTTTCCTGAAGTTATCTCTTAAAAAAGTATTTTAGTCCTTAAGCTATTCAAATGGATATATAACAATTGCATATAGAACGTAGAGAAAATTTTATTACAAAATTAAAACTATTTAAAACCTGATATATGAAAATAGGCAACAGTTAGAAAAAAGCACTTTTGTGACAAATATTTAGCTGGTTTGAAAGACAGAACAAAGAGGAATCATTTACTCATAAAGAAGGCTCAAATAAGTTAAAACAGGGATGTATTTTTAAAATGACCACTATAGTAGTGAATTTAAAAGTCTTTGAAGGGTTAGAGTAATCCTTTTCATTAGTCTTGGCTATTTCCTCTAGTTCTGACAAGTACAGGCAAGAAAATGGCTACTCTCAAGTAAGGATTATTCTGAAACATGGTCTGGATTTAGAAAATAAACGAACATTAGAGAAATTTCCTTAATTAAGCTCTCCAAGCCAGGTGTGGTAGCTCATGCCTATAATCCCAGCACTTTGGGAGGCAGAGGTGGGTGGATCACCCAAGGTTAGGAGTTCGTGACTAGCCTGGCCAACATGGTGAAACCCCATCTCTATTAAAAAAAAAAAACCACAAAAATTAGCTGGGCATGGTGGCATGAGCCTGTAATCCCAGCTACTGGGGAGGCTGAGGCAGAAGAATCTCTTGAACCCAGGAGGCGGAGGTTGCAGTGAGCCAAGATCATGCTATTGCACTCCAGCCTGGACAACAAGAGTGAAACTCCATCTCAAAAAAAAAAAAAAAGACTCTCTGGAGGTAAGGCACATATGACCTAGAGAAGCTGGTTGTGGCGTAAGGTCATCACTTTCTGCAAAGCATTTATCCAGTCAGCGGTGTCAGGTGGCAGTTACAGCCCAGGTTCTTGCCTCTGGCCTGGGTGCTTAGGGGGTTCAGAATGAGTCAGTGGAAGTCAAAACAAGAGGGATCTAACCTACTACATAATAATCTAAAAATACAAACTTTTAACTATTTTAAGACTAACAGATTACCTTATATAAATCACCAATCTCTCAGTATTTACAAGCTAACAATTCTTTCACCTGTTTTTATAACTGCTATACATTCTGGGAACACCACAATTGACATATGGAAAAGGAAAAGCCCTACCCTCTCTTTGTGAGTTAAAGGCTAATTTGGTCCCCTACTTCATGCTTGGAAGGCTAGCGCTCATCTCTACACTAGCCTAGATGGCTGTGTTTTGCCCCTATGATTCCTTGCAGCATATCTATGGGCAGAGGGAAGATAATTGTTGAGTTTTTCTCAGCAGCAATGGTGGTCAGTGTCTGCAGGTACCGGAGCTGAAGGGCTGCAGGAGACTCAGTGATGACCATGGAGGCTTCTTTCAGAGCCCTGGATGCATTCATTTCTCCTTCAGCTGCAATAACCTATGGACAGGTGAAAGGAGGGGTTGAACTGGAGAAAACCACATGGGGACACGCAGCACTCAACCTGGGGTATGTATACCTTAGGTGGTCCACAAAACTTTCCAGGGTGTATGCCAGAATAGTTTCAAGGAAATCAGTTTCTACATACTCAGTTTCCATATGCTTCTTTTTCTAAAACTGACTTGCCTGACTAGTGCCTGGATCAACACATTCTCTTTTACTATAGCCTTTCTCCCATTTTCCAGGGTAACAAACAAAGGGATAATTCAAAATACTGTGCAGGATTGAGAAAGCGAGTAACTTTAATGACTGCAGGCAAATCCTTTTGCAAGTTAGCAGGATTTCCAATTCTCTGATGAGTACCTTACTAAACTGAAAGCTGACAGGTCATTATAAATATTTTTTGATGAAAGACTGTGATATGATTTTTTTAGCACATAAATTCAAAGGGAGTACTAAGAACTGTATGATACTACTTTAAACAAAACTTCCATTTCCATCTACTTATTTATGTAAATAAGGTTTCAAAGTCCTTATAGCTATAAAAATGAAAAATAGGAATAAAATTGATGCTGAATCCTGTCTCATTCTAGCATTAAACAACAGCCATCTATACTTGTACGATTTAATTCTCATTCATCTTATGAAGACAAGCATTTCCAGTAAAAATTGACTTCTGGTGCTGGGTGCAGTGGCTCACACCTGTAATCCCAAAACTTTGGGAAGCCAAGGCGGGCAGATCACTTGAGGTCAGGAGTTTGAGACCAGCCTGGCCAACATGGCAAAACCCCCTCTCTACTAAAAGTACAAAAATTAGCCGGGCGTTGTGGCAAGCACCTGTAAACCCAGCTACTCAGGAGGCTGAGACAGGAGAATTGCTTGAACCCGGGAGGTTGCAGTGAGCCGAGATCATGCCACTGCTGGACTCCAGCTTGGGTGACAGAATGAGACTCCGTTTCAAAAAAAAAAAAAATTGACTTCTTATTTAGGAGAAATTCTGAAATGTTTGTAGAACCTTGTTTTTAGTTACAGGAAATTTTTAAAAATTAATTCTAACTTATGGACTAAATATGTTGCAGTATGTTAATAAAATAATTCATGACAAAATATATGTTAGGAAAAGAATCTGGGGGAAGTGAAGGTGCAATAAAAAACTTAAGTTGAAGAAGAAGAAGAAAAAAACAATAAAAAGCTCCTGACAGTTAAGAGTTTACTTACATATTTTTAATGGATAACTAAATCATTATTATTTCTCACTTGGTACATTTAAAAGAATGATGTTAACAGTTTTATTTTAAAATGTCAATATTTACAACATGCCAGGAATTATATTCTTGGCAAATACATAAATTCAAGATGAAAATTTTTACATGCCAATTTAAAACGTTTGATGGGCTTTATAGTTTTTCTAAATTCTGTAAGGGGTTTCACAGGCAAAAAAAGTTTGAAGGTCACTCGAGTAGTGGACAGAACAGGAGCTCTGGAGTCAAATGGACTTGAGTTCAAATCCCAAATCTAACATTTACCAGCCGAATGTCCTCAGAGAGGTTACTGAACATCCTGAACCTCAGTTTCCCATTCTTAAAGCAGACTAACATGTACTTCAGAGGACCACTTGCGAGGAAGACAGAGAAAGTATATAAAGTGCTAAATGAATAAAGGGGGCTATTATAGAGGAATGGCAAGTGACAAGACCTGATTTTTGGGTCCAACTATGCTTTAATGCACAAAAGATTCAAGGTAGTTACTTTAATTCATAATCCTAGAAGAAGGAAAGGTATTAAGATACCATAATTATCAAGATTAAAAGTACAATTTCTCCAGGTTATTATCTTCACTTGAATCTCAAATAATTAATGGTCCATAATACTCCATGAATATCAGAATTGGAGGTGATGGTCTTCTGCCCAGTGAAATTTCATTTACTTACACAGCAAAATTTGGGGGCCTTCTAGGTGTTAATAAGCCCTGTGTAGGAGAAGCTAAGGATAGAGTGGAATCCCTAGCCTTCTTCAGCTCCTGGTCAGGTAGGGAAGGCAGACAAGGAAGTAGATCATTTCTTTCTAGTGTGATAAATGCTGACAGACATATGTACAAGGCACAGTGTTAGCACACAGAAGAAAGCAACTTTTCCAGAGGGTGATGTGGTGAGGTTATAGAAGTTGAATATTAAATGATAAAATGTTTGCTGTTTAGAAAAAGATGAGGAAGAATATTTTGGGCAGAACACATGAAACGGTACTGAGGTATAAAAATGGTATATTCCAGAAAACTGTCAACGGCTGAATACTATGGCAGGAAGAGGGGGAAGGTGGGGGATGAATGGGGCTGGGTTCTGAAGGGCAGTGAGGGCCAGGGTGTTTGGTCTTCATTCTGTAGGCAATGGGAAGCTGCAGAATGATTTTAAGCAGATAAGTAATCTCCATCAGATCTAGTTTGAAAAAACTCTCCAACGGATGTCTGAGGTTAGAAGAGAAGGCAGTGAAAGCTGCTAGTGGAACTGCTTTGGAGTGGCTGGTGCAATTCACAGGTGGTGGGGACAGAGAATGAAATGGTTTGGGGAGCTATTCTCCCTCCCCGAAGGACAGTGAATCAATGGAATTTGGAGACTAGGTAGGAGGAGGAAAGGGGGACACAGGCTGAGACCCAGGTTTCCAGGTTTTGGTTGCATAGGTTAGTGCCATTAATGGAGATAGGATACAGAATATGGTACTTACTGAGAAAAAGGATCTAGTTTACAGGATAAAAACCTTAATTTATCAAAGTCACCCACCATGTCCTGCCTAGGTCTGTGAGAAGGGACAAGTGCCAGCTTTGCTCAAAGAAAACCACAGAACTGTATTCCAAGGTAGGCACTACAGAGAATACATCAGAAATCCCCTGCTGAGAGCAGTGGGCTCTCATTTTTTCCATATCTTCTCAGATGTCCAATTAGGCACTTTTTTCTCTGGACATGGACCAACTGAAAAGATATCTCATTTCCCACCACCAATCAATACACAATCGCTTGGCTGAGAAGCCAGACCCACCGGGCTGGGCACACATTTTGTTCATAGAAAAGCCACACTGAGCAAGCTGCCAAAGATGTAAACAACACCACCGGCTTTGTCCAAATACAGGCCAAGTACACTCCGTTGATAGGATCTTAGAGAGCAAAGCAAGCTATTTGTGGGTGTGCAGGGCTTTTGTCGAATGTGCAGTAATTTCATAGCAATCAACATTTCATATTTATAGAACATCATTTTAAAGTCTGGCATTTTCATGTATGTGAAATTGGTTCTACCTGTCCGTTCTGTAGACCAGGCGATCTGGGCAGAGGAAAAGGCAGAGAAAGGTGATCTGTATTTCTGCACTCCACCGTCTCAATTAATAGACTTCTACACCCAGAAACATGAGCCCAAAAGCATGTGCCAGGTGTTTTTCTGAGAGTTATGAAAAGGAAATAAAAGCTGATGCAAACACAAAAGATATTACATTTCAGGCCACTAAGAGCTGGTCTAAACACTTTAAAAACCAAACCTAACATACAGAGAAACACATGGGAGAATCTGTCCTCTTCTGTGACTGGCTTCTTTCACTCAAATTATGTGTGTGAGCACTTACATTCATTCTCTTTGCTATGTAGTAAGCCTCCGTGTGAATAAAGCAGGCTTCATTCATTCAGCTAGGAATGGACATTTGGGTATTCTACAGTTTGGGTCAATGTGCTGCTGTGAACATTCTAGTACATGCCTTTTGGTAAACATATGAGTACATTTCTGTTAGATTCATACTTAGGAGTTGGAGCTGCTGGCTCATAGGGTATACAAATGTTCAGTTTGAATAGACATTGCCAGACTATTTTCCAAAGTGGTTGTATTAAGTCACACTGCCACCAGCAGAATATGAGAGTTCTAGTTCCTCTCTCACCCACACTTGGTTCTTTTCCATTCTTTTCAGGCCATTCTGATCGCTGTCTAGTGTGACATCTGCTTATAATGTGAATTTGCATTTCCCACATGGCTAATCAGCCTAAGAAATTTTTCTATAAAGTCTCTTAATCTTTAGATTATTCCACTCTATCTCACCTTTCCTGTGCAATTTATTTGTTGAAGAAACTGTGACCCCCTATTTTCCATGAGAATTTCAATACAATAAGCCTATGGTTGTTGCAGGGTTATCGTATTTTACAGAAGGGCTAGGCTCATTGTGATTCTATGTGTGAACTCCAAGACACGGTGCCCAGGTTCATGAGACTCTGCTTCTAAACTAACCCTACAGCCCTGTCCAAGTGGGAGCATGGCAATTCAGAATTCTAAGCAGTTTCTTCTACCTTTTCTTACTGTTATAAAGGGAAGATAGAAATTTTCTTTCCAAACTCTTAAGAATGCTATGGAAGAGGCTCATAGCCCATCCTGGGAAGTCAGTACTAGAGGAGGCAGTGAGGAGCAGAGGGGAATTCTAATTTCCACTGCCACTAATCAACTGCGCGAACTTGCGGATGTCACTTAACTTTTCAGGGCTTCAATTTTTCCTTTGAATACCGGGATGGCAAACAAGTTTCATTTTTTTTTAAGTTTTTATTATTTATTTAATTTTTTATTTAATTTAATTTTTTTGAGAAGAAGTCCTGCTCTGTCGCCCAGGCTGAAGTGCAGTGGCGCAATCTCAGCTCACTGCAACCTCCACCTCCAGGGTTCAAGCAATTCTCCTGTCTCAGCCTCTCCAGTAGCTGGGATTACAGGCGCCTACCACCACGCCGGGCTACTCTTTGTATTTTTAGTAAAGACGGGGTTTCACCATGGTGGCCAGGCTGGTCTTGAACTCCTCACCTCAGGTGATCCACCCACCTCAGCCTCCCAAAGTGCTGGGATTACAGACATGAGCCACTGTGCTTGGCCTCAAGTTTTGTTTTTTAGAGCTTACTCTAAGCAGTTGAGGGTTGTTACCTGGAGTGCTATAGAAGGGTTCTGAGGCCAAGTCTAAGCTCAGTGGAAAACAGTGCTGTGGTTAATTACTAGCATGGGAATAGCAGGATGGAGTGGTAGCATCTGGGCTAGGTATTTGCCACCTATGGAAGATAATCTCTGAGGATCCTTTGGACTCTGACATTCTACATAGTGTATGTATGGTACATTCTACTATTCAATCTGGTTTGGAAATGAGGCTTTTGGCTAATAACATATTCTAGTTAAAAGCAATTCCTAATTTTCAAAATAAGTAGATGATAGGGCACATTTAATAACATCATAAACATAATTTAATATTCTAAATGTAATAGTTTTGAAAGAAGGTACTTGAGGGTTCTGCAGTACTATCAGGTTATCATCACAAAGCAACAATGATCATATTAGGCAAACCTAAAAATTCTGGTTAATACAAAATTCTGAAGTCGCATGTCAAATGAGCTACTATCCTATTTGATGCTGGCTAAGAAATTATAGTGACCGGTTTGTGGCTTAAAGAGCATCCTAAGAAAAGAACAGGGTTCTGTGGTCAGCCAATGACCACCAGCTACGACTATTTTCTAACAACAACAAATTGGTTTGCTCCTTGTGTCTTGGGAGATTTGTCAAGTCCACAGCAACTCCTCCTATGAAAACTGCTCCTCTTCTTCAACCCATTCACAGGCATAGGGCTGTGGAACCATATTATTATGCTATCTTTGCACTTTGACCAAAGTTGGACCAAAAAGAATCCCTCTTCTGTGAATGTGGAATTAGGGCTGGTCTGTGTTCTTTAGTGTTCACCTGGCAGACATGTAAACCTGGGAGCTAGACATTCTCCACCACAAGCTATCTACAGTGAGATGTGGCACAGGAAAGGGAATTCCTGTTCCTGTTCCAGTTCCCTGAACTGCCTTCTGGTTCCAATTTTGGTGAGACTTGCCCCTACTTCCTACCCTTGGGTTTGGTGAGATATCCCTGAACTTTTACACATTATCATCTTTAAAGATACTCTTTTCTAGGTTAGGTTAACAAATATTTCCTCAGTGCCTCCCAGAGGAGCCATGCCACCCATGCAGGGTTAAGACATAGGCAGATGATGATGAAAAGAAGGAAGAAAAAAGGCAGATGTCAAAGTAAGAGAATATAAACAGGAGGAAAAGAGAGAATGAGGAATAGGAAACAGTAAAAGGGAAAAAGAGCCTGAGAAAAGAAACAGAACAAAAAAGAAGCCAAAAATAAGTAAGAGATGGGTGGTAAGGATGGAACGATGACCCACTTGCTCTGAAGTTGGAACTGTTAATTTGACCTTAATATTGAATTGGGAGAATAAAGTATGGTACACACAGTCATAAAAGAATGAGGTAACTCTACATGTACTGATATGCCCATAGATATTAATATTAAATGAAAAAAGCAGAGCGCAGAACAACATGTACAGTATAACCCTACTTTTGTAAAACAAACAAGCCAGTGATCCAAAAACATGGTCAAATAAAATCCAAATACACTCAACTGTTAAGAGTGGTGACCTCTGGGGGAAATATGATTTGAAGTTACGGGGAGGGCTTTCACTTCTACTAACTTTACCACTTCAAGATTATTTCAATTTTTTACAGCAAGCATGTTTTACTTTTTTTATAATTATTAATAAAAGAGAAAACTCAGTAAGAAAAACAAGTTTAAAAAAAATGTTACCTTGGCGCGGGCCTCGCGGGACGCTTCTGCTTCTGCAGCCATAGCTCTCTGGAGCTGCACAGGTAGTTTCACATCCTTAATTTCCACACGCTCTACCTTTATTCCCCAGGCATCAGTGGCATCATCCAGAGTAGACTGTTAGGAAGAGAGAAGGCAAGTTAAATCTGCTCAGCCCAGCCCAGATGCCGACAGAGGCTGTATTCATTGGGATTTTGAGGAGATAAGGTGCTGGGGAGAGTTGTGGAGAGACAGTTACTCCACGGTGGAACGAATGGTGACGCAGGGGCTGGCTCACTGATCCTGATTCTGTTGCTAACAAGCTAACGCAGGGGTTAGCAGCTTCTTCTAAAAGGGCCATATAGTGATTGTTTATTTGTAGTCTCTGTCTCAACTATTTAACCCAGCTGTTGTAGTCAAAAGCAGCCATGGATAATATATAAATAAATGGCTGTGGCTATACTCCAGTCAAACTTTACTTACAAAAACTACAGCCTGTAGGCTACAGTTTGCCAACTCCTGAGCTAATGTGACTCTGTGTAAGCCATATTACTCCTTTGTGCTTCAACTTCCTCCCTTTAGAATGTCAGGAATGAAACCACACATCTATTTCATAGGTTGTTGTGGATATCAAATACGATCATAGATTTTACCCATGATGAAGTCTATACAAATAATAAGAATCCAGAGTTATAGCACTTTATCTTTTTTGAATAAGCTATGCTTAACTGAATATCTGTTACTCAAGAAAGACTGGAAAGCACAATAGTTATAATTCATGGGACTCACACACAGAATAAAGCTTTAGGAATACCGACACTATCTTGTAGAATAGACTCTGTTCTAAACAAAAAGGTTATTACTGATTCTGGAAAAAAATACACACTGAAGAAAATTTTTAAAAAATGTATGCATGAGTGTTATGAACTCATGAACTGCTAATGTGAAAAATATCCCCTTCTGCCAAATTTGAAAAATTTTACTATGAAGAAAAAAACACGGTCACAACCATTGACTCTTTGCTTCATTTTTCAGCTTCTGGGGGGTAACAGCATCGACGCACTCCCTACCTGCATGTTGTGTGCAATTTCTTCTCTGTCAGAGAGGATCTGAGAAAGGTTCTTGGTGCCCAGAACATTCCTCAGAGTAGTTTGTGCCAAAAGACGGGTTGCTGAGTCAGCGTTGGTGATATTTGCCACAGCCAGGGTTGCATTCTGAACGCGGTAATAGACCACACCATCTACGCTAATTGTCACTGAATCCTTTGTGAGGATCTACAAGATGAAGGAAGCAATTTTACATCTGTCAACGACTTTTTTTTAACATAACTGTAAGGAATGTTATTCTACAGAATATCTTATAACACTAGCTGATTTTCTTTAGTAAGGCATCAGAAAGTTAACTGTATCTTTGAAAATTTAATAAAATAAATTATTCAAGTCCATTAATTCATTCAGTCATATAAATAATATTGAGATATCACTCAACAGCAGCCACTGTACTAGGTATCAGGGATTAAGGTAAGAAAAAACTTGGTTCCTACTTTGAAGGAGGTTAGGGAATCAAAGGAAGCTCTTAGGGTCAGCTGTGGGTGGCAGGGGTGATACCTGAATTGAATCTTGAAGAAAGGAATACAATTTTTCTGAGGGTGTCGGGTGGAGTGGAAGAATATTCAAGAGAGAGGCACTAGAGAGTCAAGGTTTGATAAACTACAAGTTCCACAATATGACTGGAACAAAAAGTGCATGGGGAATGTTTTTAAAGGGCAAGGTCAGCATAAAAACATATTTTGCTGCATGCTACATAAAGATGCTAAACATGACATATTTTTGTTTCAAGCTAAGAAGTTATCTGAGTGAGAGGCTCCAGGAAAACAGTTACATCAATCACTTAAAACTCACTGGGACTCAGTTTTGTCATTTGTAAAGTAGAGATTAATTATAGTACCTACTTTGCATTCTTGCTAGAATTAATGCGTTAAATACATTCAACTGCTCAGAAAAGTTCCTGGCACATAAGAGCTGTCTTATTAGTTCATCTTGGATAATGGTGGTAACTTTACTGAATAAAACACTGACTTGATTAACTGTAATAAGTTAATTTAGACAATAATAAACCAGCTGGGCATGATGGCATACACCTGTAGTTCCAACCACTCAGGAGGCTGAGGCAGGAAGATTGCTCCAGCCTGGGAATTCCAGCCTCTCTCACTCACAACATCAGGCTGGCACATTTCTACTGATCATTTAAATGTCCTTCTCTCTGTGAAACTTCCTTGACTTACTTGGCAGAGTTAAGCACTCTTCCCTTGCACATCCACTGCACCTTACTATAGTGACATTATTTATTCACATTTCTACTTCTCTCTTAGACTATGAATTTCTTAAGGGCAATTCTTTGTAACTCTAACACTGGCAGAGTACTTGAAACATAGCGGGTAGTCAATAAATGAGAGCTGAACTGAACTGAAATGTGGTCCTGAGAACAGTGACTGATGAGGAACACAGCAGTGAGAGTTAGGAGACCTGAACTGAGTCCCAGCTCTGCCTTCAGGTCCCTGGATGGCCTCTAGCAAGGCTTTTAACCCATTTGACCAACAGATTCCTCATTTGTGAGATGGCGCTAATAATACTGCCTAATCTATCCAAATTTCTGTGAAGATCAAATAAGAACATACTTGTGAATGAAGCCCTTTTGAAAGAGTAAACAGCTATGAAAATGGAAGGTAATAACAACAATGTTGTAACATGGCTGTTCAGCCCTGCCAGACATCAAAGCAGTGATCCTTTTTTAGTAATCTCAAAATACTTCTAACATGGAAGAGAAGTGGAGGATTTATAAATAAATGTACAGTGTATTACCATCTTGTATGAAAACTAATTATTTCCCATGACATGATGGGAAAATGTGTGTCATTCCCAAATTCTTGCCACTTTGACTTTGCCACAGCTTCTTTCTAAAGCTACAGCTTCTCTGCCTACTGTTTATCATCAGCAAGGGTTTATCTCCCTTCACAGAAACTTCACAGGGGATCAGAAAAAGGATTGCTGCCAAGTTCCAATCTGCTTTGCATTCAGCAGCTTGCAGAAGAGGAGAGAGCCACTGGAAAGCAGAAGCTTAAACAGCAACTCTGCCAGATGTCTGTAATGTTTATAGTGGAAAATGCCAGAATGTCCAGCTACCCTGAAAGGGGCTCCTTCTGAGACTCAATCTTCCTTAGACGATGGGAAAACATACAGAGAATACAGTGATACTCTCAGTCTTGTTCTTATGAGTAAAATGTGGGCAAAATGATTTCTGGCATCGCTAACTGGGTGGATTACAAAGTCTGACCTCACCCACTTCTTGGATCAGTACCAGCAAGGAAGTTCCTGAGCTGGTTTCTGGTATTTGTGACATGAGAAGGCAACATGGCCAGGCTCCATCACCATGCTGAGTATCTGGCCTTTGACCAGGAAACACTGACAGCATTCTTCTGTCCTTCCCCCTTCATGATGTTTTTAAGTTTTCTGTATGCAACGGTTATTAAGCCTCCTAAGGACATGGTTCCCAGGATGGCCATCACTTTTTCGGGGGCTATAAGGGAGCTCATGTACAATGCATTTAGCATGGAGCTGTGGAAAAAACAGCACTATACAAGGAATTCAAAGAGCTCAATTTTAGTCTTGGCTCTGGCACTGTAATCTGGAGGAATTCCTTTGTTTCACTGCAACTATATACTTTCTAGGGATTCTGCCGTGAGTTTCATCTATGATAATATTTGTGAAGTAGTTTGAAAAGGCACAAAATAATCACTAGTATAAAATATTATGTTTTATCTAAAATGCCCAACAAGCAGTTTCTAATTCTTTGGTTTCTAACCAATTTATCTAGAATAAAGCCTTAAGAAAAAAAATAATGTACTAATAGGGTTTTCTATCAGAAACCCATAGAAGAGAAATGTGGTAGTAAAAATGGTGATGGTAATAACAATGATGATATTATTATACTTACATTAGCATTACACTATGTTTTGTAATAATCATCCCTCGGTATCTGTGGGAGATTGATTCTAGGACCCCCAGAGGATACCAAAATCCAAGGATGCTCAAGTCTCTTATATACAGTGGCACAATATTTGCATATAACTTATGCACAACCTCCTTTATACATTAAATCCTTTCTAAAGTGCTTATAATACTTAACACAATGTAAATACTATGTAAATAGTTGCTATACTATACCGTTTTTAAAAATTTGTATTATTGTATCATTGTCTATTGCTTTTTTCCCCAAATATTTTTGATCCATGGAGCCAACCATATAATCTATGTACATTTTCCTGTACACTTTAAATCATCTCTAGATTACTTCTATTATCCAATACAATATCTACACATCACTTTATTCATGTGGATTCAATGACATGCTTAATGCATGGCAAATTCAAGTTTTGCTTTTTGGAACTTTGTGGAGTTTTTTCCTAATATTTTCGGTCTGTGGTTGGCTGAATCCCTGTATGCAAAACCCATGCATGCAAAGGGCCAAGTGTAATAGTAACAGTAAGCACTTAATATTTATCAGCCATTGCTCTAAGCACTTGGCACATATATCTCACTTCTCAGAACCACCTTATACAGTAGTTCTTACTATTACAATCTCTATTTTCTGGATGAGGAAACTGAGGCACAGAAAAGTTAAAGAACTTGCTTAAGGTCACTGAGCTAGAAATGCTGAAGGCAGTCAAGGTCTAAAGCCTCTGGCAGGGCACGGTGGCTCATGTCTGTAATCCCAGCACTTTAGGAGGCCAGAACAGATCACCTGAGGTCAGGAGTTCAAGACCAGCCTGGCCAACATGGCAAAATACCATCTCTACTAAAAATACAAAAAAATACATCTCTACTAAAAATCCCATCTCTATTAAAAATACAAAAAAATTAGCCGGGCGTGGTGGCGCACATCTATAGTCTCAGCTACTCAAGAGGCTGAGGCACGAGAATCACTTGAACCCAGGCAGCGGAGGTTGCAGTGAGCCAAGATCGCACTACTGCACTTCAGCCTGGGTGACAGAGCAAGACTCCAATTAAAAAACAAACAAACAAAAATTTAAAATAAATAAATAAGTAAAGCCTACACTCTAACTATTCTGTCCCTCATTGTAAAGCACTTTCATATATGATATCTCAGTTATTCAAAGAAAACCTTACCTCCTGAGGAGGAATATCAAATGAAATAGTTCTCATGTCCACTTTGATGAAGCTGTCAGTGCATGGCAGAATAAAAAACAAACCTGCAACAAAGATACACACATTATACAGACACCAGCAACCTAATCAGTTCACTTCTCCATTCAGTTTTAAGAAAATCAACATAGTGAACTGAAAAGTCACCAGTTCATCTTCGTGAATGAGCCAGAAGCCAGGAATGACAACTTTGATTCCTCTTGCTTACTTCCCACATTTGACTGTCCCCACTAAGGTCTGCGGAGTTCATTTCCTTAATCCACTGTTGCTATCACTCTTCCCCCCACCGCCCCACTGGGACCAATGCAATCGTTTCCCAGGCCATCTTTCTATTTTTTTGTAGTTTCTCTCCTATAATCTATTTCCTAAGCTGCAAGCAGAGCAATTCCCCCTAAAATACAAACCCTCCCCCACGCATGGTCCTGCATAACCCGCCTTTGTTCCCCTCTTCAGCCACTTCCCCTCTCTTCACACCCTGCACTCTTGCTGGACTGATCCACTTGCAGTTTCTTGAATCTGCAATACTCTCCTCTTTGTTGCTTTGGGTATGTTGCTATTTCCGCTGCAAACACCTCCTGTTGGTTAACACCTTTTCAGACCTCAAGACTCAGTGAAGATGTAACTTCCAGAAAGCCTTGCCTCAGCCTACTACTAGTTCAGATCAGTAACACTTCTCTGGTTTTCTCTTTTCCCACAGCTCTCTGTGAGTACTTGATCATAATACTTATCACATAGGATTGTAGCTATCTGTTTTCCTTGTTGGTTCCTACCACTAGATAGGAAGATCCTTGAGGGTAGGGACTGTGTTTTAGTCTCCCTTGAATTCCCAGAGCCTGGAACACAGTAGGAGCTTAATTGAAGTTTGCCAAATGAATGACTGAAAGTCTTTCTTTGGTAGAGATTCTCATGCTCAAACTTGTATAGCTGTACTATTCTTGGCCTAGGTGGTAATCTTATCAGCTCAAATGGGAAAGGGAGGGGAAGGGTAGGAAGGAAAGGGTAACAAAAGATTGGCTAGAACCACTGCTATTGTTATACAACTCCTGCTACATGAACTCTTATCTAAGACAGAGTAGAAGAGGCCCTCATAAGGGAAATCACATCAATAAAAAAATTTTAGGCTGGGCACAGTGGCTCACGTCTGTAATCCTAGTGCTTTGGGAGGCTGGGGTGGGATGATTGCTTGAGGTCAGGAGTTCAAGGGTGCAGTGAGACATGAGCATGCCACTGCACTCCAGCCTGGGCAACGGAATGACACCCTGTCTTTAAAAAAACAACTACATAAAAATAAAAATAAAAAAAGAACTTTAGTTTTCAGATAAACAATCTAGAATCCCAGTACTGACCAGGTCCTTTGGCTCCTCCTTGTAAAATGCGACCCAATCTAAAGATGATGGCTCTTTCATACTCTTTTATAATCTAGAATAAAAACATGAGTGATAATTTAACATGAAGAGTACAAATATTTACATGCATGGCTTCTTAAATATACATTTCTGCTCTCTGAACAGATTAGATGCCTCATCTTTTTTCTTTAGAACCAGATCATATCTATAAATCACATGTCCAATGTTTACCTTCTCAAAGCTTATTTATTATTTTCTTACTGATTACAAAAGCAATAGATATTCACCGTATAAATTTATGAAGGACAGAATAGTATACAGAAACAAATCCATAACCTCACTCCTCAGCTGTTAACATTGTTATTCAGTTACTCATGCAGGCCAGGCATGGTGGCTCACGCCTGTAATTTCAGCATTTTGGGAGGCCAAGGTGGGCAGATCACGGAGGTTAGGAGTTCAAGACCAGCCTGGCCAACATGGTGAAACCCCGTTTCTACTAAAAATACAAAAATTATCCAGGTATGGTGGTGGGTGCCTATAATCCCAGCTACTCAGGAGGATGAGGCAGGAGAATCACTTGAACCTAGAAGGTGGTGGTTGCATTGAGCTGAGATTGCACCACCCACTGCACTCCAGCCTGGGCCACAGGGTGACTCCGTCTCAAAAAAAAAAAATAATAATAATAATGATAATAATAATCCCAGCTACACGGGAGGCTGAGGCAGGAGAATCGCTTGATCCCGGGAGGCAGAGGTTGCAGTGAGCCGCGATTGCGCCACTGCACTCCAGCCTGGGCGACAGAGCAAGGCTGGCTCAAAAAAAAAAAAAAAAATTACTCATGCACTGTTAATTCAGAAAAACAAAAAGCTGAAGTCTTCACAGTTTTTCTTCTGATTCCCTTATGAATAAATTGATCTGAAAATGCTTGGAGCATATTTCATCTTCTTAGAAATATGTAAATGATAGTCATATATCAAAGTATTAACAACTTTGTAGAAAAAATAACCAGCACTGAGGGTATTTATGACGTGCCAGGCATTGTGATAAGTACATTTAGACACATAATTCATTTAATCCTCGCAACACTCCTATGAAGTAGGTACTGTTACTTTCTCCCATTTTACAGGTCAGGAAACAGCAAAGGTCACACAATAAATAGTAAAGCCAGCAGTCAAACCCCATCACCCTAACTCTGAAGAACTTGTTCTCTCAGAACCATCTCACATCCCTGGCCCCAGGAAATTTTTGATGGTGATCCTTACTTTAGTCCACGGGGAAGGGCAATGGCTGAAAAGAAGTTTTAAGGTTCCATTTTAATAGGTGGGTAGAAGAATAAATTTTCCAAAAGAAAGATGAAGAAATAAGACTTATGAGAGAGACAGTCTGTCTCTTTCTCACACACACACAGGCACACACGAAGTAGGTTTATGGAGGTAGGAGTTGACCCCTTCCCAGAAGTGAATGAAATGTTCTTTACCTTTATGCACATCCATATTGAGATTGGGAAAGTTATAACTGTGAATAAGAATGAGAATGCCACCAAAATCCATCCACAAGGTCCAAGGCCCTTACTGGGGCTGTCTGTTGAAAACAAAAAATATACAACTCTCACAACTGTTTAGCATAATCACCACCATCTTCATCCTTACCATTTGCTGAGTACCTATGTGCTTGGCACTACACCAGCTGTTTTACATGAATTTCCCCATCTAATCCTCATACAGCCCTGAAGTGTAGGTACTACTTTCCCTTATCTATGTAATGTCATAACACAAGTATATTTCCACATTATTCATTACTTTATTCAGCAAACATTTATTAAGCATCTACTATTTATTAGGCCTTCTTCTTTGTACTGAAGTCATAACAATGAGTAAGACCCAATCCCAGCTTTCAGGGTTAAAGTTTAGTGGGAAAGTCAGACAAACACATAATTATAATATTAGGTGGTAAGTACAGATATAGAGTATCTGTTCAGAATATTTTGAAGACACAGAATGAGTTAACTCACGCAGTTAGGATGGAGGTGAGAATGTAATGGGGTGGGGAGGTGATGGTGGCTGTCAGAGAGTTTCCTGAAGGATGTAATAGTAAGAAAATATCAATGAAAAGAAAGTGGAGGCTGGGCGTGGTGGCTCACGCCTGTAATCCCAGCACTTTGGGAGGCCGAGACAGGTGGATCACTAGAGATCAAGAATTCAAGACCAGCCTGATCAACATGATAAAACCCCGTCTCTACTAAAAATACAAAAATTAGCTAGGCGTTGTGGCGAGTGCCTGTAATCCCAGCTACTGGGAAGGCTGAGGCAGAAGAATTGCATGAACCCAGGAGGTGGAGGTTGCAGTGAGCCAAGATTGCACCACTGTACTCCAGCCTGGGCAATAGAGGAAGAAGATACTGTCAAAAGAAAAGAAAAGAAAAGAAAAGAAAAGAAAAGAAAAGGGAAAGAGGGAAAAGGCATTAGAGCATTTTAGCTAGGAGTACAGTATGAATAAAGGTGAAAACCATATGATATGAGTACAAAGTTGTTTAGAGCCTCTTTTTAAAAATTACACCTGTAAAATATTTCACTAGGTTTATGCAGCATCATTTATTGCCCACTTCCTGATTACACAGGTTGTTTGATTTCTTAGTGCTATAAACAGTGTTGTAGTGAACGTCTTTGTACATAGTTTTCCTCTCACATTTCTAATTGTTTCCTGTTCCTGTAATATGAAACAGCTTTTCCGTCTGATTACAAAGGTAATAATGCAAAAAATTCACAGAAGTATAACAAAGGAGGGAAAAATTACTTTAAATTCAGAGGTATTTTGGTATATTCTTTGAAAATTTTCCTTGTGTACACACCATATTTTTAAATGATTTATTTATTTATTTATTTTTTGAGACAGAGTCTTGCTCTGCTGCCCAGGCTGGAGTGCAGTAGCACAGTCTCACCTCACTGCAACCTCCACCTCCTGGGTTCATGCGATTCTCCCGTCTCAGTCTCCTGAGTAACTGGGATTACAGCCACCCACCACCACGCCCGGCTACTCTTTGTATTTAGTAGAGATGGGATTTCACCATGTTGGCCAGGCTGGTCTCGAACTCCTGACGTCAAGTGATCTACCCACATGGCCTTCCAAAGTGCTGGGATTACAGGCATAAGCCACTGCGTCCGGCCTTAAATGATATTTTTAAAAATAAATAAATAAATAAAATGTGTAACCAATTTTTCTTCCCTGTAGCTATTCTCTTTCACCTTCTTTTTTGGCCTTCGTGGCTGTGCATTTGTGTTTTTGAAGTTACGCTTGCATAAAGTTTAAAAAGTCAAACCATTCTATAAGATTAGTACAAAAAAGGGCATTCCCATGCTCACCTCTTCCAATTTCCTCCTCCTCAAAAACATTTGCTATTTTGACCATTTTGATATCTACCTCCTTGTTTCTAAATAATATGCTTTGCGGCTGCATGCAGTGGCTCATGCCTGTAATCCCAGCACTTTGGGAGGCTGAGGAGGGAGGATCCCTTGAGCCCAGGAGTTTGAGACTAGCCTGGGCAACATAGGGAGACTCTGTCTCTACTTTAAAAAAAAAACTAATAATAATAATATGTTTCTGCCAGGCATGGTGGCTCACGCCTGTAATCCCAGCACTTTCGGAGGTGGAGGTGGGAGGATTGCTTGAGCTCAGGAGTTTGAGACCAGCATGGGCAACCTAGTGAGACTCCCATCTCTACTTGAAACTTTTTAATAAAAATTAGCTGGGTGTGGCGGCACACACCTGTAGTCCCAGCTACTGAGGAGACTGAAATAGGGGGATTGCTTGAGGCTGGGAGTTCGTGGCTGCAGTGAGCTGTGATGTACCCCAGCCTGGGCAACAAAGTGAGGAAAGAAAGAAAGAAAGAAAAGGAAGGAAGGAAGGAAGGAAGGAAGGAAATGCTTGTTTTGTTACTTCTTGCTTTTTCAGTTTTGAGGACTATTAACTTTCTACTACAGAAAAAGATTTAGTTCTCTTTCCTCCCCATTACCCCCACCACATACTTATACCCAGCTTTCCGATATAATTACATCATAACTTCATTTAGATTAATATGAGATTTTATATTATGAATTTGTAAGTGCAATTTAAAGCTAAGCCAAGTAGTGAGGTATCACTGGTTTTCTCTTCCTGTACCATTTTTGTTTTTTCTGGAGTTACCGTCTTATTTTTTCCCTTTGTTTGGTTTTCAACGTACTTATTGATCCAACCTTTAAATCAATTGCCTAAATTTCGTCTCAAAGAGGTCAGGTATACTATCAATTTTATCTTGTGGAAGAATTCTCTCTCAGAGCCTTGTGTGGACTTCCTTCATCTGGTATGCACGGCTATCATTCTGCGATTGCTTTCACTATCATCCTGGGAACTCCCATCACCTCAATGTTGTGTTCCTATTTTCTGTATCCAGTGTCATCCTCATTTTTAGTTTGCTTTTCCTTTCTGTAGAGGACATAGGGACTGAGAAGGCCAAGGGATATAGTAGGTTTTCTTATCAACAACTTGGAAGGCTTCTGCTGTATTTTCAGGAGCTATTTCAATGACAGAGGGGAGAAAAGGTGTCAGGCACATGTTACTGCTCAGAAGAATGTGCAAAATGGCAGTAAGATGGGGCTTGGAATAAATAGGAGGCCAAGAAATAAGCAGAGTGTTCAGGCTGGGAACATGGGAGAAGAGAGACACATGTTGACACCCAGGTCAAGTGCTCTAAAACATAGGATGAAAAATCAGAAATATAGTGAGTACTTGGGTTGTATGTGACTTTGTGGTTTTCTGATCCTGTGTCATAGTGTGAGGTAAATGTCTTCATGTATACTTAAATAAAATGATCTAAAGTAATCCTGGAGGTTTCTAAGTTATAATTTAGGGGTACAGACATATTCATTGAGAGAATATTCAAAGCAGGGCCATAGTACTGTTTGTGAAGAAAGCTTTATCTAGTATTACCATAACTGATCATAAAACAACAGTGGCTGTTTTGAGGGGTTGTCTATACCCCAGGCATTTTTTAAAGTTACTTTAGACACGTATCTCATCTAACTCTTACAACAGTGCTGTGAGGGTATTTTTAACTCCCTTTTACGAATGAGTTAACTAAAGCAACATTTAACTTTCCCAAAGTCACACAATGGAAGACCTGGGACTCAAATATGGGTCATCTTACTCCAAAGCCCGTGTTCTAAATTTACCCCTCAATTAAAAAAATCCTCATTAAGAATGTTTTCACGGTTGAGCACTTTCTCAAGACAGTATCCAAACTGGGAAAGCATGGCTAGAGTTGTGAGAATGAAATCTGATATTTTTACAGAGGAAGTCCTCTTAATGCCAGCCATGCCTATTTATAGCAAAAGACAGTTTCAAGGCTCTGTGACAGACACAGGTCTAGGTTTCCAGGGTGAAATGAATTCCAAACAAGGACAGATTGACCACAAATACTTATTTATCTGACAGCATTTGGTGCCTTTTCAAATACTGTCCAAGTCTCCCATAACATACTAGAGTAAAAACTCCCTGAGGGCAGGGATGTTGCTTATTCACTTTTATATTCTCAATGTCTAGCACAGTATCCTGCATAGTAGAATAGATATAAAATAAAATACTCCTCAGCAAGTTTTCTAGCTAGATATGTTTTTTTCTTTCCTTTGAATCTCGATAGCATTTTTTGAAAATTCTTATGGCACTTATATCTTGTCTAATCTTTTATTTTTTATTTATTTTTAATTGACCTTCCAATGTAGGATTTTAATCTTTTATTATTTTTTAATCTAATATTTTAATTTCTTGTGCATTTATATCCCTTATTACACTGAGATTCCCTGAGAACGAGGAGTAACTATGTTTGAATTTCACTTCTGATACTTCTTAGTTGCATGATCTTTACCTTTGAACCTTAGTTTCCTTACTGGTGGAAAGTAAAGATTATTAGGCTGGCCTTGTAGAATACAGATAAAATGATCAGTAAATGTAGATGATAGTTTTCTGTAATCCTTCTATTATTTTACTTAAGTGTTTGTATCTTCATGAAGAAAAATGGGAAAATAGCACTTACCCTTTTTGATCAAAAGCCTCTTAAACAATTTAATTTGCCCTTTGCTTCATACCTGCCCCAGTCTGGCTAGGCTGGGACATTCAAAGACTCTCAAGAAGTTCATTTTTGAGGACAAGCCAAAAAGTTCAGCCCAGTCTTTTTTGTGTCAGTTCCCACGTCACATTGTGTTTTTGAAAACCCCAGATGTGTACATGGGATTGCAAATCACCAGGAACAAGGAATTAAGTACACATTTTGAAAACTGGATTTGGTCTTTCACATATCAAACGCTTGGCTAGAAATAATCAGTGTATACACTGGGAAAATGGCACTTTCATATTTTTCTAATGCCTTTAAATTGAAAGTATCCTATCTTCAACTCTCAAAATTCTTCCCCACCTGGTTACACCTCAAAAAAGGTACACAGTATCTAAGTTGGGAATGCATCACTAGAGTTCTGAGAATGAAATCTGATGTTTTTACAGAGGAAGCCCTCTTAATTCCAGCTGTGCCTATTTATAGCACGTTGTGCTATAAATGCATAGCTCAGAGGTGAGGCTTAAACTCTAGCAGGCTTATAAATGAACCCTTAGCCAGCTACCACTTCTGGGAATAAGAGAAAAGAAATTCTCACTCACTAAAATCTCAGGAAATTCATTTCCTTCAAGTTTCCCACGTATTACTTTAGGACTGAATCCTTCCTACCAGTTTTATGGGGAAAGGGACAAATAGTGATGTTTTGGTTAATACACTTGTGGACTTTTTTTTTTTTTTTTTAGACATAATCTCACCCTGTCGCCCAGGCTGGAGTGCAGTGGCGAGATCTCGGCTCACTGCAAGCTCTGCCCCCCGGGGTTCACGCCATTCTCCTGCCTCAGCCTCCCCAGTAGCTGGGACTACAGGTGCCCACCACCATGCCTGGCTAATTTTTTGTATTTTTAGTAGAGATGGGGTTTCACCATGTTAGCCAGGATGGTCTCGATCTCCTGACCTCGTGATCTGCCGGCCTCGGCCTCCCAAAGTGCTGGGATTACAGGCATGAACCAATGCACCCGGCCACGTGTGGGTATTTTGCTGGTTGAGAATGTTCCTAAAAATTAGGGATCCTATGACACTCGGTTGTGAATACTACTTTGCCATAGTTTAGAGCAATGGTCCCCAACCTTTTTGGCACCAGGGACCAGTTTTGTGGAAGACAATTTTTCCACAGGAAAGGGTTGGGGAGCATGGTTTTGGGATGAAACTGTCCCACCACAGATCATCAGGCATTAGGTTCTCACAAGGAACACACAACCTAGATCCCTCATATGTGCAGTTCACAACAGGGTTTGTGCTCTTGTGAGAATCTAATGTTGCTGATCTGATGCGTCTGTGGCCTGGGAGTTGGGGACTCCTGGTTTAGAGCATTTTTTTTTCTTTTATTACCAAAATGGCAGTAGAATAAACTTTTAACTAATCAAAGAAGGATCTGAATGTGGACATAAGCCTGTACATTTGCATTTTTGTACTGAACATTCAAGTTGGGCTTACCTCCAGGAAACTCACATACATTTTCTAAAATTGCTTTTTTACTTTAAAAGCAAAAGTTACTATAAAAATTAGAAATGATAGCTCAACAAACAGAAAAATTATCTATACTTTATCTCTGGATTTTTTTGCCTTGATATACGTCTTTTAAACCTTTTCTAGCTTGTGTTTTTTCAATAACGAAAGAATGGTATACACAGTGATTTAAAATCTTCTCCCTCCCATCCATGTTATGAACATTTTTTCATATCAGCACATATTCTTTATCATTATTAAAGATTAATTAATTAATTCCATTGTTTTATATGATGACATTTGTTGTGTCCAAATTTCTCACTTAGAAACTGCTGCATTGAATATATATTTAGCAGTGTTTCTGTACCTGCTTATTTCCTGTGTAAGTTAATTTTTCTGAAAAGATGACATTATACAACTCAAAATTCTCTTATTCTGAAGGTATCTTTTGTTACTACTCCTAATAACTACCATTTATTAATTCCTATAACATGTTAGCCACATGTAGCTCCTCCGTACGTACATGAGTATTTATAATGTTTACAAAAATCTGTGGAGTAGGTGTTAAAATATGCCTCCTGAAGTTCTAAAGTAATAAGGCTAAAGACCTTGTAGGAAGAAACAAAAGAAAACCAAGCAAACCATGAAACAAATGAAATTTGTTGTGTAGTAATTTTTGTGTAAGTTTCTGGAAAGGCAGTTAAACATTCTTTCCAAGATGACAACACAGGCTGATTAGTCCAGAGGGCTGTAGTTGTCCCCGTTCCCCATCAGCTGATTTACTTTCAGATCCATTAACCTTAGCACTACTGGAAATCATGTGGAGTAATAAATCCACTCATCACTGAGATTTTATTATTGTAAAGTTCAAAAGATAACTGGATTTCCTCTGCTGAGAATCTGAGTGTGAGTCATAAGCCTTATCCTACACAATAAGAAAGGATGGGCTAAGGAATTACTGAAATACCTAAACTGCAACAGCTAACGGACACTTTTTTCCTTCTGCCTTCACAGAGTGCAAATAAAACACTTCATGTTGTAAATTGATGAGAGCAGTCCTGCCTGGGTGGGGCAAGACAGAAAGGCTGGAAGTTTAGTCTCAAAAACACATGCTATTCAGTTGTAGCAGCACTTTTTAGGGGTAACAGTAGGTCAAACTGAAAAGTCTTGGCACTTTTTGAACTTTCTTCTTAAAAACATATGTATTCAGGATTAAGTGTTACTTTTGGCCACTACGATTCTTCATCAGTGATTCTTTGTCAGGATTGGCAAACTTTTCCTGTAAAGAAGCAGGAACTAAATATTTTGGGCTTTGCAGTCTGTTGCAACTACTCAACTCTACATTTGCAGTGCAAAAGCAGCCATAGATACTACCTACATAAACGGCACAGCTGTTCCAATAAAACTTATGGACACAAATCTGAATTTCACATAATTTTCGTGTGTAATGAAAAAGTATTCTTTTATCTTTTTAAAATCATTTAAAAATATAAGAACTATTTCATAACTTGTGGGACATACAGAAACAGAGTCAGCTAGATTTGGACAATGGGCTGTTACACGCTGTTCCTGTTTTATGTCAGCCAACTATTTATTTGAGGAGGAAGACTTGCATAAATTAAATAATGCATTTGATCTTTCTTCCAGCTATTCAAATAAGGGTACATTTCCCAGCTTCTCAGTTTCTCTCTTTTGCTTTTTGAAACAAGGCCTTTATAAGGCCTGATAAACAAAAACTCCTGGTGAAAATAAGCAAAAGGGCAGGTAGAGTAAGTGAATATAAATTCCTCTTCAATTAATCAAATTTTTACTATAACTAAGTTTTTCAAATGACTGGAATTTTAGGAGAAAAAGACAAAGAAGGGAAGGACATAACAGAAGCGAAGGAAAATAAGAGAAATAGAATAAGTAAAAATGGGAGAAACAAAAATGAAGACAGAATCTTACAAAGAGAGATAGATTAAAAAAGCTAGAAGTGAGAAAGAGGCAGAGTTTACCACATGGAAGGGTCTCGATAAATATACGTTAAAAAATGATAATGTTTCATTAGAGATCAAAACTTGCAATTCATTTAAGGCAGAAGATTTCAAAGCAAACAAGCACACACTATAGCCTGCCTTTCAAATTAGTATTTTAATTAGGCACGGCTTAGTTGTTCATAGAGAAGAAATTATTCTCGGGGCTAGAGTAGCTACAGGCCAGATGGTATCAAGTTAAAAACCATGACTGAAGACTGTAACTTTTCCTCCCTGTTAAAATTCATCTACAGTTATAAACGCTAGATCAAAAGAACTGATACTGATGAAGCACTATGTGGTTTGAATTACAAAGCTTAAAATGTGTTTACTATGAAATACTAAGGAAAACAAATGGACTAATACTTCTAAGAAAGATTCACAATAACAGTTATTCTTTGCTTAGCTCAAAAAGAATAAGGAAAGTAAATAAGCATAAATGTCTTATTTCCTAAATATTTTAAGAATTTTCTGTAGTTTTCCTGCATTCAAATGTTTCAGGCCATACAAGAGGAAAAAAATAGGTGAGAGCAACAGCAATAATTTTAAATTTGGACCTCTCAGTCTAAAATAATGCTGCAATAGCACTTTACCCTTTTAAAACAACATTTATCACACTTGTAATTATTCTATTCAGTTGTCTGTTTCATGAGATTTTGGTTTTATGAAAACAGTATAGCATAATAGGTTCACAGATGGCTCTGCCACTTACTAGCTGTGTGATCTTGAGAAAGTACCTTATTACTCAACTGTGCCTCAGTCTACCCATTTAAACACAGGGCTAATAAGAGTACCTCCTCAGAGGGTTAGTGTGATGAGTAAATAAGCTAATATGGAAGATACTTAGTGTATAACAGGTACTCAAAAAACATTTGTTAAATAGTTGCTGGATGAGTTGAGTGTGTTGTTTCTTTGGGGGAAAAGAAAAAAAAAAGACTGCCTCTTACGTAAGACAAACTGAAACAGCAGACAGGATCCTGGGATACAGTACAGAACCATCTCCTGCCCCAAGTAGTTGTCAACTGCTTTCCCTCAGTATTTTCTTTTTTACAAAAAAATCAGACCTTTTCCAACCGTGAGGTTAGAGAATTCAGGAAAGCAGAAGGATGGGCTGAACGTGGCCCATGTCTGGAAGCACCAAAACATTTATGTTCAGGAAAATTGGAGAGAAAAACAATTTCATAATGGGTATTAAGTTAATTAAATTTCATCTAGGCCTGAAATACATGAAAACAGAACAAAAACCTTCCCACTTTTTACGTTTTTTTTTTTCCAGCTCTTTTACTTGAACATCTTAAAATTATTCACAATTAAGTTTTTCGCATATAAGTCTTTGGAGGGTAACATCGTTTTCATTTAAAAATGGGAAATGGAAGCAGAAGAAAACTAGATGATAAAGTTCTCAGTTCTTCACTGTGATTAACAGCTAAGCAGTGGCTAAAAGCTTGCATTTTTGGTGTTAGATTCCAAATCTACCACTAAATTTTCTTATCAGTAAAATGGGGAAAAGAACAGTACTTATTTCACTCAGTTGTTGTGAAGATAAAATGAGAAAATATGTAAAGGGCTTGACACTTAGGAAGTATTCAACAAGCAGTAGCCATTATTATTACCACAACTTTAAGATCACTATTGATAAATTTAGAGGAAGAAACTTTTTATGAAGTGAATTACCTTTTGGGATCTGGGCACTATGGAGAAAATATCAACTAACAATCTGCTTGGGGATTCTATCTCTGGAGGAGAAACAGACCACACTTGGGGCAGTAAGTCAGAGTTCTAAATGTTCTTGGACCATCCTTCATACAAATCTCTTAAGTGATGGTAGGGTGATCTCAACCTAAATCTTTTAATTCTAAATTCCACTCTCATTTCACTATACTCTACTACCTTACCATAGTGCTCACTTTAACTGGACCACAAGTTCAGTATAGTTTTCATTGTCTGAGACTTTAGGACTTTATTGGTTGTATCTTCAAGGATAGTCTTCTGAAATGTGAGACCAAATGCTTGGAGTTCAAGTTTCTTTACTAGTCCCAGCAAAATAGAGAAAGATTAAAAAAGAATGTAGCA
Source organism: Pongo pygmaeus (assembly GCF_028885625.2). NCBI lineage: Eukaryota > Metazoa > Chordata > Mammalia > Primates > Hominidae > Pongo > Pongo pygmaeus. Next base: position 111,959,318 of record NC_072386.2, read on the forward strand.
ACAAGTGTGTGTCAATAGAAAATTATTTTAATTAAAATGATCTATTTTAATTATCAACAAGTGTGTGTCAATAGAAAATTATCTATTGACACACACTTCCTTCTTTCTACTAACCATGACCTCTAACTTCTCTTTCCATGCTTTAATAAATAAAAGGAGATTTCTTATTAAGGACAATATATTATCTTCGCAATTATAATCCTTTTATTGATAATATAAACCCAGACAAATAGTCTATCTGTAATAATATATAATAAACACAATGGCCATGCCCTAAAATCAACAACTTAGGTTATAACAAACTTAATAAAATAAATGGCAAACAGAAAAACTGCTCCACCAACATAAGGCTAAGGCAAACACTTAACAATGTTATTTACTCCACGGGGATTTTTATCTCCCTGCCTGCTTCCTTTTTCTTTGAACAAATGTTTTTGTATACCTACTACGTACTTGATACTGGGCTACTACAGTGAAGGACACAACCTCTGCTTTCAAAAGTGTGGTCTAAAGGCCAGTCTTGGTAGCTCACGCCTGTTGTCCCAGCACTCTGGGAGGGTAAAGTGGGATCGCTTGAGTCCAGGAGTTCGAGATCAGCTGGGGCAACATAGTGAGACCCTGAGTTTTAAAAAAATAAAAGAATTAGCTGGGTGTGGTGGTGCACACCTGTAGTCCCAGCTACTCGAGGGGCTGAGGTGGGAGGATCACCTGAGGCTACAGTGAGTTATGACTGCACCATTGCACTCCAGCCTGGGCGACAGAGCAAGACCCTGTCTCAAAAAGAAAAAGTGTAGTTTAATTATGGGAGGGGAGGGGACAGATGAGTCAAACTGATAAATATGTTATGTAATACACATTATGATAGAGATATGCACAGGATACCAGGCAGATGCAGGGAAAGGGTATTCACTTTTTTTGTAGTTACAATAGTTTTCAGGAAATTGCTTTTCCATGTCTTCTTAAAAAAACTGATTTTGAATTCCAATGCACTTTATCAACATCTTTAATTTTTTTTTTCCTCAAAGCTGACTAGGAATCAGTGACTGTCTTTTACTACGTAAAATTTATACCATCAAATGGCACCAAAAATCTATTTAATCATGAATAAATATGCCAGTTTTGTAGACTTGGTCTTCCATAAGTTAATTTATGACCACTGATGGAATAACTCAGATTAATTATTGAAGAAGTTACAAAGTTCTCTCCAATCTGATTGGCTATAATGACTGAAATAAACAATCAGTCTCCCAAAGGGTTTTATTTGTTGACATGGCTCTTAATTACAGTGATACATTCTTTGCAATTACTTGCATTAGTTCATTACAAAGTGAATGCACTGCCTTTAAGAAAAACTAGTCTTGCCCTAGGCCTGGTCCTATTTACCTACCTAGGACTAATTCTCAGTAAAGACAAAGAGGCAGAGTTTAGGCTTTTATAATTCCACTGCTTCTTTCACAAGCAGCCTTCTGTAAGTCATCACTGAAGCTGTGTTCCTCCAGGCTTTTTTAGTTTATTGTCTCTCAACTTAAGTACTGAAGTTAGACAAGGTTCTACATTTTGGTATCCATCTCTGGGATAGGGAAAATGGTTCAGAAAATCAGATAGCTGGGGTTTGAAACAGCGCTGAAAATTTTAGAAACTGTGATTTTACCACGTGAGCCTCAGTATCCTTATTGTGAAATGGTGAATAATGACTTTTTCCTTGTAGAGCTGTTACAGAATGCAATTAGATAATGTTTGTAAAGCACTTAAACTGTGTTTTGGCACAGGTAAAGCATTCAATAACCTCTATTTAATAAATTCCAGCAATAGCTTTCCTAGTAGTGTCAAATTTCTTAGGTTTACATTAAAAAAACACAGACTATGCAAAATTTTATTTGTATGTCTAATTTTTGAGAGGAAGTGGTGGTTTTCATTAGATCTTGAAAGATTTCTGTCTAAACAGTAGTTAAGTGTAGAACCAATAAAAAAAACTGGAAGTTAAAAACTCATCTGTGACCACTTGTCTGTAAATAAACATTAAGTACAAAGATCATGTTGATTCTCAAAGAACTCCAAGCAGATTTGCCACTGCAGTTTCCCACCAGGAGGTCAGGGTATTGAGGAATGCATGCTAATACCCACCTTCTTATCTAGGAAAAGACAACTAACTACCGAAGAGGCAGTTACCACCCATTTTTTTCCTATTCAAGTTTTAGAATCAGTCAAATCTAGATTTAAATACAAACTATGTGACTTTAAGTAATTTAACTTCTTTGACTATCAGTTTCATCAAGTATAATATGGGGATAAGAATACCTACCACATCATCTGTTGTGAAGATTCAATAAAATAATATATACATAAAATACGTGGCACTGGGGGGGTCGCGGTGGCTCATGCCTGTAATCCTAGCACTTTGGGAGGCCGAGGCATGTGGATCACTTGAGGTCAGGAGTTTGAGACCAGCCTGACCAACATGGTGAAACCCCGTCTCTACAAAAAATACAAAATCAGCTGGGCATGGTGGTGCACGCCTGTAATCCCAGCTACTTGGGAGGATGAGGCAGGAGAATCACTTGAACTCGGGAGGCGGAGGTTGCAGTGAGCGGAGATCACACTCCAGCCTGGGCAAGAAAAGCGAAACTCCGTCTCAAAAAAAAAAAAAAAAAAAAAAGTGGGTACAGGCTTTAGTTTCAATTTTTCTTGTTGTGGTTGCTATTATTCTCATCAATTCCTCCCTGTTACACTCTCCATTTGGGAAGATAATCCTGCAACGTTATTAGTAGAGAAAAAGTGAGGAATAAAGATTTCTGTAATTCCTTTGATGCTCCTGGGAAGGAACTGAACACATGGATCCCTGGACAAGGGAAATGGAACTTATAGCTAAGATGCTGTGGATAAAGCTGGCTTTAGGGATAATCAGAATAGATGACTCCAATGTCATGTTCTTTGCGGGGTCCTGGAAAGGAACACCCAGCCCTCTAAATTGCTTTCACTGCCACCCTGCCTGAAATTCCATCTTTAGAAACACTGTAATTCCTCTGGGTCACTAAGAGCTCCTGAGTGGATACCAGGACTCCTGAGAGGTCCACCATCTCTCTTTATTGGAACCCCCTCCCCAGAGTACTAGTTCCTCCACAGGGGAACGAGACTGAGCCACTCGCAGCTCCTGCCTTGAAGACTGGGAAGGGAGGGTGGGGTGAGGGTGGGAGAACTCAGGGTTCCTGGCGAGGAACAAAAGCCGGGAAGGAGAGTTCTTCAAAACGCAGAGGAAAGCGGAGGGGGAAAAATGGGGCAGAAAGTGGAGCTAGAAAGAGAGGTGAGAAGAAAGCCAGAGAGACTTCTTCCTTCTGCAAATCGGTCTAAGTTTCGGGAGGTGGGGTTGGGGGAGGAGGGGGTTCAACCTGGGGCCGGGCCAGGGCTGGGTGGAGGAGGCGGCCTTCGAGAGGGCGAGTCGGGAAAGAAGGGGAGTGGGCAAAGGGTGAGATGTGGGGGTCCCGGTCCCCGCCTCGCTGGCTGCCAGTTCCCTCTGCGTTTCCTTGTCCGCGTGCGTGACACGAGATAGTGCGGCGCTGGCATGGGGCCTGGCATCTGGCGGCCGCGAGATAACCCGAGCCCGCGTGATGGGAAACGTGCCGTTGGCACCCCGCCACCCCTCCATCGTGACCCCAGTCTGCCAAACAGGGTTCGTGATGCTCAGTTTACTAGGGAGGAGCCGCAGCTTTGAGATCTCGCCCAGTCCGAAGCAGCGGAGACTGGCCAGGAGTCCGGCTGTCAGACCTCGGAGCGCACGCTGCGGGCGGGGGCTCGGTCCACGGGGGAGGGTCAGGGGACGCGGGACTCACCCCTGAAGGAGTCGGGGAGCCGCTGGGCTTCGGAGTCCGCTGTGTGCCGCTTCTCGGCCATGCTGCCCGAGACGCAGTCGCACTCCCCAGTCCTCGTCGCCAAACCCGGAGCCGCCGGGAATGCCCTGAAGAGCCAGAGACTCAAGACCCAGATTGCCGCCCCGCTCCCAATCGAGGGCCCGCCCTCGCGAGAGTTGGCCAATCAACTCCCAGGATCGAGGAGGCCCCACCTCCCAGTCCCCGCCCTCCGGTCCCTCCACAGCGGGGCTGCTTCGCAGTCACTTCCCGCTAGTTCTGTGGGCTGAGAGGCGTGGCCTGAGGGGCGAGAGCCCCCAAGGCTGTGGGTGCGAGGCCGGGGTCCTGCACCGGAAGGGAGGGCGGAAGCCACGGGACGTGGAGCGGAGGGTGAGGATAATGGGGAGGTAGCCGCAGAGGATGACCCGAGGCAAAAGTGCAAGTGAGGAAAAGTCGCCCTGCCGAGCCGAGGTACCGGACCAAGGCGCCTCCTCTGGGCTGAGGAGTTAGAGGGAAGAAAATGGCGCCCTGTCATGAGGGCGTGAGGTCCGAGTTGAGGGGAGAAGACTGAGGGGCACAGAAGTGGCCGAAGTGAGGGCACTGAGGTCAGCCTGAGCTGAGAGGGCCGACAGATCACGCCGCAGCCGAAGTGAACGAACTTGAGTCAGGTGTGTTAAGAAAATCAAAATGTATAAATTTGGAAAAGGAGAGGAGGCCGGGCGCGGTGGCTCACGCCTGTAATCCCAGCACGTTGGAAGGCCGAGGCGGGTAGATCACCTGAGGTCAGAAGTTCGAGACCAGCCTGGCCAACATGGTGAAACCCCGTCTCTGCTAAAAATACAAAAATTAGCCGGGCGTGTGGAGCGCGCCTGTAATCCCAGCTACTTGGGAGGCTGAGGCAGGAGAATCGCTTGAACTTGGGAGGCGGAGGTTGCAGTGAGCCGAGATGGCCTGGGCGACAGAGCGAAACTCCATCTCAAAAAAACAAAACAAAAAACAGGAGAGGAGACTTTATTTCTTGTAAGGGGTTACAGCCTGCAAGGTGGCCATTCCGCAGGCTGGAGAATGGCCAGGACTAGAGACAGGCACTTCGTCGGAGAAGGGGTTGGAGTAGCGGCTTTATGCTGAACAGCTTGGGTAGACATGCATATTCAGCAGGTGACAGGAGGAGCTATGAATATTCATGAGGGTGGTCCTGCTGCATGCCCATTGAGCAAACATGCATGTAACATACAACCCATGTTCATTTTGGAGTGAAGAGTTACCATTTAAATGTTAAATGCCTGGCCTGCATGGTGACGTCCCCATCTCTACAAAAAGTAAAAAAAAATAGCCAGGTGGGATGGTGTGTGCTTGGGGTCCCAACTAGTCAGGAGGCTGGGGCGGGAGGATCACTTGAGCCCCAGAGGTGGAGGCTGCAGTGATGTATGATCAGATCACTGCACTCCAGCCTGATGGACTCTAAAAAATAATAATAATACGTGTATTACAGTTACACCCCATGCGTCAAAAGCTCTTTTCAGGACAGGGAGGTGTGCAAGTATGCAGTCTGTGTAAACTAGCCAGAGCCAGTCCATGGTCGGTAGTCTTCCCATGAGGAGAAAGTTACTGAAATCAGCGTCTTGTCCAATTAAAGCTGTAGTGATGGCTGGTGGAATAGGGGTTCCATTTGGCCACATCTGGTGGAGCTGCAAATTGTTTTAATATTGCTTATCTCGAGGCCAGTGCTTGTTAAGCTGCTAGAGAAAGAGAAAAACCTTGTGGCAGTTAGAACACAGTTTATTCTCTAAGTGAAGGGATGTGTGCCTTAACCTTTGCCCGGCATGACCTTAGGTATAATTTGTTTATAATTTGGTATCTTATTGTCACAAAGAGTCTGTTCTGTCAGTCTTATGATCTGTGTTTTAACATTAATGCTGGTCAGCTGTTGTGTCTAAACTCCAATACGATGAAGTTACAATGAGGCGTGTCTGACCTTCTGTCCTGTCATTGGCTGGGAACTCAGTTTTAAAGTTTTCTGGCGTCTTCTTGGCTGCAAGGGAGTCCATTCAGTCGGTGGGGTCATTTATTCAAACAAAATCTTCTTGGAGCATCTTCCATGTGGCAGGGAGTGTGCTAAGGGCCTCGTGGAGTTTATCTTATACTCTAGTGGGGAAATGGGCAACAAACAAGTAATTGAATCATTACACATGGTGAAGGGAGCTGTGAAAGGAGTGGAATATTCGGAGAACAGCAAAGGTTAGGACAGGGGAACACCTCTGTAAGGAAGGGGCTTTGAGATGTCGCCTGAGAAATGAGAAGGAGCCAGCCTGGGGAAGGGGAATAAACGGTGCAGGAGGTGGGAAAGGGTATCCCAGGTAGAGGGAAAAGCATGTGCAAGGGCATTCCCAACCTCAAGCCTTCTCTTGGGTTGTGGCTGAAGACCTCACATTTGGAAAGTAGGCTGTGTTTGCATTAGACTTGTTCTATTGCACAGTGTTCAAAGTATGTTAATGTACACAAGGTGCACTTATAAAAACATTTGATTTTGAAATAAGTACAGATTCACAGGAATTTGCAACAACAGTACAGAGAGGTCACATGTCCCCTCTACCCAGTTTCCCCTAATAGTTAACGTCTTACTTAACTAGAGTATCAAAACCAGGAAACTGACAGTGGCACAAAATGTATTTATAGTTCTGTGCCATTTTAACATGTGTAGATTGATATAACCACAGTAATTGATACAGAACTATTGCATTACCACAAAGATCTCCCTCAGGAGGAGCACTTTTTTCTTCTATTTTAATGTGCTCAATATTTGGCTGTGTACTGCCCAACACCATGTGGCGCTTAGGTCATATGAAATGGTAGACTTTCTCTCTGATTTTATAGCTCTGGAGCTTTGTGACTATCAGGACAGAAACTGGAGCAGACACAACAGGTGTTAAGAGAGGCATTAAGATGATCTTTGCTTCCAGGAACAGGCTCCAGCATGTGATCAAAACCTGACTCAGAGCTTGCAGTTGACTTCTAGTCAAATACTGGCCAAGAACTGTTTGTATTCCTGGGATGGAGTGCAGCTTGTGCAGTCACTTTGTTAGCCTTCTGGAGAAGATAAGGAGGGGAGTACAGTAATTTAATGATCCCTTCTCTCTAAATCATCCTTGAGAAAGTCCATAGCTTCATTTTTCCATTCTGTAACGAATAAGCCCTGGAGACATAAACTTCCCGTTTATCCTGTCATTCCCAGGAAAGAGGAGCAAATACACAAAAAGCTAATTAAACCCTTCAGTAGAGGAGGCCTTGATTACAAATTGCATATTGTGAAAAAGGATTTAGGTTTCATTTTTGTTGGAAAGGAAAATGGTATTTCAAAATGAATTTAATATGTGTACCCCTATCAGTTACCTAAGCCCGAGTCTCAAGACAATCTTAACAATGTAGTGTCCCTTCTGGAGAATTAGAAGTGTCTCCCTTTGGGGCAAAGACTTTGGTAAACACTTGTTGGCTCTGGTTTGAGATTGCGTCAGTTCTAAAACTAATTCCTGGCCCTAAACTAAGAACAAGCTTTGACTTGATTTTTAAACTGCTTTTAGAATAGAGTTTCCAATTTTTTATTTAAATATGCTTACTCTCACTTGCCCATGAAATTGGTGTATTCTGGCTTTCTCGTGCATATTCTGTTATAAACGTATTGATTAAATGTACTTTAAAAATAAATTTCTCACTGTTAAGATTAGAAAAAAGCAAATGTAAGTACATCCCTTTCTCCTTTTGGAGGATTTTTAATCTTAAATTTTCTCCCAGTAATGATTAGAAGTTAGAATGATTTTTTTTAAAGAACATTCTGGCCAGGCGCAGTGGCTCACGCCTGTATCCCAGAACTTTGGGAGGCCGAGGTAGGCAGATCACTTGAGGTCAGGAGTTTGGGACCAGCCTGGGCAACATGGTAAAACCCCGTCTCTACTGAAAATACAAAAAATTAGCCGGGCATGGTGGCGCATGCTTGTAATCCCAGCTACTTGGGAGGCTGAGGCAGGAGAATTGCTTGAACCCGGGAGGCGGAGGTTGCAGTGAGCAGAGATCATGCCACTGCACTCCAGCTTAGGCAACAGAGTGAGACTCCATCTCAAAAAATAAAATAAAATAAAAAAATAAATAACATTATGCTTTTTAAATGGAGACATATAAAATTGTGAGCACTTTGAAGACAGAATTTCTTATCACCTCTAACAATACTGCTATTACAATTTTGGTGAATTTTTCCTCTAGTTGTTATTTGAAGGATACTTATATATAGTTTGAAAATCAGAGTAGATGTTCCATATTTCCTTTATTTTTATTTATTTTATTATTTATTATTATTTTTTAGATGGAGTGTTGCTCTGTCACCCAGGCTGGAGTGCAATGGCACGATCTCGACTCACTGCAACCTCTGCCTCCTGGGTTCAAGCAATTCTGCCTCAGCCTCCCGAGTAGCTGGGACTACAGGCACCTGCCACCACGCCTGGCTAATTTTTTGTATTTTTAGTAGAGACAGGGTTTCACTGTGTTAGCCAGGATGGTCTCGATCTCCTGACCTCGTGATCCACCTGCCTTGGCCTCCCAAAGTGCTGGGATTACAGGCATGAGCCACGGCGCCCAGCCGTTCCATATTTCCTTTATGTTTTATTTTGCTGTTATTTTCCTAGCATATTCAAGGTACCAAATTAAGTATTGATTGATGGTAATAGTGATAACATTAAGACTTGGAGATCAGGTTAAAGACAGATATGCACCATGAATCCGTAATTGAATAAGTCAGAAGGAAATTTAATTAGCCTTTTTCCTGTGTCCATAGCAGTGCTTTAACAAGCACAACAGAAAAGTCTTTTTTTTTTTCCCTTTAAATTGCTAATCCAGGATGTTTTCGATGCTTTTATGGAAGTCAGCTAACTAAATACCTTGAGAGAACAGCAATACCATCAAATTACATCTGTCTGTGACATTTTCTCTAGGATGGGACTAACAAATTTGATCTTTTTTTTTTTTTTTAATATGTATTAACTCACACTTATTGCATTACAACAAGGTTCTTCTCTTCTTAGCTCTTCTCTTTTTCAGGAAATTACTCCAGGATTTGAATCATCACAAGAGATTCACCGGAGGATTTTATACACTTGGGCTGTGGCAGCAGACTAATTACACCACAGCACTAGGTAAGATACCGGGAGTCCGGATCCTCAGGACTTATGAAAATAAAAAGCATTACTGTAATATTAGTGCTATTTATTGGAGTTATCTATGAAAAGAATCTTATTAATCTGCTTTTTTATTAGTTCACTTAGCAAATATTTATTGCATACCAACTATGTGCCAGGCATTGTTCCAGGTGTTTGGGCCACATCAGGGACAAAAAAGACCAAAATTCCTGTCCTCATGGATCTCACATTCTAGTATTCCTTTCCATATGCATTAGCTTGCTAGGGTTTCCATAACAAAATATGACAGACGGGGTAGCTTAAACAACAGGAATTAAATTTTTTTTTTTTTTTTTTTACACTTCTAGAGGCTAGAAGTCCAAGATCAAGATGTTAGCAAGGTTGGTTTCTCCTAAGGACCATGAAGGAAGGATGTTCCAGGCCTCTGTTTTGACTTGTAGATAAATGTCTTCTTCCTGTGTCTTCACATTGTTTTTTGTTTGTGTGTCTGTGTCCAAATTTCTTCTTCTTAGAAGGATACCAGTCATATTAAATTAGAGTTCATCCTAATGACTTTATTTTAACTTAATTACCTCTTTAAAGATCCTTTATCCCAAGATAGTCACATGCTGAGATATATGGTGTTAGGACTTCAACATGTGAATTTTGGCAGAACACAGCCCATAGTATCACATATGATTACTGTGTATCCATATCTTTGTATTGTCTGTTTTTTCCTATCCACATCCCTGAGATATCCAAAGCCATTTATGTTTACTTGCAAAATGTGTCCAGTGACCTGTAATTATGAGTGATTACTTTTCTAGGTATGACTTATTATTTTGAAAGTTTTACTTTTTAATTGACATATAATAAAGGTATACATTTTCAGGGCACATGTGATTATTGAATACATTTGTATAATTTGTAAAGGTCAAATCAGTGTAATTGGGATATCTATCACCTTGTTTGTTTTTTATTTATGTTAGAAACATTTGAATTATTGTCTTTTCGCTATTTTGAAATATACAAGACATAATTTATTTTTAAGCTACACTAGAAAGTTCTTGGTTAGGAAGGATTATTCTACTCGGAATGATGCTCCATCTAGTGTTCACCATATTCTACTACTTTTGTTAAAGTTTTAAAAATGAATAAAGGGGAAACTGTGTTGAAGAAGGGGTCCTCTATTTAACAGTTAGGTTCTTACTCACAGAGCACTATGGATTCATAGTAAAAAAAAAAAAAAAAAAAAAAATTGTTTCAAATACCATATGTGGGAGGAAAGAGCGGTCTATATAAGACATTACTTTCAATAATTCAAGAAATATCGTTACCATCATTTACTGTCACCACTATTTACAATGTACTTTTATCCTATGAGGAGACTGAGACTGAGTTTAGTCATTTACCCAAAATTTCACAGATCTTGGTCAGGTACAAGTCAGTGATGGAGGTATTGTTTGCCCTACATACACTGTGTAATTCCTGAATTAGAACTCCTAATTATCCAGAATAAATAAAAAGAGACAAAAAGACAAACTTGTCCTGATGCACTTTTTAGATACGAACACATGTAAGCATATACCTAACTGGGTACTGAAGTTTCCCTTCAATTTTAGTACATTTTAATCCTTGTCTTATATTGAAATGTTATCTTTTTGTTCAGTATTTTATCATTGTTGATGTGCTGTGTCAATATGTGTCTGTCCATCTTAGATAGTAAATTTATAAATGACAGGACCTAATGCACAACCAAATCAGCATATTATAGTTTATTTCATTGTATATCTTGAATTAAATTGAAAAATTTAAATAACTGTTTAAAAGTTTGGACTTTCCTCTTTGTAGTTTTAAAACATAATTTTTGTTTTTCTCTTGTACAAATTGAATGGGGCAGCTTGACTGCTTGGAGGCATCAGGAAAGGCTTCCAGGGAAAGACGAGTTTAGTAGGATAAACATGGCTTACAACAGGATGCTTCAGGAATACAGAAAAGTCCTTGTAAATTCATAGGAGTATGTCAGAGCTTGACACTTTTGGGTAAATGTAAGTAGTAACATATGCAGGCAGTGGTGTTAAAAAATGACAGTGGATTAAAAGGCATAGCCTAAACTTAAAAGGTAACTACGAAGCTGCTCAAAGAGCTTAACAATGGGAGTGGAATGAACATATTGGACTTATCAAAATACTATATAATAGACAATCTAAATAGGCTTATATATATTAAATAATTGAATTAATAATGATAATTTCTAGAACAGAAAGCACCAAGCCCAGATGGGCTCATTGGCAAATCCTACCAAATATTTAAGAAAAATATTGTACCAATGCTCTATAATCTTTCAGAAGACAGAAGCAGAGGAAACATTTCCTAACTCATTTTATGAGGCCATAATTACTCTAATATGTAATACCAAAATCAGACAGAGACATTAGAAAAAAAGAAAACTACAGACAAATATGTCTCATGAACATAGATGCAAAAGTCCTCAACAAAATATTAGCAAATCCAATCCAATGATGTATAAAGATAATTGTGCATTATGACCAAGTACAGTTTATTTTAATAATGCAAATCTGGTTCACCATTTGAAAATCAATTAATGTAATCTGTCATATCAACAGGCTAAAGAAGAAAAATCACATAATCATATCAATAGATGCAGAAAAAGCATCTGACAAAAACCAGCTCTCATTCATGATCAGAACTCTCAGCAAACTAGTAATAGAGGGGAACTTACTCAACTTGATAAAGAACATCTGCAAAAATCTTTCAGCTAACATCGTACTTAATGGTAAGAAATTGAAGCTTTCCCACTAAGATCAGGAGCAAGGCAAGGACGTCTCCTTTGACCAACCCTTTTCAACATCATATTTATTGGAAGTCCTAGCTAATGCAATAAGACAAGAAAAGGAAGTAAAAAGTATACAGATTGGGAAAAAGAAAATAGAACTGCCTTTGTTTGCAGATGACATGATTGTCTATGTAGAAAATCTGAAAGAATTGACCAAAAAAAACCCTCCTGGAGCTAATAAGCAATTATAACAAGGTGGCAAAAATAGGTTGATATACAAAAGTTAATTGCTTTCCTATATGCCAGCAACAAACAAATGAGATTTGAAATTAAAACCAAAATCCCATTTACAATAGTACCCCCAACTTAAATACTTAGGCATAAAACTAACAAAAATATGTAAGACCTTTATGAGAGAAGTTATAAAACTCTGATGAAGATATAAAAAGCTAAATGAAAGGAGAGAGATTCCATGTTTATGGATAGGAAGACTCAGTATTACCAAGACATCACTTCTTCCCAACTTGATGTATAGATCCAAGGCAGACCAAACTGAAATCCCAGAAAATAATTTCCTGGATGTTAACAGATTCTTTTTTTTTTTTTTTCCTGAAACGGAGTCTCGCTGTGTTGCCCAGGCTGGAGTGCAGTGGCGCCATCTCGGCTCACTGCAAGCTCCGCCTCCCAGGTTCACGCCATTCTCCTGCCTCAGCTTCCTGAGTAGCTGGGACTACAGGCACCCGCCACCACGCCTGGCTAATTTTTTGTATTTATAGTAGAGATGGGGTTTCACCCTGTTAACCAGGATGGTCTCAATCTCCTGACCTCGTGATCCCCCCGCCTCGGCCTCCCAAAGTGCTGGGATTACAGGCGTGAGCCACCGTGCCCGGCCTATTAACAGATTCTTAAGTTTATAAGGACAGGCAAAAGACCTAGTATAGCAAACATAATATTGAAGAAGCACAAAGTTGGAGGACTGTCACTACCTGACTTCAAGACTTACTATAAAGCTACAGTAATAAGGACAGTACGGTATTTGCCAAATAATAGAAAAACAGATCAATGGAACAGAATAGAGAGCACAGGTATAGACCCATACTATCAACTGATTTTTTTATAAAGGAGCAAAGGGAATACAATGGAGAAAAGATAAGTTTTCAACAAATGGTGCTGAACAAGGGGATGTTCACATGCAAAAAGATGAATCTAGACACAGATCTTAAACTTCACAAAAATCAGCTCAAAATGGATTATAGACTGAAATGTAAAATGCTAAACTATGAAACTCCTAGAAGAAAACATAGAAGAAAATCTAGATGACCTTGGGTTTGAGGTGAATATTTTAGATCCAACACCAAAGGCATGATCCATGAAAGAAATAATTGATAAGTTGTACTTCATTAAATTAAAAACATTTAATCTGTGAAAGCACTGTCAAGAGAATGAAATGACAAGCCACAGACTGGGAGAAAATATTTGCAAAATATATTTGATAAAGGACTGGTGTCCAAAGTACTCTAAAAACTCACCAAAGAAGACATACAGGTAGCAAATAAGCATATGAAATTGTCGACATTGTATGCCATTAGCAAATTGCAAATTAAAACAAGATACCACTACATACATATTAGAATGTCTCAAATGCAAAACATTAACAATGCCAAATGCAAATGCTGGTGTAGCAAGAACTCTTCATTCATTGCCGGTGGGAATGCATAATGGTAGAGCCGTTACACAGTGCCAATCATAATCCGAAAGACAAAATCCCAAATGCCATAATCTCAAATGCCTATGAAGTGTTCGGTTGTGTTTTTATGTTTCTCAAACAAACCTCCCTTTACAAATGTAAGTAAATGTCTTTAAAAAATCGTTTTTTAATTATCTTTCCAGAATTATATTGTGATTTTGGTCTATCAGGATCGGGATTTTTGGGATTTTAGACTTTAGGGATTTTGATCTTTTGGGATTTCAACATTTGATATTACAGCATTTGCAATTGTATCTTTCAGGAGTATGGCCCAAACCCCAGCCATGTAGAAAACAGTTTGATAATTTCTTAAAAAACTAAACACCCTGCCACTGTTGAAAACAGTTTGTCAATATCTTAAAAAACCTAAACATACTTTTGCCATACAATCCAGTAATCATGTGCCTTGGTATTTACTCAGATGAGTTGAAAAGTTATGTCCACATAAAACCTGCATGCAGATGTTTATAGCAGCTTTATTCATAATTGTCAAAAATTGGAGGCAACCAAATTGTCTCTTAGTAGGTGAATGGATAAATAAACTGTAGTACATCCAGGCAATGGAATATTTTTCAGTGCTAAAAAGAAATAAGCTATCTGCTGGGTGCAGTGGCTCACACCTATAATCCCAGCAGTTTGGGAGGCCGAGGTGGATGGATCACTTGTGCCCAAGAGTTCGAGACCACCCTGGCCAACATGGCAAAAACCTGTCTCTACAAAAAATACAAAAATTAGCCAAACGTGGTGGCATGTGCCTGTAGTCCCAGCTACTTGGGGGACTGAGACAGGAGGATTGCTTGAGCCCAGAAAGGAGAGGCTGCAGTGAGCCATGTTTGTGCCACTGCATTCCAGCCTGGGCAACAGAGTGAGACCCTGTCTCAAAAAAAAAAAAAAAAAAAGAAAAGAAAAGAAAAAGAAGCCATCAAGCTATGAAAAGACATAGAGAAATCTTAAATGCACATTGCTAAGTGAAATGAGCCAATCTGAAAAAGCTATATACTATATGACTTCAACCATATGACATTCTGGAAAAGACAAAACTATGGAGACAGTAGAAAGGTCAATGGTTGTGAGAGATTGAAGGGAGGGAGGAAAAAATGTGAAGAATGTAGGGAATTTTTAGGGAAGTGAAACTATTCTATATGGTACTATAATGGTGAATGAATGTCCTTATGTGTTTGTCAAAACCCATAGAATGTACAACACCAAAAGTGAACTCTAATGTCAACTATGGACTTTGGATGATAATAAAATGTCAATATAGGCTAGTTGATTGTAACAAAGGCAAGAGGTGTTAATTGTGGGGAGGCTGTGTGTGTGTGTGTATGTGTGTATGTGTATGTATGTGTGTGTGAGGGAGCAAAAGTCATAAAAGGAAATTCTCTGCACTTTCTGCTCTATTTTGCTGTGAACTTAAAACTGCTCTAAAAATAAAGTTGATTTTTTAAAAAAGCATGCTATCAGTAAGCCACCCAGACTTCAATCTGTTTCACTCTTGAATGAATTCACATCAGGCATCCTTTTTACATAACTTTAGATTGATTTTTTAAAATGAGATTTAGAATATAACACTGATGATCCTGCCAGACAAAAAAGCTTCTTGTAAACATATATACCATTAGGAAGCAAAAGAAAGGAGGAAGTTAAACAAATAAAAGATACATAACAAATAGCTTCATATTTAATGAATTGATCCCAGTATGTGATTTGGGACTAGCTGACCATAAAATATCCTCCTACTACCCTTGAAATATTTTTTCTTGGGTCTTCAGACATAATAGCTGTGGAGCTACTGGGTCCAGTTACTGTATCATTGGGTGTTTTATGGGTGCTATTTGTACACTGTATCTTTATTTTAAAAACCTATTTTGGCTGGGTGCAGTGGCTCACGCCTGTAATCCCAGCACTTTGGGAGGCCAATGTGGGTGGATCACTTGAGGTGAGGAGTTGGAGACCAGCCTGGCCAACATGGTGAAACCTCATCTCTACTAAATATACGAAAAATTAGCCAGGCATGGTGGCATGTGCCTGTAATCCCAGCTACTCGAAAGGCTGAGGCAGGAGAATCGCTTGAATCTGGGAGGCAGAGGTTGCAGGTAGCTGAGAGTGTGCCACTGCACTCCAGCTTGGGTGACAGAATGAGACTCCAATTCAAAAAAAAAAACAAACCAAACCAAAACAAAAAAAAACGTGTTTTGAGAAGTCAGCAATGGTCAGTTCAATATTGGCCATTAAGTAATTCAAGCATTGTAATGTAAGGTTTGATTATTGTATTTGTGTTACCTATCGTTTTACAGTACTAAATTCCCATAAGCCATGACAAGTTACCTTTACAAGTTACATTCATGTTTTACCTTTCTTTATATTGACTATTCTTCGTTTATAGAGAAGAGGTGAATGAGTGAAATATTAGCTACTATAAAATAATAGCTACCATGTCTATAAAATAATAGACTACCTGGTCTATTAGATGCCAGTAATCATATTAATAGCTTTATATAATTATCTCCTTTAATCTTTGCAAAAAGTCTGCATGATAGTTCTCAGCCCTCTTCTAAATTGAGGGAACTAAGGTTCAAAGAGATCAACTAATTTGGTCAAAGTCACACAGGAAGGCAGTACAGAGTAATGGTTAAGTGCACAGTCTTTGCAGCCTAATTCCCTTTGTTAGTATTCTTGTTCCACCATTTCCTAAATCTGTGACCTTAGGCAAGTTATCTAACTTCTTTAATGTCATTTTTCTCATCTGCAAAATGAAAGACTAAGTGAAATAATTCATGTAAAGTGCTCAGCACAGTGACTGGTACAGAGTGAGTCCTTCATAAATGTTAGTGGTTATTAAAAGTAATTGTATATTACACAGTCATTGTATATTCTTTTTATTATTACAAATAGGTGACAACATGGATTTAAATTTAAGTCTCCCTGGCCCTGAAGTTCCCTTCTTTTCCTTTATTCAACTCTCTCTGTGTAAATTTTTAGTCATTGCTGAAGAGAGAACTGATTCTCCTAAATGGCTTTACCTCTGTGAAAAAACAGATTTGCCAATTTATCAGTCAGTATAGGCTAGGTTTGCTGCATTAGTGAACAACTTTTATACATCCTTAGTTTATCATGAAAAAGTTTATTTGTCATTTCCATTTTATGTCCTATGTGGTTTGACTGGGAGACTTTTTTCTATAGTCACCCAGGAATCTAGGCTGATGGATGCTCCATTTGCCGTATGTTTTATCATGGGCAAGGCAGAAAAAAAGGGATATGGTGACTTCTGCATTGGTTCTTAAATATTTCTTTTTAGAAGTGACGTGTCACTGCTGCTTATAATTTCATTTGTCAAAGCCAGTAGCATGACCAGGTCTAACTTCAAGGGCTTTAGGAAAGACAGGAGAATTAGACATAAGTGAGCAGCATTAATAACTACCACAGCAGCCAGGCACAGTGGCTCACGCCAGTAATCCCAGCACTTTGGGAGGCTGAGGCAGGTGGATCACAAGGTCAGGAGATCGATACCATCCTGGCTAACACGGCGAAACCCCGTCTCTACTAAAAATACAAAAAAAAATTAGGCAGGCGTGGTGGTGGGCGCCTGTAGTCCCAAAAACTCAGGAGGCTGAGGCAGGAGAATGTGGTGAACCCGGGAGGTGGAGCTTGCAGTGGGCAGAGATCGCGCCACTGCACTCCAGCCTGGGCGACAGAGTGAGACTCCGTCTCAAAAATAAAATAAAATAACTACCACAGCAAATTGAACTTTTTGAGTTTCCTAATTTGATATTTCTCTTTTTGATTTCTAAATTTCTTCTTATGTGTATAGATTCATTTGGTAAAAACCTAAAGATAACTTCATAGAAATAGTTCTCTTTCAGAGAGGTCCATCGGAGTTATCTGGATACATTTTCCAAAATGATGTGCCCAGGCCCCACTCAAGACTTAATGAATTGAAATATATGAGAGTCAGGCTCTGGGCGTGTACATTTTGAAAAAGGTCCTCGGATGGTGCTGGCTTGCACTCTGTTGTGTTTATGCAATAGTAAACTGTTACGTGTTTTCAAGGATCTTGCTGAAGACAGATGGGAGGAAACAGCTGAAAGAATCAGAAAGAGGAAGGGACAAGGCAGAAATTACGACTCAAGTGTGGCAGGGTTCTGAGCTCAGACTTAAGCTGTACTTACCTTAGAAGTTCACATTGGGAGATATATCTGGGCATGCCTAGATGAGTGGTGGGTCAGTCATCAGGGTTCCCTTTTTATAAGGGAACATGGATCCTCCTGGGAAAAACTTCATCTTAAATTGAGAGACTTTTTTCCCCAACATTTAATTGAAAAATTTTTAATCATACGGAAGGTTGAAAGAATTTACCTACCATTTAGATTCGATAGATGCTATTATTTTGCTGTGTTTGCTTTATTTGCTAATTTTTATAGCCACTGATGATCATTATCTGAATCAATTATTTCATTGAGGAGTGGGCATTGGCAAATGGTGATTTTTCTGATGTATCATTTCTTCTACATTTATTATCTACATTCTTCTATTAAAAGAGAACTTCCCCCTTATCAATTGGAGATGAAGTAAATTTTCCTAAAAAGACATCATAAATGCTTCATTATTTTAATTTGGAAAGAGTTTTCAGGAACCTATGTTTGGTTTAAGGACAGTTGACCTACATTGTAGTGAACAGATGAGCTGAGTATAGCAGAGGTTTGTGCATATTTTTCTACAGCCCAACCCTCAGAATGCTAGAGCAAGGTAGCTGCGGTGAAAAATAGTGTAGAAATTACAGTGGCTATATCACTGAGGACATAAAGACTTGGCAGCGTGATCAGAGCTCACTGCAACCTCCGCCTCCCAGGTTCAAGCAGTTCTTTGCCTCAGCCTCCCGAGTAGTTGGGATTACAGGCGCCTGCCACCACGCCTAGCTAATTTTTGCATTTTTAGTAGAGACGGAGTTTCACCATCTTGGCCAGGCTGGTCTTGAACTCCTGACCTCATGATCCACCTGCCTTGGCCTACCAAAGTGCTGGGATTACAGGCATGAGGCACTGCGCCCAGCCCAAAAAGATCCTGTCTAGGTAAAGGAAACGCATAGGCGTAAGTGATGGATAGAGTTTGAAAAGCAGAGAAAAGATGGCAGGTGGCTCAGATTGAAAGAGAAATTCCAAATATACTAGTTAACTAGTTGAGGGAACCAGAGAATCTCTGGATATTTAATGACAGGCTTAAATAAGCTAATCTCTGATGGAAGTCAGCATTGCATGAATGGTTGAAGGGCCAAAACCATGATCTATCTCTTTATTTGTTCAAGTGTTTTTTTTGTGCTTCTCAGTGCCATGTGATGTTTTTTATGATAAATACTGAGATTTAACAATATATAAATTAAATGTTTATTCTTGATAAAATTAATAGCTCCTGAAAAGTTAAAATGATCTAGAAATAAGAATTCTTTTAATCTATACTGAATGTAGGGGTTGTGGTTACTAAAAATTAGTCAAACCATATTTGGGAATTAAAGAAATAATGATTGCTGGTGGGGTGTGGTGGCTCACGCCTGTAATCCCAACACTTTGGGAGGCCAAGGCAGGTGGATCACTTGAAGCTAGGAGTTTGAGACCAGCCTGGCCAACCTGGTGAAATATATATATATAAATTTGCTGGGTGTGGTGGTGCATGCCTGCAATCCCAGCTACTTGGGAGGCTGAGGCATGAGAATCACTTGAATGTGGGAGACAGAGGTTACTGTGAGCCTAGATCGCACCACTGCACTCCAGCCTGGGTGACAGAGCGAGACTCTGTCTCAAAAAAAAGAAAGACTGCTTTTTCCCTTTCACTTACCCTTTTTTTTGGAAAATTGAAACAAAGTGACTTTCTTGTTATCTCTTGTTTCTTGTAAACAGTGAAAATTGTTTCTTAATTGGGAGAAAAGAACTTGACAGCTATTGCTGTGGTTGGTTATATTTTTATTATTTATTGGCTAAATGTACATAGACTGAAAGGAAAATTAAAAGACAAACTATACACTAAATCCTGGAAAACAGTATATATTATAATCTGCATTTCATAAAATTAAGGGATAATTTTATACATATTTCCTCAAACAGTAATATAATTAAATTATGCTTAGTATTCAACAAAGTGATTAGAATTCAGTTGTAGTGGTACTTATCTTTTTAAAAAATATAAAAGTTACCATGTTTTTACAGAGTGGAAATACAGTAATTAATAAAAGTGTTCGGTTGTGTAGGCTATTTTCTTTCCCCTGAGTGAAGCTAATCCGTTAGTTTTGTGCTCCATATGCAGTCGTTGGATCATTTTTAAATGATCAATGATCATTCTTAAATGTGTCAATGAAAAGCGCCAAACTTTGTCAAATATTTGAAGAGATTTATTCTGAAACAAATATGGGTAACCATGGCCTAAGGCACAGTCTCAAGAGGTCCTAAGAACATGAGCCCAAGGTGGTTAAGTTACAGCTTGATTTTATAGGTTTTATGGAGACATACAACATCAATTATTACATGTGAGATATACATTAGTTTGGTCCAGAAAGGTGGGACAACTCAAGATGGGGAGGGGAAGGAGGGAACTTCCAGGTCATAAGATTTTCTGATTGGCAATTAATTGAAAGAGTTATTATCTAAAGACCTAGAATCAATAGAACAGAATGTCTAGGTTAAAATAAGGGGTTGTGAAGACCAAGGTTTTATCATGCAGATGAAGCCTCCAGGTAGCAGGCTTCAGAGCTCTTATCAGACCTGAAAAGCTGCTACACTCTTAATTAATTTTCTCCTGGATCAGGAAAAAGACCTGGAAAGGAATGGGAATTCTCTATAGAATGCAAATTTTCCCAAGAGACAGCTTTGCAGGACTACTTCAAAATATGTCAAAGAAATACATTTTGGGGTAAAATACTTCAATTTCTTTCAGGGTCTGCTATCCATTATGTGATGCTATACTAGAATCAGGCTGGAATTTGGTGTCCTATTGCTACAAAAAGTCTGTTTTGTCAGTCTTAAGATCTCTGTTTTAGTGTTAATGCTGGTCAGCTGTACCTGAATTCCAAAGCAAGGAGGGTATAATGAGGCATGTCTGACCCCCACTTCTCATCATGGCCTGAACTGGTTTTTCAGGTTAATTTTGGAATGCCCTTGGCTGAGGGGAGGGTCCATCAGCTGATTGGGGAGTTTAGAATTTTATTTTTGGTTTATAATACTAATTATAATAAATGAATATAAAATTTTAAATAAAATATTTAAAGCTGGAATTTCTAATTTGTTTTGAAAATTTAATTAAATACTGGTAAACATCTTATAAAAATAAAATGAATTATGACTCTAGAATTAACACCCAAATGTCAGTATAAAACTGGGACCCCCAAACTCACTATGCTAAAGAGAATAACTTGCTTCATACTTATTACACCTAGACATATACACGCATAGATTCAAGAATAAGTAACATGAGCTGGGCATGGTTGGCTCATGCCTCTGATCCCAGCACTTTGAGGGGCCAAGGAGGGAGAATCATTTGAAGCCAGGAGTTCAAGATCAATTCTGGTGTTACTGGAAAAGGGTCCTGATCCAGAACCCAAGAGAGGGCTCTTGGATCTTGCACAAGAGAGAATTCAGGGCAAGTCCGTAGAGTAAAGTGAAAGCAAGTTTTACGAAAGTAAAGGAATAAAAGAATGGCTACTTCTATAGGCAGAGCAAGAGCCTGAGCTCTGGTTGGCCATTTTTATGGTTAATTCTTGATTATATGCTAAACAAGGGGTAGATTATTCATGAGTTATCCAGGAAAGGGGGGCAATTCTTGGAACTGAGGTTCTTCCCCCACTTATTTATTTATTTTTATTTTTATTTTTGAGACAGAGTCTTGCTCTGTCACCCAGGCTGGAGTGCAGTGGCACCATCTCAGCCCTCTGCAACCTCTGCCTCCCAGGTTCAGGCGATTCTCCTGCCTCAGCCTCCCGAGTAGCTGGAACTATAGGTGTGTGCCATCATGCCCGGCTAGTTTTTGTATTTTTAGTAGAGACGGGGTTTCACCATATTGGCTGGGCTAGTCTTGAACTCCTGACTTCGTGATCTGCCCACCTCAGCCTCCCAAAGTGCTGGGATTACAGGTGTGAGCCACTGTGCCCAGCTAGTCCCCTTTTGGACCATATAGGGTAACTTCCTGATGTTGCCACGGCTTTTGTAAACTGTCATCATGCTGGTGGGAGGGTCTCTTAGCATGCTAATGCATTTAGTTAGTGTATAATGAGCATTGAGGATGACCAGAGGTCACTCTTGTTGCCATCTTGGTTTTGGTGGGTTTTGGCCAGCTTCTGTACCACAACCTACTTTATTGGCAAGGTCTTTATGACCTATATCTTGTGCCGACCTCCTGTCTGATCCTGTGACTAAGAATGCCTTAACCTCCTGGGAATGCAGCCCAGCACGTCTCAGCCTTATTTTACCCAGCCCCTATTAAAGATGGAGTCACTCTGGCTTAAACGCCTCTGACACTGGCAACATAGTGCGATGCAGACTTAAAAAAAAAGTATCAGCCAGGCATGGTGGCTCACTCCTATAGTTCCAGCTAGTCAGGAGGCTGAGGTGGGAAAAGCTCTTTAGCCCAGGAATTTGAAGTTGCAGTGAGATATGATCATTGCCGCTACATTCCAGCCTGGATGACGGAGCAAGACCTTGTCTCTACAAAAAATTAAAAAAACATTTTTTAAGTGTAATATGAATTGTTTAATATTATAGACTGTTTCTCAGCTACCATGTATAACAGTGCTGAATAGTATACCAATCAGTGATTATCACTGGATATTCCAAGTGAAACCTGAAAAGAAGCCAAAAAAAAAAAAAAAAAAAGGGACATTTGACACTCTGAGACATTGGTAAAGTGTCTATTTCATTCATGCTCTCAGAGAGGAAGGATTTGTCAAACTATTTGTATTTTCTCTTACCAAAGTGTTTCTACCTTTGTCCAAATTTTCTCTGTTGTCCAAAGCACGGTCTCGG
Organism: Pongo pygmaeus; assembly: GCF_028885625.2. Classification (NCBI taxonomy): domain Eukaryota; kingdom Metazoa; phylum Chordata; class Mammalia; order Primates; family Hominidae; genus Pongo; species Pongo pygmaeus. The sequence goes on from NC_072386.2 coordinate 111,981,868, forward strand.
ACAGCAGAGGCACAACTCACACACCTACATAGCATGCCAGGGTAGTCACCTTTTTTTTTTTTTTTTTTTTTTTTTTTGAGACAGTGTCGTTCTGTTGCCCAGGCTGGAGTGCAGTGGTGTGATTTCAGCTCACTGCAACCTCTGCCTTCTGGGTTCAAGTGATTCTCACGCCTCAGCCTCCTAAGTAGCTGGGATTACAGGGGTGCACCACCACACCTGGCTAATTTTTGTATTTTTAGTAGAGGTGGGGTTTCACCATGTTGGCCAGGCTGGTCTCAAACTCTTGACCTCAAGAGATCCGACTGCCTCAGCCTTTCAAAGTACTGGGATTACAGGCGTGAGCCACTGTGCCCAGCCAGTCACCTTTTATTTTGAGCAAGAGCTGTGGAGAAACATTTACTTGGAGCCTAAATGAAGTTAGTGTCACAAAAGGGAATATTTAAGGTTATAGATTGCACTGTGGCAGCTCTGAGTGCTTGATGGTGAGTTACATATACCAGTGTGTTTTTTCATAAGTTGATAGCCCTCTCTTGATGATACATAGGGCCCTGTAATGTGTGGGACCTAGGCGCCCAGTTCTAAGGTTGGCATTGAGTCTTAGCATTAAGTGTGCACATGTTCAGATCATGCTCCTGTTTTCCAGTAGAGTAATTATTCCCACAGCTGTTTCTTTTTCTTTTTCCTTTTTATTGAGACAGGATCTCATTCTGTCACCCAGGCTGGAGAGTGGTGATGTCATCAAGGCTCACTGCACCTGGGCTCAGGTGACTCTTCTGCCTCAGCCTCCTGAGTAACTGGGACCACCGGTGCATGCTATACCTGGCTAATTTCTTTTTAAATTATTTGTAGAGACAGGGTTTCATCATGTTGCTCAGACTGGTATCAAACTCCTGGGCTCAAGCAAGCCTCTCACCTTGGACTCCCAACGTGCTAAGATTACAGGTTTGAGCCACCGTGTCCAGCCACATGGCTGTTTCTATCATTCTGTATTCCAGAGATCACCAGTTCTAGTCTTCTGCAGGGGTGGTTGCTCAATGTGATGAGTAAGAGAGGGGAACTACAGATCTACCTCCTTTTAAGTTTTGTATTAATTTTTTTTAATTTTGAAATAATTTTAGATTTATAAAAGAGCTGCAAAGATGGTACAGAGAGTTCCTGTGTACTCTTTATCAAGCTTCACCTGTTGTTAACATCTTTCATAATCATGGTGCATTTATCGAAACTAAGAAATTAACATGAGTATGATGCTATGAACTAAACCATAGACTTTATTAGGATCTCACCAGTTTTTCTGCTGACGTCTTTATTTATTTATTTATTTATTTATTATTATTATTATACTTTAGGTTTTAGGATACATGTGCACAATGTGCAGGTTAATTACATATGTATACATGTGCCATGCTGGTGCGCTGCACTCACTAACTCGTCATCTAGCATTAGGTATATCTCCCAATGCTATCCCTCCCCCCTCCCCCCGCCCCACAACACTCCCCAGAGTGTGATGTTCCCCTTCCTGTGTCCATGTGTTCTCATTGTTCAATTCCCACCTATGAGTGAGAATATGCGGTGTTTGTTTTTTTGTTCTTGCGATAGTTTACTGAGAATGATGATTTCCAATTTCATCCATGTCCCTACAAAGGACATGAACTCATCCTTTTTTATGGCTGTGTAGTATTCCATGGTGTATATGTGCCACATTTTCTTAATCCAGTCTATCATTGTTGGACATTTGGGTTGGTTCCAAGTCTTTGCTATTGTGAATAGTGCCGCAATAAACACACGTGTGCATGTGTCTTTATAGCAGCATGATTTATAGTCCTTTGGGTATATACCCAGTAATGGGATGGCTGGGTCAAATGGTATTTCTAGTTCTAGATCCCTGAGGAATCGCCACACTGACTTCCACAATGGTTGAACTAGTTTACAGTCCCACCAACAGTGTAAAAGTGTTCCTATTTCTCCACAGCCTCTCCAGCACCTGTTGTTTCCTGACATTTTAATGATTGCCATTCTAACTGGTGTGAGATGGTATCTCATTGTGGTTTTGATTTGCATTTCTCTGATGGCCAGTGATGATGAGCATTTTTTCATGTGTTTTTTGGCTGCATAAATGTCTTCTTTTGAGAAGTGTCTGTTCATGTCCTTCGCCCACTTTTTGATGGGGTTGTTTGTTTTTTTCTTGTAAATGTGTTGGAGTTCATTGTAGATTCTGGATATTAGCCCTTTGTCAGATGAGTAGGTTGCAAAAATTTTCTCCCATTTTGTAGGTTGCCTGTTCACTCTGATGGTAGTTTGCTTTGCTGTGCAGAAGCTCTTTAGTTTAATTAGATCCCATTTGTCAATTTTGGCTTTTGTTGCCATTGCTTTTGGTGTTTTAGACATTAAGTCCTTGCCCATGATATCACATTGTATTTGGTCATCATGACTCCTTAGTCTCCAATCTGTGCCCGTTTTTTTGGTCTTGTCTTTCATGGCCTTGGGGATTTTTGAAGAATAATGGCCAGGTATTTTGTAGAATGCCCCTTAACTTAGATTTGTCTGATATTGGGATTTATCATGATTAGATTGGGAATATGGGTTTGGGGGAAGAATACCACAGAGGTGAACTGCCCTTTCCATTGCATCGTATGAGGGGTGCATGATATCCACGTGACTATGAGTGCTGATGTTAACCTTGATCACTTGGTTAAGGTGGTGTCTGAAAGGTTTCTCTAGTTACTCTTTTTCCATACTTTATTCTTTAGAAGCAAGACACTAAGTACAGCCCACAATCAAGGAGTGGAGAATTTATTTTAAAACTGCATTCTACCAATCCTTATTTAATACTCCCCCACCCCCACTTCCAAAAGTCCACTTGGTTCCTGAGCCTTTAGAAGATTCTGTGGTATATATCAGCTTAGTTTTTGGCTTTTCCTACTGTATCCTAAGTCATTTTTCTGTTTTCCAGTCTCCACAATTTTGTTGCTGTTGTCTCTTTTTTCTCTCTGTATTTGTAGGTTTGTGAGTTTTTTTTTTTTAATCCCTTTACTGTAGCTTAGTGGGGCTTCAGAGAGATTAAAATTGGATTTTTATGTTCAATCTGCCTTCTTTATTTGGAAGCTCTGGGAGAAACATTTTTTTTTTTTTTTTTTTTTTGAGACGGAGTCTCATTCTGTCACTCAGGCTGGTGTGCAGTGGTGTGATCTCGGCTCACTGCAACCTCCACCTCCCAGGTTCAAGCAATTCTCCTGTCTCAGCCTCCCGAGTAGCTGGGACTACAGGCACATGCCACCATACCCGGGTAATTTTTGTATTTTTAGTAGAGACAGGGCTTCACCATATTGGTTAGGTTGGTCTCGAACTCTTGACCTCAGGAGATCCAAACCGCCTCAGCCTCCCAAAGTGCTGGCATTACAGGCATGAGCCACTGTGCCCAGCCAGAGAAACATTTTATCGTCATCAAAATTGATATTTAATCTGTGTTTAGATTTGCCATTTCTGCTTGTCTTAATTCTGCCATTGATATAATACATGAAATTACTGAATACTTTTTGGGCACCATTGTTGTTTTGTAAAGCATTGTGATCAGTCAGAAATTCAGTTCACAGCTAGAGAAGAAACTCTTCTAGTATTGGCTGGTGTTACTGGCCCTGATTTTCAAAGGTAAATTAGGGTTACTGCTATAAAGCAGGGATTACAATGGGGTGCTTCTGTATACTCCAATGCCCAGTTACTAAGGTTACCAAAAAACAAAGTGGGATTGGGCACCTCAGGAGTCAAAGTTTGAGTCAGTTCACCAGGCAAAGAACCTTAACTGGCGTAAGCTAGCCAAAGGCAACCTAAACTTGAATGGGTTGAGGAGGGGAGTTACAATATCCACTATGGCTTCTTGACCAGTTACATAAAGGAGGACTGTAGCTCTCTGTGTATCTGCTCTCCTTTCTCTTTCACCTTTTGTTTTCCTACAATTTTATAGAGTGTTTTGATGTAAGATATGTTTACCATTTAGTGACTGAGTTGCACTTTTTTATTTTTTATGCATTTTAATAATTTTTATTACTTTTTTAATAAAGATAATATATCTGTTACTACATCTGTGTAATACATCTGTGTGGCTTATAAATACCATTCTATTCTGTACTCAGAACAGCAGATACTGTTCTGTACTCTGCTTTCCTCGCTGCATGATATATATTAGTGCATAGGAAGAGTCCTTCTTTTTTTCAGCTCTGTAGATGTACCAATGTTTCTTTAACCAATGCCCTATAGAAAATGTCTTGGGTTTGTTTCTCATTTTTTGGCTTTACAAACAATGCTGCAGTGAATAACTTCATATGAACCTCATTGTGTAGGTTTGTAGGTATATTTGCATAAACATTCTCAGAAGTAGCAGAGTATCAATTTAGTATTATAATGTATCTAGAGTGGGATTATCTATCATCTGTTTTAATACGGACAATCAGGAAAATAGCAATCATTTCTAGTACTTACAACAGGGAAAATTTAATGCAGGAAAGTGGTTACCAGGTGTTGGAGGAACTGAGCACCTAATGGAGAAAGGGGAGCAATTCAGATATTAGTAACAACAGAAAACCATTGCCTGTAGCCTGGAAAGACAAAAGAAGACAACAATCACTGAATTCTGGAGCTGGAGGTCATTTACTGGAGGCTAGGGCCTCTATGGACCTGTGTGATGAGAACTGGAGCCGCTGAGGAGATGCAGTCACTGCCAGAGAAGTGACTGAGTTAGAAGAGGAAGGGGGAGAAATGTGCTGGTTTATTCCTTCCCTCCTCATCCTCCAATCTTTCAGAAACCAGCTGATATGAGTCTGGGAATCGCAGTCAATGGGTCAACCCCTTGCGATACAAAGCAGAGCAGGGAAGGGCAAGGACTGCATTTGAGGACAAATGGACTCAGAAACCATATTGTTCACCCCTTCTGTTACCCAGCATTCAAGTTCACCCTTCTACTCATGTTTAATACCTTCATACTTCTGTCTGTCATACAAACAAGAGGAGAGACACCAAGTCCCATCAATCATTGTATTCACCTCAAGTTTGGGATCTACTGGTGATCCTCATTCCTTCCCATCAGGTCTGGATGTGTCTTTGTGGCCTGGTGACCTACGAACTAGATTGTGAATTAAGCAACCACTGACACTTTCCATGCAAAACTGTGGGGGAAGGGGAAGGGGACAAAATAGAAATCATTGGTTAATAGATATATAACAAATACACATGAATGCTACAATTCTTTTTGCTGTAAAAAGTCACAAGGATGAAGTTGATTTTTATCATTTCCTTTTTCTACCACTTATTCCGTATTTCCTTTGTTTTCAGCTAGGACTGCAAATGGTTTGGGTTCTTTACTTGCAGGATGATTGTATCAGTCAGGATAAAGCCAGAACAACAGAAACCACACTTGGTATTTCAACAGAGATAATTTAACATAAGGAATTGGCTACGGAGTTTTGGGGAACCAAAAAAGCAAAATAAATAAATAAATAAATAAATAAATAAAAAGGTCGGGGCAGATATTGAACATTTGAACATAGATCTAGTAACTATAGGAAGAAGCTACCACTCCTATGGCTGAGGACACACAAGGAAGTTTGCACCAAAGGAAGCTTAAAGGAGAGGCATCTCAGACTTCTGAGGAGGGGCCACTGTCTAACTCTTGCTGGCTCATTGATGAGACATGTTGAGGCTGGTTCTAGGAATGCCAAAAAAAAGTTGAATATTATAAATGATAGCCACTTGTCAAGAAGGAAGCATATCCTGTCTCACTCCTTCTGCCTTGAAGAACTAACAGGAAGCCAACTGGCAAAGTAGAAATATAGTTCTCATAGTCCCAGCCCTGTGGTCATAAAGAAGAGTATAAATGTGTGAGTTTGGACTGAGAGACAATGGCATAACAACTGGGACAGCTCATTACTTTGCTTACTCAATATTCACACACAACTTTCTCTGTATATTTGAGCTTTCCATACAGCAATTTAAAAATGGCAGCTTTTTCTTTAACAAGATACAGCTATCCTTTGTAGAAATTGACACTCTTGGCCGGGTGCAGAGACTCACTAATCCCAGAACTTTGGGAGGCCGAGGCAGGTGGTCACTTGAGCCCAGAAGTTCGAGACCAGTCTGGGCAACATGATGAAACCTCATCTCTACTAAAAATAAAAAAAATAAAAAAATAGCTGAGCATGGTGGCACATGCCTGTAATCCCAGCTACTCAGGAGGCTGAGGCACGAGAATAGCTTGAACCTGGGAGGTGGAGGTTGCAGTGAGTGGAGATTGTGCCATTGCACTCTAGCCTGGGTGACAGAACAAGACTCGGTCTCAAAAAAGTAAATAAACATGAATAAATAAATTGACACTCTCACCCTTTCCCCATAAACGGTTGATCCCAAATTACATTAATCTCTGGATTTTGTGTTAATTACTCCTCAATTCAGTAAAGTCCCTTATGAACCTTCTGTAACCTAAAGATGAAATTGTAAAGTTAACAATTGCCATTAATTTTTAAAATTACAGTGGGAAAGGAGAAGAAAAAAAGTTAATATATACAGAAATACATAAATACACACATATACATTAAGCAAGTAAGAAATAACGCTTAGTTATTAGTCTTTATTTCTGTCTAGTCATGAGCCTGTGGTTAGTGTCCCTTCCTCCCCAGCTCATTTCATGCTTCCTGTACTCTGAGCCAGCATATACCAAGTGGTGTGATCCAAACTGTCATTCCTGAAGGGTCTGAATCGTCAGCAGTCCTGTCTTTTCTTGGTTATTGTAGTTTACCATTAACTTTTACTGTCAGCATTGGGAATATAGGGGTGCCATGTTGCCATGAATGACGGCATCCTCATATATAGTCCTTCCTGGCCTCACTTTGTAGCAGCAACCCAATGTTTCTTTAGTTGTCAGGATCAATCACTCCAGCCAGTAATTCCCTTCTTTGCCCATTGGTTCAGTTGCACATGGAATCTAAAACGGCCATTTAGCTGTTAGAAATTCAGTGGAAACTGTCTTGGGAATAAAGCAGAGTTCAAATTATGGGAAGCGGAATTCTGTGAAGTATAACAGTGAGAGAAGCCACTTTCCCTTCTACTCCTTGATTATGGACTTGTGTATTGAGGCGTTGGGAGAAATAGTGCCATACGTTGGTCAATGGCTCAAAGCATATGTTGTTCTTTGAAGACAGTCCCAACCTTACAAAATGTTTCTCAGCTCATGTTGTAACTGAGTCTGTAGTAGGCCATTGCATTGTTATATCAGGCCAGATATTTCTAGATGGTGGGGTGTATAGTAAGGCTAGTTATTTCCATGATTTGCAAACTCTAATTACACTTCTAAGATGTGTTCCTTAGAAGCTGTGTTGAGTAGGATACCATGATATTGAGTAAGGAATTATGTGGTAGTGTTGGCAGAAACACGATGGGCAGGAGAGGCAAAACCATACACAGAATAGTTGTCTATTCTAGCACAAACAAATGGCTTTCATTTCCATGATGGAAGGGGTGCTTTATAATCAACTTACCAACACACAGTTGGCTGATCCCCTTGGGAAATGGTGCCATATTGGAGACTCACAGTTTAGATTCTGTTCTTGGTAATTTGGGAACTCAACAGTGCCAACAGTCAGATTAGCTTGGTGAGGGGAAGTCCACTTTGTTGGGTCTGTGCTTCATTTCTGCCACTATGGCCATTTTGTACACAAGCCTATTAAAACAGAAGATGAGGAAAGGTGCTGACTGATAGTCCCAGAACAAGTCACTTTGTTCACCCCTATTATTGAGGCCTCCTCTACAGTGGATGTACCTTGTAAGCACTCACACAAATTCCTTCACATTTAGCGCTCATTCTGAAAGATCTGTGCATGTGTCTCTTCTTCAGTCTTCCTTGTTATCAATCTTCCAGGCTTGTTCTTTTCAATTTCCTGACCAGGTGACCAAAGTATTATTCACTGTCCACAGATGAGTGTACACCTGTACCACAGGCCACCCCTCCTTCCTGGCTGAGGGGACTTCAAGGTATACTGCCAAAACTTCTGCCCTCTGGGAGGGTTTTCCCTCACCATTCCCCTTCAGTGGCATCTCTGAGTGAGTATACTGGTACTAGTGTAATGTGGACACCCTTCTGTGAACCAGGCCCAAGTTGGTTTAAAAATTTTTTTAAATTTTTATTTAGAAAATTTTATATTGACACATAATAATTGTACATATTTATGAGGTACATAGTTATGTTGGGATATATGCAATGTATAGTGATGAGATCAGGGTAATTAGCATATCCATCACCTCAAACATTTATCATTTCTTTGTGTTGGGAACATTCAATATTCTTTTTCTAGCTGTGTGAAACTATAATATATTGTTAATTATAGTCATCCTATAGTGGCATAGAACACTATAACTTATTTCTCCTATCTATTTGTTTCCTTTAACAAAGCTCTATCTCCCTCTTCCCCCTACTCTTCTCAGCCTTTAGTATCCTTTGTTCTACTTTTTACTTCTATGAGATCAACTTTTTTTAGCTTCCACATGTGAGTGAGAACATGCAGTGTTTGACATTATGTTCCTGGCTTATTTTACTTAACATAATGTCCTCCATTTCCATCCATGTTGCCCTGAATTACAGGATTTTATTCTTTATTGTGGCTGAATAGTACTCCATTGTGTGTGTGTGCATATATATATATATATATATGTATCTTTGTGTGTGTATATAAATATATATATTTACCACATTTTTCTTATTCATCCATCTGTTGTTGGACACGTAGGTTGATTCCTTATCTTGGCTCTCCTGAATAGTGCTGCAGTAAACATGGGCATGCAGGTTTCTTTTCAATATGTTGATTTCATTTCCTTTGGATAAATACCCAGTAGAGGAATTTCAGGATCATACTGTGGCTCTATTTGTAGTTTTCTGAGGAACCTCCATACTGTTTTCCCTACTGGCTGTACTAGTTTACATTCCCACCAAGTGTATGAGAGTTCCCTTCTCTCTGCATCCTTGCCAGCATTTTTTTTTTTTTTTGTATTTTTGATAATAGCCAGCCTGACTGGGGTGAGATGTTATATCATTGTGGTTGTGATTTACATTTTCCTGATAATTAGTGATATTGAGCATTTTTTCATATACCTGTTGGTCATTTGCATGTTTCCTTTGGAAAATGTCTGTTCAGATCACTTGCCCATTTTTAATCATATTGTTTGTTTGTTTGTTTGCTGTTGAGATATTTGAGTTCCTGTGTATTCTGGATATCAATCCCTGGTCAGATGAGTAGTTTGCAGATATTTTTTCCCATTCTGTAAGTTGTCTTTTCACTGTGTTGATTGTTTTCTTTGCTGTGCAGAAGATTTTTAGTTTGATATAATCCCATTTATTTTTGCATTTGTTGCCTGTGCTTTTGAGGTCTTGTTCATAAAGTCTTTTCCCAGAGCAATGTCCTGAAGCATTTCCCCTAAAAGCTTTCTTCTAGTACTTTTATAGTTTTGGGTTTTACATTTAGGTCTTTGATCCATTTTGAGTTGATTTTTGTGTATGGTGAGAGATAGGGGTCTAGTTTCATTCTTCTGTGTATACATACTCAGTTTTCCCAGCACTATTTATTTATTTATTTATTTGAAACAGGGTCTTGCTTTATTACCCAGACTGGAGTGCAATGGTACGATCACGGCTTACTGCAACCTCAACTTCCCAGGCTCAAGTGGTCCTCCCAACTCAGCCTCCCAAGTCACTGGGACTATTGGTGCATGCCACTGCACCTGGCTGTTTTAAAAATATATATTTTGTGTGTTTGTAGAGAGGAGTCTCCCTTTGTTGCCCAGGCTGGTCTTGGACTTCTGGGCTCCAGCAATCCTCCCTGCTCACCCTCCCAAAGTGTTGTGATTACAGGCATGAGCCATTGTGCCTGGCCCAGCACTGTTTATTGAAGAGATTGTCCTTTCCCCAATGTATGTTCTTGGTCCCTTTGCCAAAAATCAGTTGGCTGTAGATACATAGATTAATTTCTGGGTTCTCTATTCTGTCTCATTGGTCTATGTGTCTGTTTTTATGTCAGTGCGATGCTGTTTTGGTTACTGTGCTTTGTGGTATATTTTGAAGTCAGGTAGTATGATGTCTCCAGCTTTGTTTTTTTGCTTGGGTTTGCCTTGGCTATTCAAGATCTTTTGTGGTCCTGTATAAATTTTAGGATTTTTTTGTTTCTATGAAGAATGTCATTGGTATTTTGACAGGGATAAGGCCCAAGTGTATTTTTCTCCCTCTTTCAACAGGTCATAAGAACTCCCCATGAAACCACAAGTGCTAGTTGAGGGAGAGGCCGAAAGGCATCAGAAGTAGGTGCTGTGGGGGCTGGGCCACCTGCTGGTGTAACTCGCTTGTGCTCTGAGCTTGCTTGAGTCTGATCTTGCACATACATGTCTATTTGATAATGGATTGCTGCTGCACATTATTATAGCTAGGTCTTGTTCATAATGGGCAAGTTATGTCATGTAATCGTTAGGTCATGTAATAGGAATTCCATGGTTAAACAGTTTTTACCAGGGCATAATAGTGAGCTATGAGCTGCTTCTTTAAGGGAGCAGAGGAGCGTATGGTTCTTTCAGCTAGCTATGTGTTGTGTCATTTTCCTGTCGAGGCTTGCCAGAGGAGCCATGCAGCACTCTTACCACAGACACTCGGAGCAACACTGGATAGACAGACTGGAATGGCACTGCCTCGACCCACTGTAGAGCCTTCTCTTGCTTCAGGCACCACTCAGAAGTAGCAGCATTACAAGTTACTTGGTGTAACCGGATCAGAGCAGAGCATCCACTTGTGGTTTGTGTTGCCTACAAAATCTAAAGAGGCCCACGACTAGCACAATAATCCTGAACTTGGAGAACAAAGACTGCGTAACATTACCTATTGATATAGCGGCCAGATGTGACTTTGGTTGTTTTTCCTTCATATGTGGTTGTATATAAAATAGTACATTTTGTTAAGTGGGAACTTTTTTGGATTTGTATTATGGTAAGAAAGGTGTATGTGTGTCCTGTAAGCTGTCTGAATATTTCTTTCTTTCTTTTTGGTCTACATAGCATCTCTTGGTCTGGGCAAACTTCCCTTCCCAATTTAGGTGGTTCTGATGAGTAAAGGTAAATTACCAGATAGCAAAGCAAGAGGGCATTCTAGAAAATAAGATCAGTGGAAGCAAAGGCCTATGGGCATTGTGGGTTCTGGGAGCAGTAATTAGTTCAGTTGAGTAGTAAGTAGCACTAGGGGTGAAGAGTATGAAGAGTGGAGTGGTGGAGATGAAATTGGAAATGTTAGGTAGGGCTATACTGGAAGGAGCTTCATGTACCATATGAAGAAGGTGGACAAAATCCTATGCTGAGGGGAAAGTAGTGATGATTTTTTTTTTTTTTTTTACAGGGCTGTGATGTGATCACCTCACATTGGTGTGAGATACTCCATGAGGGAGAATTGGAGATGAGCAATACTAGGGGTAGAACTATTATTTAAGATTACCTAGTAATTCTGAATAAAATGATGAGACATGAGCTAAGTAAGGTAGTGTGAATTAGAGGAGAAAATGAATTTAAATGATACATAGGAAGTGGAATTGACGGACTCGGTGGCTGACTATATGTCGAGTGGGAAGAGAGAACAAGAATTTATATATGTGGTTAAAAATTTTATACTTGTGTGACACAATCTGGTTTGAGCTTGAGTGGGGTTCAGAGAGATCTGGGCCTAGTATAGAGTGACCAGCTGTTCTGGTTTATCCAAGATTAAGGGATTTCGATTTCCTGGGATGTGAGACTTCCAATGCTAAAACTGTGAAAGTCCCCAGCAAACCAGGACAAATTGGTCACACTAGCCTAATATGAACGGGCAGACAGATTAGTGACAGGAGCTTATCGGCATAAGCACTGAAACACCTTCTGGGATAACCATGACCTGGCAAGAGAGCCTTTAGTGGTGCAAAGAAATGGTGATCCTTGATGATGCATGGTACTTGCCATTCAAATCTACCCCCCAATGGATCCAATCTGGGGTTCCACGGAGAAAGGAGGTTGGAAGTAAAATACGAAAGAACTGTTTCACTAATCTGTGACCCCGTTTAACAGAGTGTAACTCAGAGGGGACAGATTCTTTCTCACCGTGGACCCCACAGCTCTGGAAACCTGAGGGCTTTAGTACGTTGGGAAATTCAGTTAAATACAGGTTGGGGGAGTTGCAAGGGATGGAAAGGGTGGGGGAAAGGTAGAAGGAGGAACTGGTAACCAGTACTAGTACAAGAAGAGCTAAAATACTTAGCAGAGCAGAATAACATCTGTGCAGTGGGGTATAAATCAGTGAAATATGAGTTATTACAGCAAAGGTAACATCGGCGGCTTTTCTTGAAGCAATTCCTTTCAGAAGGAATGTGTTGATTACTTTCTTTGTTATGTTGCACCATCTAGTGGTAACTCTCAAGTACTTTTTTCCTAGCTAGATGTTTAAAAGGCAGATGAATTAAAAACTTGAGAACTGTTTCCAAAGTCGTCATTTAGTCATTCATTCATTCATTCATCATTCATTCATTCATTATTCATTCATTCATTCATTCATTCACTTCACAAATACTGAGGGAGTATGTATACCTTCTATATTGCAGTTACATTTCTAGGCACTGGGGTTACAGCTGTGAACAAAACTGAAAGAACCCTGAACTCATGGAAGCTTACATTGATGAAAGAGTACATTTCATTTTTTTCCTATGTGAATGTTCTATTTTCAAAGCACCATTTACTGAAAAGATTATCTTTTTTTCTTTAGGACTCTGCAGTGCCGTTACTGTTGTATATGAAGTGTCCATTTATATGTGAGTCATTGCCTATCTTGGTTATGCTCCATTGATTTATTTGTCAATTTCTGTGACAATATCATCTTGTCTTTATCATTTTACTTTATAATCATTGTTAATATTTAGTACAGCAAGAAATCCCACCTTATTTTTTAAAAGAATGTTTTGTGTAGTCTTGGCCTTTAAATTTTCCATAAAGTTTAAAATCAGTCTGTAAAATTCTGTCAAAAAAAACCGCTATTGGGAATATTTATTGGAATTGAACTGAATCATTAAATCATTTTAGAGTGAACTGATATTGTTATACTGTTGAGCCTTCCAATTCACCATTTACTTCAGTTTTCCTTAGTGTCTTTCAATAGACATAAAAGTCTTATATATCTTTTGGTGCACTTATTTGTAGGTACTTGTTTTTTTTAGGCTAAAAAGGCATCTTTAAAAAATTATTTGCTAACAATTTATGGCTGGTGTTTGGAAATGTAACTACTTTTGTCATATTGATTATTCATCTAGGGATTTTGCTAAATGCTCATATAATTTGAATAAATCTCTTTTTCCTACATATACAATTTATCATTTGTATATAATTATACCATTAATTTGTTTTTCTTATCCTTCATGTACTAGTTAGAAGCTCTAGTACAACATAGAATAGAAATGGCGATATTAGGCACCCTTTAATTGTTCCTGACTTTAGAGGAAAAGCTTTTGACATAAAACATTAATTTTCTTTGGTTTTCTACAGATAATTTTTGTTAGATTAGGAACTTTCATTCTATTTCTTTTTTCTTAAGGGTTTAAAAATCATGAATGGATATTAAGTTTTATCAAATGCTTTAGAAATTTTGCATCTATGTAGAAATACTATAACTTTTTTTCTGCTTGAATCTCTTAATGTGGTGAAGAACTGGTACCAATTCTACTGAAACTATTCAAAAAATTCGAGGAGGAAGGACTCCTCCCTAACTCATTCTATAAAGCCAGCATCACCCTGATAGCAAAATCTGGCAAAGACATAATGATAAAAGAAAACTACAGGCCAATATCCCTGATGAATATATATGTAAAAATCCTCAATAAAATACTAGCAAACCGAATTCAGAAGCACATTAAAAGTTAATTCATCATGATCAAGTTGGTTTCATTCCTGGGATGCAAGGTTGGTTCAACATACACAAATCAATAAAAGTGATTCACCACATAAACAGAATTAAAAACAAAAACCATATGATCATCTCAATAGACACAGAAAAAGCTTTTTATAAAATTCAACATCCTTCATGATAAAAGCCCTCTAAAAAAATAGTCACCAAAGGAACATACCTCAAAATAAGAGCCATCTATGATAAACCAGCCAACATCATACTGAAGGGGCAAAAACTGGAAGCATTCCCCTGGATAAATGGAAAAAGACAAGAATGCCCGCTGTCACCACTCCTATTCAACATAGTAATGAAAGTCCTTGCCAGAGCAGTCAGGCAAAAGGAAGAAATAAAAGACATCCAAATAGGAAAAGAAGAAGTCAAACTATCTCTCTTTGCTGATGATAGGAATCTATACATAGAAAACCCTAAAGACTACCAAAAGTTTCCTAGAACTGATAAACAACTTCAGCAAAATTTCCAGATACAAAATCAATGTACAAAAATCAGTAACATTTCTATATACCAATAACATTGAAGCTGAGAGCCAAACCAAGAATGCAATCCCATTTACAATAGCTGCAACAAACAAACAAACAAAAATGAAAAAATGCTAAGAATACAAGTAACGATGCAGGTGAAAGATCTCTCCAAGAACTACAAAGCACTGCTGAAAAAAGCCATACATGGTACAAACAAATGGAAAAACAGTCCATGCTCATGGATTAGAAGAATCGATATTGTTAAAATGGCTAAAAGCAATCTACAGATTCAATGCTATTCTTATCAGGCTACCAACATTATTTTTCACAGAACTAGAAAAAACTATTCTAAAATTCATATGGAACCAAAAAAGAGTATGAATAGCCAAAGCAATCCTAAGCAAAAAGAACAAAGCTGGAGGCATCACATTATCAACTTCAAACTATACTACAAGGCTACAGTATCAAAACAACATGGTACTGGGACAAAAACAGTCGCATAGACCAATGGAACAGAATAGAGAACCCAGAAGTAAAGCCAAACGCCTACAACCACCTGATCTTTAACAAAGTCAGCAAAAATAAACAATGGGGAAATGACTGTCTATTCAAGAAATGGTGCTGGGATAACTGGCTAGCCATATGCAGAAGACTGAAACTGGACCCCTACCATTCACCAAATACAAAAGTTAACTCAAGATGAATTAAATATTTAAATGTAAGACCTCAAACTATAAGAATCCTAGAAGAAAACCTAAGAAACCCATTCTGGACATCAGTCTTGGGAAATAATTCATAACTGAGTCCTCAAAAGCAATTGCAACAGAAACAAATTCACCAGTGGTACCTAATTAAAGTAACAAGCTTCCAATTAAAGCTACCAATTAAAGTAACTATCAACAGAGTAAACAACCTACAGAATAGGAGAAAATGTTTGCAAACTATGCATCTGACAAAAGTCTAATACCTAGAGCTATAAGGAACCTAAACAAATCAGCAAGCAAAAAACCAATAACCCTATTTAAAAAATGAGCAAAAGACATGAACAGACAGTTCTCAAAAGAAGACCTACAAGTGGGCAACAAATACATGAAAAAATGCTCCACATCACTAATTGTCAGAGAAGTGCAAATCAAAACCATAATGAGATACCATCTCATACCAGTTAGAATGGCTATTATTATTATTATTTTATTTTTATTATATTATATTTTAGATGGAATCTCACTCTGTTGCCAGGCTGGAGTGCAGTGGCACGATCTTGGCTTGCTGCAACCTCCGCCTCCTGGGTTCAAGTGACTCTCCTGCCTCAGCCTCCTGTGTAGCTGGGTCTACAGGCACACACCACCATGCCCAGCTAATTTTTTTATTTTTAGTAGAGATGGGGTTTCACCATGTTGGCCAGGATGTCTCCATCTCTTGACCTCGTGATCCACCCGCCTCAGCCTCCCGAAGTGCTGGGATTACAGTAGTGAGCTACTGCGCCTGGCTGGCTATTATTAAAAAATAAAAATAAATAGATGCTGGCAAGCCTGCAGAGAAAAGGGAAACTTATACACTATTGGTAGGAATGTAAATTAGTTCAGCTACTGTGGAAGGCTGTTTGTTGAGTTGTGTGAGTTCTTTATATATTCTACACACCTAACTCATCAGATAAATTATTTGCAAATATTTTCTCCCATTTTATGGATTGTCTTTCCACTTTGTTGATAGTATTCTTTGATACACTAAAGTTTTGTATTTTGATGAATTCTAATTTATTTTTTTCTTTTGATTGTGCTTTTGGTGTCATATCTAAGAAACCATTGCCAGCTGTGCATGGTAGTGCACACCTGTTGTCTCAGTTACTTGGGAGGCTGAGGCAGGAGGATCCCTTGAGCCCAGGAGTTTGAGGTTTTAATACTGTACTATAGTGAGACAGTGTATTATAGTGAAACAGCATAGTAAAACTTTGTCTCTAAAATAAAAATTCTTTTTAAAGAAATAAATCTTTGCTAAATCCAAGATAATGATGTATTCCTATATTTTCTTCTAAGAGTTTCATAGTTTTAGCTCTTATATTTAGATTTTTGATCCATTTTGAGTTAACTTTTGTAAATGGTCTGAGGTAAGGGCCTAGTGTTATTTTGCGGGACAATTTTCTTCTTGTGTCATTTGTAATTTTATATTTTTCTAAAATAATTTCTATTTCATCCATATATTCAAATTTATTAAAGTTGCTTATAATATGCTTTGTTAGCTTTTAAATATCTGTATTAATGGTAACAGTAGCTCCCCTTTTATATATGATACTGTTACTTGTGCTTTCTTTTTTTCTTATTTAATTTTGCCAGTGGTTTGTCAATTTTATTAGTCTTTTTAAATAGAAACCACTACTAGCAAAGAAATAGAACATTGTCAGTCTTTCTTCTTTTCTGGGCACTGATGATGCTGTAGACCTTGGCCTGATAACTAGTTGGGTTTTGTTTGTTTGTTTGTTTGTTTGAGACAGGGTTTCACTTTATTGCCCAGGCTAGAGTGCAGTGAGTGCACAACAGCACCTCACTGTAGTCTTGACCTCCTGGGCTCATGTGATTCTCCCACCTCAGCCTCCTGAGTAGCTGGGACTGCAGATGAGCACCACCACTCTCAGCTAATTTTTACATTTTTTTTTTGTAGAAACAAGGTCCCACTATGTTACCCAGGCTGGTCTCAAGCTTCTGGACTCAAATGATCCTCCTGCCTCAGCCTCCCAAAGTGCTGGAATTACAGGTGTGAGCCACTATTCCCAGCCATAACTGGTTGTTTTTGCTATGTATTACTCAACTACATATTACTCAACTGATGTTTTTGCTAAACATTACTCATTCATTCAATACATATTTTGAGCACCTACTATGTATTGAGGATACATCAGTGAACAGACAGAAAATTCTGCTCTCCTGAAGCTTACATTCTGGTTGGGGAGATAGATAATAAATAAATAAAATAAGTAAATTACATAATATTTTAGTACCTTAGAAGGGATTAAAGGCTGTGAAGAAAAATAACTAGGGAAATGGATAAGGAGGGAACAGACTACTGGAATTAAAAAAAAAAAAAGGTAGACATGTAAGACCTCATTGAGGGTACGTATTTCTTAAAAATTAGTTTGAAATAATTATGTGTTTACAGGAAGTTACAAAGATGATTCAGAGAGTTCTATTAGCCTTCACTAGTTACACCTAATAGTTGCATTCTTGTGTAACTATATAGTACAGTCTAAAAACCAAGAAAGTAGCATTAGTATAATGTGTGCATATAGTAGTATGCCATTTTATCCCACATATAGATTCCTGTACCAATACCACAGTCAAGGTACTGAACTAGGTTGGGAGCAGTGGCTCACACTTGTGATCCCAGCACTTTGGGAGGCTGAGACGGGTGGGATCACTTGAGGCCAGGAGTTCAAGACCAGCCTGGCCAACCTGGTAAAACCCCGTCTCTACTAAAAATACAAAAATTAGCCAGGTGTGGTGGTGTGTGCCTGTAGTTCCAGCTAGTTGGGAGGCTGAAGCATGAGAATCGCTTGAACCCAGGAGGCGGAGGTTGTAATGAGCCGAGATCGTGCCACTGCACTCCAGCCTGGGTGACGGAGCCACACTCTGTTAAAAAAAGAAAAGATGCAGAACTATTCTATCCTCATAAAGATATTCCTTATGCTATGTTATAACACAAAGGTATCTTTATAGTTCACCTTACTCCCCTCACTTCTACCATCACTAACTCCTGGCAACCATTCATCTATTCTCCACCTCTCTAATTTTGTCATTTCAAAAATGTTATATAGATAGAATCATACAGTATGTAACCTTTTGAAACTATCTTTTTTCACTCAGCACAATGCCTTTTTGGTCTATCTGAGTTCCTTTATTTGTGTATTCTATGGTGTTAGTATACCACAGTTTGTTTAACCATTTACCCATTGAAGGACATTTTGGTTGTTTCCAGTTTCTGGCTATTACAAATAAAGCTGCCATGAGCATTGATGTGCAGGATTTTGTGTAGATATCAGATTTTTCTAGGGTAAATACTAAAAATGCAATTCCTGGGTTGCATGGTTGTATATATTTAGTTTTTTAAGAAACTGCCAAAATATTTTTCAGAGTGGCTGTACCATTTCATCAGTAATGGTGGGATGAGAAATGTTGTTTCTCTGCATCTTGCCAGAACATGGTATTGTTACAATTTTTATTAATATTTTAGCTCTTCTAATAGAACCTGGCTAATCTGAATTTATTTCAGAAATGAAAGCTTAATTTTGATTAATAAAACCAATCAATATAATTCACTTTATTAAGAAATACTGGAAAAAACTATGTGATCATCTCCATGGACACACAGTTTGATGAAATTTACCAAATATTCAAGATAAAAATTCTTAGCATACTAGAATAAAAGAAAATTTCCTGCCAACTAGGTCAGGATAAAAATGAAAGAAAAAAAAAAGAAGAAAAAAGAAAATTTCCTTGGTACAATAAAAGGTATGTACAATGTAATACCTAGAGCAACCACTTAAAAAATCTATATGAAGAGATACACTCGAAAACACTATCAATAAATCAAAATGGAATTCTGAAAAATGTTCAAGTAACCCACAGAAAGGCAAGAAAAGAGAAACAGAGAAACAAAAAAACAAAGGGAACAAACAGAAAAGAAAAAATAAAATGTCAGACCTAAGCCCTAACATATCGGTATTAATAATCAGTGAGCCCTAGACTCCCTCCTTTATCCCGTTTGCCCCTCAAGGTTTTCAAAAGCACCACTCATTCTCTTAAAGGACTTTTATTAAATAGGTGGATGGCCCCAGGGGAAAGGTCATCTCAAATGCCAGGCTAACCCTCCTGAGCCTCTCTCTGTCTTTCTGGCTCAGTAATTACCCTCCTGGCTAAGTAATTCCAAAGAGTTATGATAGATTTCTGATGTCACAAAGAAAATTCTTAAAAAATACTTTTTTCAGCTTTGTTTTAGGGCCTCAGCCTTAGGTTGTATTTCCTAGTGCAGTTTTTCGGAAAACATTGGTGACCTCTCTCATCTAATGCTTTCTCTGCTCTTGTAGATGCTTTACTTTTTCCCTGTCATTTTAATGAGATTTGGGGCAAGACCATGGAAAAGGATGTAAAGATGGTACAGGCTTATTATTCCCTGAGCTTCTATCCTCTTAGATCCTGGGCTGGGAATTCTACATAATCTTGTTAGCTCTGTGATGTCCTCAATTGGTAAAAGATTTGGATCTTATTGCCTAGACTAGAGATTGACAAATTATGGCCTGTGGTCTGCCTCTGTTTGCATGACCCATGAGCTAATAATTTTTTTTTTTTTACATTTCTTAAACTTGTTTTTGAATAGTTTTAGATTTACAAAATTTTGTGAAAATAGTAGAGTTCCCATATGACCCACACCCAATTTCCCCTATTATTAACATCTTACATTCGTATAGTACATTTGTCACAATTAATGAGCCAATATTGATGCATATTATTGACTCAAGTCTACACTTTTCATTTCCTTAGTTTTTAGCTAATGTCCTTTTTCTGTTCCAGGCTCCCAACCAAGATTCCTCACTACGTTTAGTAATCAAATCTGTTGAGACTCCTCTTGGTTTTGACAGTTTCTCAGACTTTCTTTGTTTACGATGACTCTGACAGTTTGAGGAGTGTTAATAACTGCAAAGTTTTGAGGGCCTACAGAATGTCTCTCAGTTGGGATTTGTCTGATGTGTTTATCAAGAACACACTAAAGTTATGGGTTTTTGGGTGGAAGACCACAAAGATAAATTGCCTATAGTAGACTCCTGAGACTGTCATAACAAAGTACCACAAATTATGTGACTTTCAAATAACAGAAATTTATTCTTTCTCACAGTTCTGGAGGCCAGAAGTCCAAAAGTGTTAACCGGGTTGGTTTCTTCTGACAGCTGTGAGGAAGAATCTATTTCACACCTCTCTCCTTAGCTTCTGGTGATGACTGTCAATTTTTGGTGTTCCTTGGCTTATAAATACATCATTCTGATTTCTGCCTCTGTCTTCACCTAGCTATCCTCTCTGTGTGTCTGTCAAAATTTCCCTCGTCTTATAAAAGACACCAGTCATATTGGATTAAGGCCCACCTTAATGACCTCACCTTAACTAATTGTAACTGCAAAGACTATTTGCAAATAAGGTTCCATTCACAAGGACAGGGGTAGACAAAACTTGAAAACAGAGACTCATTTTCTTCTAAAATGCTTTCTCTGAAAGATTTTAAAAAGAAAAGCGTGGAAATTTGAAAGAAAAATAAGTCTCAGGACCCCAAAAGCAGTAAGCCAAAGGTCAAGCTGGGAACTGTGTTAGGCAAACTTGCCTCCCATTTTATTCCTAAATAAGATAGCTACAAAGATTAAAAAAAAAAAAAAAAAAGCTACATACCTCCCTCACAATTTATCCACAAGGAAATTTCTTGTGGGCCTCAAGATCTTTACCCTAAAACAGTTCTGTTGAATTTCACCCTGGCAAAGTAAATTGGTAGCTTATCTTCACAGGTGCAGGTCAAAGACATAACTCAAAGTGATCCCTCTGCTCACCTGAGACAAACGCACACCTGATTGCTTCCTCTGCCCTGTTGTTTATGTAAAAATGTAGATTCACTAACCCAGACTAAGGCATAAGAGATTATTCCTTTACCCTCCTCTCACATGTAAATTGTGTATTCAGTGAAAGGCTAATCAGGCTCAAAAGAATACAGCCTTTTCTCTCTTATCTACCTATGACCTGAAAGCCGCCCTCCTTCCTGCCCCTTTGAGTTGTCCTGCCTTTTCGAACCAAACCAATGTACATCTTGCACATACTGATTAATGTCTCATGTCTCCCTAAAATGTATAAAACTAAGCTGTGCCCCAACTACCTTGGACACATGTCGACAGGACCTCCTGAGGCGGTGTCGCAGGTGCATCCTTAATCTTGGGAAAATAAACTTTCTAAATTGGGGGAGAAAAAGAACTTCAGCACATCTTTTTTTGGGGACACAATTTAACCCATAACAGTGCCATTCTCGTCACATCATATGAAGGACACGAGCTATCAACATGGCTTATCACTGTTGATGTTAACCTTAATCACTTGGCTACGGTAGTTTTTGTCAAGTTTCTCCACGGTAAAGTTACTCTCTTCCCTCCCGCTTCTGTATTATTCTCTTTGGACAGAAGTCATTATGTTCAGCCCACACTTACTAAGCCAGAAGGATGGGAAATTATTCTCTACCTCCTTGAGGGCAGAGTATTTACATCAATTATTTGGAATTCTTTTGCGATCATTCATTTATTCATATCTGTGTGGACTCATGGATGTTTGTTTTATATTTTGAGTTAGAATTCAGTTCTACATTATTTATTTTGTTGCTCGAATTGTTCCATTGGAAGCTCTTTTAGTTGGCTTCTTTTTGCCTTTGGCACACCCTTATCATTGTGTTCTTTTTGAGAACTTCCTTGCTTTAGGACTAGAATATACTCCAGGATCATCGGCATGGGTAGGGAAAATGTACAGAAACGGTATGAGAATATGTCCCCCTTTTGTACATATTCCATACCCAACCTCTGGAATCAGCCATTTCTCCAAGGAGCTGTGGTTCCTTTTATTGGTGAATGGTGTTAAAAACCAACATTTTGGTTCTAGGTCTATTTGTTGCTACTGGAGTGTCATTGTTTCTAAGCCCCTCTCAGCTGACAGAACAAGGAAATATATGTTTCTACTAACCTGTGTATCCACACATATGTTTATAAACATTTCTACATGTATTCATTTGTATTGATACTAAGCTAAACATGAGTTCATACTGATGTCTCCAACACATCATTACTCATCATGTGGTAATCATGCATTACCACATGGATCATTCTGGCCTCCTCCTCTGGTGTGTCTGTAATCTCACATTCCAACAGTAAGAAACATGGCTCCCACCATCCACCATCCATTTACTTAGCTGTTCAATTCCAGTGTGTCCATGTATGGTAGTTTCAGAATTATTAACCTGTACCCCCACGGAAACAACAATTTGGCCAACTAGAGTCCAGCACTTACGTACAGTTCCTTTTCGGTCTTACAGTCTCCACTCATTTCCAAAGTTAGGTCAGGATGTTTTCCTCACAAACTCTTCAGTGAGATCATTTCATGCATTTGTAATACATTTAGATTATTTTTTGTCACACTCTATATTCTGTCCTGTGATCTCCTGACCCCCTATATGATTTTTCAAAAATTTGCATACATTAAGATGTGGTTGGTGCTGTAAAATTCTATGGGCTTTGACATATGCATAGTGACATGTATCAACCATTACAGAATCATACATAATAGTTTCACTATCCTGAAAAATCCCCTGGGCTTCACTTATTTAGCCCTCCCTTCCCCAAGATCCTGGCAATCACTGATCTGTTTACCATCTCTATAGTTTTGCCTTTTCCAAAATGTCATGTAAATGGAATCATACATAATCTGTGATAGTCAATTTTATGTATAAACTTAAATGAGTTAGGGGATGCCTAGGTAGCTGATAAAACATTATTTCTGGGTGTGTTTATGAAGGTGTTTCTGGAAGAGATTAGCATTTGGATCAGTGAGACTGAGTAAAGAAGATCTGCTCTCACCAATGTGAGTGGGCATCATCCAATTTATTGAGTGTCTGAGTAGATCAAAAAGGTAGAGAGAGGGTGGATTTGCTCCCTCTTTGAGCTGGGCCATCCATCTTCTCCTGCCCTCAGACATTGGCGCTCCAGGTGCTCAGGACTTAGTGTTTGAACTAAATTACACCACCAGCTTTCCTGGTTCTCCAGCTTGCAGATGGCAGAGTGTGGGACTTCTCAGACTCAACAGTGTGAGCCAACTCCTGTAATAAATTTTCTCTTTCTTTGTGTGTTATCACTACACACACACACACACACACACACACCCCACAGTTGTTCTTAGTATCCATGAGGGATTTGTTCGAGGACCCCTGTAGATACCAAAATCTGTGGATGTTCAAGTTCCTTATATAAAATGGCATAGTATTTGCATGTAACCTACACACACCCTGCTGTATACTTTAAATCATCTCTAGGTTACTTATAATACCTAACACAATATAAACACTATGTAAATAGTTGTTAGGTTGTATACTTTAGGAAATAATGACCAGAAAAAAAAGTCTACTTATTCAGGATAATTTTTTTTTTCTGAGTATTCTTGATCCTTGGTGGGTTGAATCTGCAGATTTGGAACTTGGGGATATGGAAGGCTGACTGCATATATGTATCTCCATCCTATTGGCTGTTTCATTGGGGCACCCTGACTAGTACAGTGCATAGTTCCTCACCTACTTTTGAGGCTGTGGTTGCAATGGCAATATAGGTTTCAGAGCCTATACAGAGCTATTCGAGTCTTCTTTGTTCACTTTGTTCACTGAAGCTCCTGCTTGATTCTGCTGATGCTTCCTGCAGGGGTGAATGCACTTTCTCAGGCCTGGTTCCACTAGGTGAGGTGTGGGAGATTCCAGGCCATGGGTCAGTGAGTGCTTCCCTGAACCTGACCTCTGGGCTGGCCAGTGACAGTGGGGCTCTTGCTTGATCCCTGCTGGTGTTACCTGAGGGCGTGGAAGGTGCTTTCCTGCCCTCCCTAGTGCCAGCTTATGGGTGGAGGATGCTGGGGCTATGGATAGACAATAATTCTCAGGGCCTGCTCATCAGGTCACTTGGTGCTGATGAGCTTCCTTACTGCATCTCTGCTACTGCTGCTGAGGTGGGAAACATCTACCTGGGTGCCTTCTGCCACTGATGTTGGAGGGAGAGTGTCAGGAAACAGTGGGCGTGGGTTACTCTGGGTCAGGAATCAGCATGGCTTGGCTAGATCTTCTGCTTCTGTGTTTCTCACGAAGCTGTAATCAAGATGTTGGCTGCCAGTAAGGTCTCATCTGAATACTCAACTGGAGAAAGATCTGCTTTCAAGTGCCCTGATGTGGTTGTTAGATGTATTCAGTTCCTTAAGTGTTATTGGACTAACAGTCTCAGTTCCTTTCTGGCTGTCGGCTAGAGGCTGCCCTCAGTTACTTGCTGAAGGAGTCCAACATGGCAACTTGCTGCATCCAAAGCAGCAAGCAAGCAAGTCCAGTAGCAAGACAGAAGTCACAATCTTATCTAACCTAACCATGAAAATGACACCTCATTACCTCTGTCATATTCTTTTTGTTGGAAGCAAGTCATTACATTCAGCTCACACTCAAGGTTAGGGAGCGGGGGAAGTAGATTACACAAGGACATGAATACCAGAAGTGGATCATTAAGGACCATAGTAGAGTCTGTCTGCCACAGTCATCATCAATATTCCTTACAATTTTAGAGTTTTAGTGGCCAATAATAGTTACCATTTGTAGAATACTTAGTAAACCTCAGTTTTTTCCATTTTTTCTCTCATTAAAGGGGATTAAAATATAACTAATTGTGACTTTAGAACCTCCAGTTCTTATAACATCTTTCTTTCTTTCTTTCTTTCTTTCTCTCTCTCTCTTTCTCTCTCTCTCTCTTTCTTTCTTTCTTTTCTTTCTTTCTTTCTTTCTTTCTTTCTTTCTCTCTCTCTCTCTCCCCCTCCCTCCCTCTCTCCTGTCTCTCTCTCTCTCTATCTCTCTCTTTCTCCCCTTTCTCTCCTTTCTCTCTCTGTCACCCAGGCTGGAATGCATTGGCATGATCTCAGCTCACTGCAACCTCTATCTCCCAGGTTCAAGTTATTCTCCTGCCTCAGCCTCCTGAAGTAGCTGGGACTACAGGCACACACCACCACACCGGGCTAATTTTTGTATTTTTAGTAGAGAAGGGGTTTCACCATGTTGGTCAGGTTGGTCTCGAACTCCTGATCTCAAGTGATCTGCCCACCTTAGCCTCCCAAAGTACTGGGATTACAGGCAGGAGCCTTTTTTCTTTTTTTGAGACAGGGTCTCACTCTGTCACCCAGGCTGGAGTGCAGTAGCATGATCACAGCACACTGCAGCCTCAGTCTTCTGGGCTTAAGCAATCCTCCTACTTCAGCCTCCTGAATAGCTAGGACTACAGGTGCACGCCACCACACCTAGCTACTTTTTTTGTTGTTTTTTGTAGAGATGGGGATCTCACTATGTTGCCCCAGCTTGTCTCCAACTCCTGGGCTCAAGTGATCCTCCCATCTCAGCCTCCCAAAGTGCTGGGATTACAGGCACGAGCCACTGTGCCTAGCCTTCTTATAACTATGCTATGATGCCTCACTAAATTTATGAAAACATAATTAGTATGATTACATATTCTTAAAGAGGCAAGTGCTTCCTTTCCTGAACCATCCTAGCATTTTAGTTATGTCTTCCTTGTGATTTTGAGCACTTTTAAACTTGCAAAAGAAATATTTGTGAATAGTCTTCTCTCCCTTGCTAGACTGTAGGCTCTTTGAGGATAAATTATTATTTGAGACAGGGTCTCACTCTGTCACTCAGGCTAGAGTGCAGTGGCTTGAATAAGGCTTACTGCAGCCTCGACCTCCTGGGCTCAAGCAGTTATCTTACCTCAGCCTCCTGAGTAGCTGGGACCACAAGTGCATGCCACCATGACCAGCTAATTGTTGTATATTTTGTAGAGATGGGGTATCACCATGTTGCCCAGGCTGGTCTCCAACTCCTGGGCTCAAGTGATCTGCCCACCTCAGCCTCCCAAAGTACTAGGATTGCAGGCATGAGCCATCACACTCGGCCTGACAAATTATGGTTTTTAACATTTTTTTATACCTGACTGCACCCAAAAGAGTACATTTACTGTGGAGTTCAGTAAATATCTATTTTAAAAAAAAAGTCCCATAGCATTTTTAAAAATATGAACTCAACATCTCTTTGTATCAATAAAAGTAAGATATATATTTGATTTAGAAATCTCTAGCTCACCTAAGTTCACTCAGATACTAGACAGACTGAATACTAATTAAGGAGATTAATCACAAGCAATTTATATCCAAACACTGAAAAATGTAGTAAATATCTGATGTATGAGTTGATGAATATTCATTTTTCTCCATATATATATATATCCCTTTGACATAGTCTCTGTGCATGTTTTTGTGCATGAGTGTATGTGCATGTGTGTGTATATATAGACACACGTATATATACACACATACATATATACATATATGTTTATATATGTATATGTTTTATATATACATGTGTATGTGTATACATACATATATACACACACGTATATACTCATGTATATACACACACATATATATGTTTCTGAGCTAGAGTCTGGGTGTGTTTCTTCGTAAGAAAATTTTATGCCTCCAAAGTATTTCCACATTATTTATAATAATATATAATAACATCACATTGTATAAGTAATAACATTAAATTATCATCCATTTATTCTTTATCCAGCATAGGTAGAATTAGATGGTTCAAAATTGCAAAGAGAAACATAATTTATTTTGGAAGATTGTACATTTTTGTAAGTTTCTAAAAAGCTAAAAACTTTCATGAATTTTGTACTTGAGAAATTATTGTGATTCCTTTGTTAATTCATAAACCTAATGGGATAACCATCACCTTTCTGATTGCCATGCTATCTTAACATTTTTAATTTGGGGAAGGGTTCTAAACTTTGTATCCCAATTATATTCTTGTGATAACAGCTTAGTAGGTTTATTGACAAAAAAATATATGGTTAGGTAGCTTTCATATAGGCTGTTAAGTTTATTTGTGGTGTCCTGAACATTTCCTTTCTGCTATTCTTTAATGAAGGTTACAACCTCATGGGGTGTACCACCAAAAATTGCACTATGGTAATAGAAATCTCCTTGTCCAAAGGGGATTAAAGCTGCTGATTTAGGTCTTCTCTCATAGGGGAAATCTTTAGCATTTTTCAAATACCACCATGCATGGAGTTGAGCTACAGATGTGCCCAGGATTTCTATTCCAAAGTCGTTCTTGAAGATCTGGTTTACAGACATAGCGAAGAGAAAGTCGAATTCATGCTGGATGTAATCTGTGATGTACCCATTTAAGTTCTTCATGTATATGAAATTAAAGTCTTGCCATGTGAGATATTTTACTACAGTAAATATTTTGCATGTCTGAAGGGGACCTAACTCTATTTGAGGTAGCTTGTTGATGTCATTCAACAAGATGTAAAAGATAACATTGTAGCCAGTCATAAATTACTTATTAGCAGATTGTATGAACTCTTTCAGGTACTGATTTATAAATCTTTGAAACTTAAAAAAAACCAAAAAATTATTTTGCTAAAAACTGTCAGGAGAATATATGCCATTTAAACATGCTGTCTCACATATGTGTCAATGACATTAAGCAAGGTAAGTATAGAGAAGTTGGTCTATAGCTTCAATTGCATTGGTTAGTGAAAGAGAATATAGTATGTTTGGGGACCTGAAAAAAAATCATAAAGTTTAACCCTAAAACTTAAAGTATAATAATAATAAAATTAAAAAAAAAAGGTGTGAGAGAGTTAAATGGATATTAATGAAAAGACTGCTGAAGTGGTGTTAAGGACTCAGCCAAGGCTGGAGAAAATAACCACTGTAAATAATTATACAGGACAGCCAGAAATAATGATTAGGATTAATTATGAATAGATCTTTAGACGTAGAAAATCCATGGGTACTCATCCATATTTTTCCAAAATAAAAAAGAATGACTATTAGTAGCACCTACTTTCCAGCAGCAAATACAGTCAACCCTATGGTAATGTTCAGCCTCTTGTAACGTATTTCCAAGGCCTGTCTGTTGTAAGTTCCTTCCCATATGACCAGAGCAAGCCAGTCAGTTCTTGTTACAACATCTGGTCGTTTTCTGTTGAACAAATGGGAAACAAATTAAGCAGATAGCACTTTATTATGACTGTACAAGTTGTTGTCCAAGTGATAATGGCTAATGATTATAGAGTACTTACTGTGTGTTTAAGTGTTTACATAACTCATTTAATCCCTGCAATGTCCTATAAGGTAAGTACTATTATTATCCTTATTTTTCATGAGGAAACTTGAGCACGAATTGATAGAGTAAATTTCTTAGTATCACATGGCTAATAAATGGCAGATCAGGATTCAAGACCCAGCCGGTCTGACTTCAGAGTGTATACTTTAGTTGTTACATGATACTGCCTTTTGAGCCCAGGGATTATTTTCTTTGAGTTCTGACTGCAGTTTAAACTTAGGTAACCCAATGTCTGAACAGCTCTATGATTTTTGCTTAAACCCAACAGTAGCACTGTGTCCTCATGTGTTCTTGGTTTTTGCCTCCTCCTTTTTCTTTTTCTTTCTTCCTGAAAGATCTATACTACTACTCCATTTTTACCTTTTCCCTAGTGCTTTAAACCTATTGATGTAACCTGGAAGAAAATTACATTAGTCTCAAAAGGGAGAAAAAACATTAGATTTGTTTCTAATAATAACAAAATGACAGCAAAACTAGCAGCATTAATAATACGAATAGTTTGGCTGGAGGCAAGGCATTAAAGGATTAAAGCAAATTAAGACCTTCATTTTGAAAGGAATTGAATACAAAGTGAGATGCCATTTTGCTTTTGATGGGTGCAAATTTTAATTATAAATCCAGACCCAGACAAAGTAGGATTTGGCAACCTTTAATAGTATGTTAATAGTAGTCATCATCATAATAATATAATAAATAATAAATCCTTCAAAAGTATTCCCTCTTACTGTTTTAGTACTTCTTTAACATACAATTTTATTTGTTTGTTTTGTTTTGTTCTGTTTTGAGACGGAGCCTTGCTCCGTCTCAGGCCAGAGTGCAGTGGTGCGATTTCGGCTCACTGCAACCTCCATTTCTCGGGTTCAAGTGATTCTTCTGCCTCACCCTCTCGAGTAGCTGGGACTACAGGCACGTGCCACCACACCTGGCTAATTTTTGTATTTTTAGTAGAGATGGGGTTTCACCATATTGGCCAGGCTGGTCTTGAACTCCTGACCTCGTGATCTGCCTGCCTTGGCCTCCCAAAGTGCTGGGATTACAGGCATAAGCCACTGTGCCCAGCCAATTTTATTTTATTTTTTAAATTCAGTTATTTAAAACCCCTCTGTCTCTATTTTTTTTTTTTTTTTTTTTTTGGAGATGGAGTTTCGTTCTTCTTGTCCAGGCTGGAGTGCAATGGTACAGTCTTGGCTCACTGCAACCCCCGCCTCCCAGGTTCAACCGATTCTCCTGCCTCAGCCTCCCAAGTAGCTGGGATTACAGGTACCTGCCACTATGTCTGGCTAATTTTTGTATTTTTAGTAAAGACGGGTTTTGCCATGTTAGCCAGGCTGGCCTTGAACTCCTGGCCTCCAGTGATCTGCCTGCGTTGATCTCCCAAAGGGCTGGGATTACAGGCATGAGCCACCGCTCCTGGCCAAAACCCTTCTCTATTTTTAGAATTTCTAGTCATACACTTCTATTTGACTCACAAATCTCAAAATCCATCTTACAACTAACCCAATGTATCCTTGTGATAGTGATGATGCTTATAAATTAGTCATGCTACAGATGCAAATTGGTACCTATTTGAGAAGAAGAAAGGGTTTGAGGATTATCCCTCTTTCCTCATGAGATCAGATTAAAGGTTTGCTGCCAGAATAAAAGAAAAAGAGTCTCTGAAAGCGGAAGGCAATTAAAAACTCCTGTTAAGAAATTGTTTAATAGGCTGGATGCGGTGGCTCACACCTGTAATCCCAGCCCTTTGGGAGACCAACGCAGGCAGATCACTGGAGGCCAAGAGTTCGAGGCCAGCCTGGCCAACATGGCAAAACCCATCTTTACTAAAATTACAAAAATTAGCCCGGTGTGGTGGCACATGCCTCTTAGTCCCATATTCTGAGTACAGATTTGCTTTACTTGTCTGCAAACCTGCCAGCTTTGTTGACTTGCAGAATATCTTACTCATTACTATGGTATCACACACAACATTGCTTTACCCAAGGTACACACTTTATGGTGAAAGTAGTGTGGCAGTTGACTTATTTCAATAAAATTATTTGGTCTTACTGTGTGCCTCTTTGTTCAGGGGCAGCTGGTCTGGTAGAAAGTGGAACAGCCAGCAGAAGTCTCAATTTCAGTGCTGATTCAGAAACCAATTTCCTGAAAGGTTGAGGCACTATCCTATAATATGTCATCATGTGTTGAATCAATGACCAATGTAAGACACTGTTTCTTCCAAAGCTAAAATACACAGTCCATAAAGCAAAGTGGATGTGGGAATGTTCCTGCTCACGATTACAGCTCATGGAATGTTTGCTTGCTATTGTTATGAACTTGGGTTCCATGGGTTTGGAGTTCCTAGTTTCTAAGGGAGGAATCTTCTTTTAGGGAACAAATTCATGGTTCTGTGAAGCTTAATGGCAGATCATATGAGGTTCCTCATGCTGCTGAACTAATAGGCAGAAATAGTGTTAGTGTACTGGCTGGGGCAACTGATCTTCATCATCAAGGAGATACTAAGTTTCTACTACACAGTGATGGCAAGGAGAGCTGCATATAGAACCCAAGGAATTCTCTGGGGTGCCCCTTAGTACTTCCATTTCCAGTAATAATGGTCAATGGGAAATTGTGGCAACTCATTCAGTAAGGTGGGACCACTAAAGGACTCAGAAATGAGTCTTAAGGAATGGAGGTTTGGGTCACTATCGGTTAAGAATATAAGGAAACCATGAAACAGTGGCAATTAACTATCTCCTTTTATTATCAGCCTCCTGAACAGCTACAGAGATGGGACTTAGTAGTGATGTATTATGTTAATTACTTTCTTCCCTTTCACTGCTACCTTATCTAGAATACCAGAGGGTTAGTGTTATAGTTTAGGTTCCAGTGGGAATATGACTGAATTGTTATCACCTCATGATGATACAGCAGCTGATGGAACTTTGTGTTTCTCCTTTTTTTGGAACATGAGATTCTTCATCAAAGTAAAGTTTGAGAAATGATGCTGAATGGAAAAAGGGGTGGATTGTGCTAGTCGTTCTCCATTTACTTTCCCCCTATCCTTAGCCTTTCTCTGCCTGGCTGTATATCTTAGGAACAGACTGATCACCCAAGGTCCCTTGAGTTATGGCTTCCAGTGGGTTCTGCTAAAGGGAGGTACCAGCATAAGATGAGAGAGCAGGAAGATAGAAAGATTGAGTTATCTCTTTTTCTGCTTTCTCTCTCCAGTTTGTTGAGATATAGAGGGTGGCCATGTCCTTCTAAGACTACAACTTCTGTTGGGTGGCTCTTCTTTCATGCTTCCAGCAATCTCTGGTCTCTGGTAATGCCATTCTTTTCCTTGCCCCTTTAGGCGTAGGAGTGGTCACAGCTTCCTGCTGTTGCAAACCCCTGGGTGCCTACATATCCTTTGTTGAGTCTCTAAACCTTGCCCAAATCTCTGCAAACAATCCCATAATTGAAGTTACCGCATATTGCTTGAGTTGTTTCTCTTATATCCCTACAGATTCAGTATCTGAGAAGGTTAGAAAACACCATGAGGCCTGAGCAGATTATGTTCAGCAGGACACAGGTGATCTGATTATGACGTATAATATTTGCAATGAAAATTTCCAGAAAGAAAGTATACAGATAAAATGCTAAAGTTTCATGGTACCATACTGTGGAGTATTATGATATAGAATGAAGCATAGAGGAGGGAAATAATATATATGGCCTAAGATATCCATATGTTTGGTAAAGAGATAACAGGTATTAAAATGAATTTGAAATTTCAATGCTAGAAGGTATCACTAAGATTTAATGAGATACGATTCATGATAATTGTGGAAGCGTATAATTTGTTCAAAAAGTGTATCTGAGAGAAAGAGTGGGATCTTCTCGTGTAAATCAAGGCTATATTGACCTATATTTAGATCTAGGAAACTGAGCATGTATCTAAATGGAGAAAGAAACAAGTGATATAGGAGGACTATACCATAAACTGATAGAACAGTACTAGAAAATTCCAGGGTATTTGTTATCCACATCTGTTCCGTCAGTATATAATTTCTTCACCTCCTGTCTTCCTGCCTGGATCACCATTATTAGTAGCCTAGTTTGTGACCTTTAATTTTTTTTGTATATTTATGTGATTCTATAGATAACATGTACAATATAAACATATACATATATACATATATGTGTATATATGCAGTCATTTAAAATCTTATTTATTTTACAGTAATGAAATAATGGACACTTTTTTGTATCTGCTTTTCTCACTCAATGCTACTTTGTGAAATCTCCCCAGGTTATCTAAAATAGTTCTTATTCATTATTTTTAATGGCTATGTAATATTCTAAGATGTGGACACTTTGTTTAGCCATTTCTTTACTAATGGACATTCATTTTATCTCTGGAATTTTTGTCACTATGAAAATAAATGCAATAAATTTTCTTAATCTTATGTCTTTATGTATTGGTGCTGTTATTTTACTGGATAATCCCAGGAGTGAGATTGCTGGGCCTAAGGGTATATGTATTGTTTATTTTTAATAGATAGTACCCAGTTATTTTTTAAAGACTCTAATACTTCACATTTCCACGAGCACTTTTCCTACATTTTTAAATTTTAGATTTGACATTTTGCAGTTTGAAGGGTATAAATAACAGCTCATTATTAAATTATTTTACAATTATCTGATCTGTAGTGAATTTGAGCATCTTTTCTTTACTTTTTTTTTTTTTTTTTTTTGAGATGGAATCTCGCTCTTTCACCCAGGCTGGAGTGCAGTGGTACAATCTCAGGTCATTGCAGCCTCTGCCTCCTGGGTTCAAGCGATCCTTCCACCTTAGACTCCTGGGTAGCTGGGACTACAGCCGTGTGCCACCATGCCCAGCTAATTTTTGTATTTTTAGTAGAGAGGGGGGTTTTACCATGTTGGCCAAGCTGGTCTCGAACTCCTGACCTCAGGTGATCTGCCTGCCTCAGCCTCCCAAAGTTCTGGGATTACAGGCGTGAGCCACCGTGCCCAGCCTGAGCATCTTTTCATAAGCTTTTTAGTCATCTTGATTTAGTCTATTATGAGTTTCATATTTTTTGTTGCATTGTTAAATTTTTCTCAGCAATTTATGAGTGCCTTGTATTTAGATAATTACTCTTTCATTTGTATTACAAATCATTTCTAACCAGGTGGTTTTCTTATCTATTAATTTTTTAAGCAAATAAAAATTTAGAAATTTTTGTATATTCAAATATAGCTTTTTAAACAGCTATTAGGTTTCTGGCATTAAGATCTTCTTGGCTGGGCCTGGTAGCTCACACCTGTAATCTCAGCACTTTGGGAGGCTGAGGTGGGAGGACTGCTTGAGGCTAGCAGTTCAAGACCAGCCTCAGTAACATAGGGAGATCCTGACTCTACAAAAAAAAACCAAAAAACAAAAAACCTAAAAAGTTAGGCCAGGTGCGGTGGCTCACGCCTGTAACTCCAGCAGTTTGGGAGGCCAAGGCAGGTAGATCACCTGAGGTCAGGAGTTTGAAACCAGCCTGGCCAACATGGTGAAACCCCATCTTTACTAAAAAAATACAAAAATTAGCCAGGCATGGTGGCATATGCCTGTAATCCCAGCTACTCAGGAGGCTGAGGCAGGAGAATCACTTGAACCCGGGAGACGGAGGTTGCAGTGATCCGAGATCAAGCCACTGCACTCCAGCCTGGGCAACAGTGCAAGACTCTGTCTCAAAAAACAAACAAAAACAAAACAAAACAACCTAAACAAAAAACTCTAAGATCTCCTCCTTACCTAGATTTTGCATGTTGTAGATTTTTTAACATAATTTTTATTGTTTTATTTTCTACATTTAAGTCTTAAATTAAGTAAATTTATTAAGTAAATAAAATTCAATAAATATTAACATTAAATAAATCCATCAGGAATTTATTTTTATATATGGCATAAGATGGAGGCCCACTTTTTTCCACTTGGATTGCCAGTAGTGTAGTGTGAGTAGTGTAATTTATTAACTAACCCATTCTTTTCTCACTGATTTAAAAAATACTATTGTTATATGTTAACTTTCACGTATACTGTGGTCTAATTTTGGATTCACTATTCCTCTAATCCATTCCTTGTTGGTTTGATTACAGTAATGTTATAGTATGTTCTGATATTTGTTGAGACAAAATCCTCTTTAACTTTCTTGTTTTTCACACTTCCCCTGGCTGTTCTGAGACATTTATCCTTTCATATTTACTTTAAGCTTATAGTTTTTTCTTTTAATAAGAACTGACAATGAGCATCTTCCCTAATATCTCACATGCTAAAGAAGTCATTTCATTTCTTCTCTATGTATCTTAAATTAAAAGCTAATATGATTCTTAATAGTAAAACACAAGCTTTCCAATTAATACCTGTTACTACCAGTATTTCATTGTTCTGAAAGTGCTAGTCATTGCCATTAGACAAGAAATTATATGCATTTATTTATCCTATAAATATTGAGCCTCTACTATGTGTAGGCACTTTTCTAGGCACATTCTAGTTAGGAGAGACAGATAATAAATGAATAAACAAATATATAGTGTGTCAGATGTTGATGAGTACAGTGGAGAAAAATAAAGCTGGGTAAGAGAGAAAGAGAATGGGAGTTTGTGTCATTTTATACAGGGTGGGTGGAGAAGGCTTCACTGATAAAGTAACATTTGACAGGAGTCTTGAAGGAAGTGAAAGAATGAACCATTTTGCTATTTGGAGGATGAATGGTTCGTGCAGAAGAACAGAACGTGCAAATGCCCTAAGGTGAAGCGTGCTTCATGTATCTGAGGAACATCAAGGAGGCCAGTGTGATTGGAGTGGAGTGACGGAGGGAGACAATAGTTGAAGATGAGGTCAGAGATAAACGTTGGACAGCTATTTTATTTATAATTGAGAGAAGACATTTATGGTATACACAGCTGACAAAGGATTAGTATCAATAATATATTCTTTTTTTTTTTTTTTGAGACAAAGTCTCACTCACTCTGTCACCCAGGCTGGAGAGCGGTGGTGTGATCTCGGCTCACTGCCACCTCTGCCTTCCAGGTTCAAGCGATTTTTCTGCCTCAGCCTCCTGAGTAGCTGGGATTACAGGTGCCTGCCACCATGCCAAGCTAATTTTTGTATTTTTAGTAGAGATGGGGTTTCACCGTTTTGGCCAGGCTGGTCTCAAACTCCTGACCTCAAGTGATCCACCCACCTCGGCCTCCCGAAGTGCTGGGATTACAGGTGTGAGCCACCGTGCCTGGCCTCAATAATATATTCTATAAATCAACACAGCACAAATAATTCAACAGAAATGGGCAAAATATATGAAGACATTTCACTAAAGAGGAAGTACATGTGACCAACAAACACATGAAGAATTGTTCCGCTGCTTTAGTAATTAAAGAAATTCAAGTAGTTACTGGAAAAAAAAAAAAAAAAAGAAATTCAAACAGCTACAAAGAGATAAATTTTTCTGCCCATTCTATTGGCAATACAGAGTGTCCGAGAGCATGCACATAAATAGGATCTGTTCTCCTTTGCTGGTGAAAATTTAAACTGGTGTGTCTTCTTTGAAAAATAATGTTGGCACTATCTCATAGGTTGAACATCCACATATTTTACCACTCAGGGGCTCCTCATCTACCCAAAGAGCCATCGATAAGAATATTTAAAGCAGCACTGTTCATAATAGCAAAAACTTAGAAACAATTGGAGTACTCATTAACAAGGCCGTGGATAAATAAACTGTGGTATATTTTCACAGTCAATTATTATGCAGCCATCAAAATGAATTACAATGATGTACACTTTCTGGATGAATCTTCACAATCTAACATTAAGGAGAAAAGTAGGTCCTTGAAAATTACATGCAGTGTAATATCCTCTTTATAAAGTTATAAACAACTACAGATTAAAAATGGACTTTCCCCCCAGAATATAAAGGATATAAATTTATATTTTAAAACAGAAAGCAAGGGAATGATAAACCAGGGTTCATGATGGGGGCTGTTCCAGGGGGTCAAGTGAGGACAGAGGAAGGGTATTAGCAGGGATACAGGCCAGGCACAATGGCTCATGCCTGTAATCCCAGCATTTTGGGAGGCTGAGATGGGTGGATCACTTGAGGTCAGGAGTTCAAAACCAGCCTGGCCAACATAGTGAAACCCCGTCTCTTCTAAAAATACAAAAAAATTAGCTGGGCATGGGGGCGGGCACCTGTAATCCCAGATACTTGGGACACTGAGGCAGGAGAATTGCTTGAACCTGGGAGGCGGAGGTTGCAGTGAGCCGAGATCAAGCCGCTGCACTCCAGCCTGGGCGACAGAGCAAGACTTCGTCTCAGGAAAAAAAAAAAAAAAAAAAAGAAAGGATACAAAACTAGCTGTTGAAGCTATTGAAGGTGGTAATTTTTGTTTCATTAAAAATATACAAGCAAGCAAACAAATAATATATGGATTTTGCGTAAACCAATGATGACATGTCATGAACCAAGGATTATTCTAATTCTGTGCACCTGCATCCCACTGAAAAATATAAACATGGAAAATTCACAGAAGATGAAATACAGATGAATAGTAAACATATAAAAAGATGCTCAAACTCAATAATAATTAGAGAAATAAATGTTGAATGCAGATATTGTAACAGTTTTGCCAATAGTAAAATGTTTGATATTACTAGACATATCAAGTAGATAAGTAAAATGACAAAATAAATAAAATATTACTAGCATTTGTCCACTGAAGATGAGAAAATAAATGGTACAATTACTAAAGGGCAATTTAGCAACATGAAACAAAATTTAAAAACTATGTCCTTTTAACTCATGAGTTTACCCTAGGAATTTATTTTACAGGTAAATTTACACAATGATGTACAAAAATATATGTACAAGGATATTCACTGAAACATTAATTATAACAGCCCCCAAACTATAAACAATAAAAAAACCAATAGAAATGGGCTAAATAAATTCATATATAACCATAAAATAGTATATTAATTAACCATTAAAAAATGAAGTTCTCCCCTGAGTGTTAATGCCCAAAGCAAGAGGTCATTAGTGGCATTTTCAGGCTGCCTCTGAAGACATGTTTTCTTTCTCCTAATAATACCATGAATGTTAAACTAGATAGAGCATGACAGCTTTGTCATTATAACCCTTAATTGCCTTGATAAATTGATTCTTGATAAATAGACCCTAGGTTAATGTGTAAAATAAAAGTAAAACCTCTAAGTCCTAGAAACATCCCAGATTAGCCAAAATTTGATGACGGAAAAAAATCTTCCTCTTCAAATTGATGTATATTATTACTGTCATTATTTTGTGAGCAGAATTTTTTGTTCCTACTTGGAATTAAACCAACTTGAGAGAGCGGAGGTACTTCTACTTGATCATTCCTGGGTACAAAGAGAAAATCAAGTTAAGAGCAATCCACTCACTCAACAAGTATTTGTTGTGCTCCTATATATTTTTTTATTTTTTATTTTTTGAGATGAGGTCTTAATCTGTTACCTGGGCTAGTGTGCAGTGGCATGATCACAGGCACTGCAGCCTCGACCTCCTAGGCTCAAGCGATCCTCCCACCTCAGCCTCCTAAGTAGCTAGGACTACATGTGTGCACTACCAAGTCTGGCTAATTTTTTGTGTCCCTATATGATGACAGGCACCGTTTGGTACTGATTCTACAACTGTGAACATTTAGATCTAGCTCCTGCCCTCAGGAAGCTTATAGACTAACAGGAAAGACAATATTAAACAGACAGTTACAGAACAGAGTGACAAGCGCTAACAGGCAAAAGCTGAGCTCCATGGGAGCATATAAGTGCAGCATCCAACATAAATTTGTGATTAAGGGAAACCACATGAAGAAGAAATATGCAAACTGGGTCTGGAAGCATAAGGGCTAGTCCAGGAAAGAGGTGTATGATAATGAGGTCATGGCTAAAGGCAAGGTATAGTTCTTGGGAGGGGAATATGTTTTAAAAATTAATAGAGCAGGCAGAATAATGTCTACTCAGACAAAAACGGAAATTTAACTCATTTCTCAATCATTAGTGGCTTACTGTGTGATAGGTACTCTGTTATGTGTTGAAAGGATGGGGTTGGAGTAGAGGTCCAGATATGTCTTTGATTTTCACTTAAAGATAGGATACACCTGAGGTTTTGTTATACTTTTAAGTTAATTATTCAACTAACAATGTTATTAGCCAACTTTTCTTGTGTAAACCTTGATGGGATATTTTGCAAAATAAGAATAACTTTAGCTGGGCATGGTGGTGAGTGCCTATAGTTCCAGCTACTTGGGAAACTGAGGCGGGAGGATTACTTGAGCCCAGGAGTTTGAGTCCAGCCTGGGCAACATAGCAATACCTTGGAAGCAGAAGGAGGATGAGGAGAAGGAGGAGGAGGCGGAGGAACTTTATACGCTTGTGCATCCAGAAAGATGGAGTAGTCCTAAATTTCCTTAATCCTCCCACTAAGTATAGCTAAAAATCCATGATACAATACAAACATAAGAAGACTCATACATAAAAAATGATGAGTTCATGTCCTTTGTAGGGACATGGATGAAATTGGAAATCATCATTCTCAGTAAACTATCGCAAGGACAAAAAACCAAACACCGCATGTTCTCACTCATAGATGGGAATCGAACAATGAGAACACATGAACACAGGAAGGGGAACATCACACTCTGGGGACTGTTGTGGGGTGGGGGGAGGGGGGAGGGATAGCATTAGGAGATATACCTAATGCTAAATGGCGAGTTAATGGGTGCAGCATACCAGCATGGCACATGTATACATATGTAACTAACCTGTACATTGTGCACATGTACCCTAAAACTTAAAGTATAATAATAATAATAATAAAAAGAAGACTCAGAAAGGTAGAGAAGAAGGCAGATCAGTTAGGGACCTAGGAACCCAAGGATTAACGTCATGGTTCGTTCCCTGGGTTATTTTTCTGCAGTATATAATCTCAAAGTAGGTGCTGGAGAAGTCAGCAAGCCAGCAATGCCAATGGGCACAGAACCAAAAAAATCCCTAAGAAAAACCTAGTCTTTATAGTTAAGGGACCAGGAAAAAGGCAATGCAGTAAGACAGAAAACTTTTAGGCACTAACCATTCTACTCCAGCCAAATAACACAGAAACACTGTGGCTTCCACCTCTACTAACTCCAGCAAAGGTCAAGTAAAGAGTCTAAACTTCCACTCTTGCCAGACTGTAATGAGGCTCCTTCTCCTCCTTACTGGTGTGGAGTCGGAGGAAATTAGTAGACGTTAGAACGTTG
Source organism: Pongo pygmaeus (assembly GCF_028885625.2). Classification (NCBI taxonomy): domain Eukaryota; kingdom Metazoa; phylum Chordata; class Mammalia; order Primates; family Hominidae; genus Pongo; species Pongo pygmaeus. The sequence continues at coordinate 112,021,582 of NC_072386.2, forward strand.
ACCACTGCTCAGCAACTGAGGCCACCCCGCTGCAGTGTTAGTAGAGATCGTGTAGAGAGTCTGATCTCCCATTTCCACTCATCAGTAACAAGGAGTTCCCCACTCTAAACTCCCACCCCTGGTTTCTGTGGAAGCAGAGTGGAGAACTTGGAATTTCACCTCGAACTGTTGGTATTGAGGCAGCATCATCTCATTTCCCAGCTGGAGCAGTGTCGGAGGACAGTTGAGAAAATACAGGATTTAAATTAAATTGAGAGGCTGGGCGCCATGGCTCACGCCTGTAATCCCAACATTTTGGGAGGCTGAGGCGCGAGAATCACTCGAACCCTGGAAGCCGAGATTGCACCACTGCACTCCAGCCTGGGCACAGAGCGAGACTCTGTCTCCAATAAATAAATAAATAAATAAATAAATGAATGAAGGAATAAGTAAATAAATAAATAAAACTGGGAGTCTCATGATACCCAAAATGTTCAGGTTTCAATTTAAAAAATTATTCATCATACTAATAACAAGAAAGATCTCAACTTGATTTAGAAAAGGCAATCTGCACATGCCAACATAACACAGACACTAGAATTAGCTGACAAAGATTTTAAAACAGCCAGTGTAAAAATATTTCAATGAGCAATTACAAACACACTGGAAACATATAAAAAAATAGAAAGTCACCACAAAGAAATAGAAAGTCTTACAAAAGATATAGAGGATATAAAAAAGTAGCAAATGTAAACTTTAAAACTTAAAAATACAATAAAGAACTCAGTGGATAGGTTCAACAGCAGAATGGAGAGGACAGAGGAAAGAATCAATGAACTTGAAGATAAAATAGTGGAAATCACTCAATCTGAAGAAGAGAAAAGCATACTTTAATAAAAAAGATCAGAGCCTTAGGGACATGGGTACTAAAAGTACAACATACATATAATTGAAATCTCAGAAGGAGAGGAAAAAGCAGGTGGGGCTGAAAAAGTATTTTAAAAAAATCATGGCTGAAAATTCCTCAAATTTGGCAAAAGACAAATAGATTTAAGAAGCTGAATGAACTCCAACCAGAATCAACCCAAAGAATTCATGCCAAGGGATTTGATAATCAGACTTCTGAAAACTAAAAAGGAAAAATCTTGAAAGCAGCCAGAGAGAAATTATCAAGTATAAAGGAAAAACAATTCCAGTATAAGTGGATTTCTTTTCTTTTCTTTTTTTTGAGACAGAGTTTTGCTCTTGTTGCCCAGGCTGGAGCACAGTGGTGTGACGTCAGCTCACTGCAACCTCCACCTCTCGGGTTCAAGCAATTCTCCTGCCTCAGCCTCCCAAGTAGCTGGGATTACAGGTGCCCGCCACCACACCTGGCTAAGTTTTTGTACTTTTACTAGAGATGGGGTTTCACCATGTTGGCCAGGCTGGTCTCGAACTGCTGACCTCAGGTGATCCACCCGCCTTGGCCTCCCAAAGTGCTAAGATTATAGGCGTGAGCCACTGTGCCTGACTGTAAGTGGATTTGTTATAAGAAATAATGGAAGCCAAAAGGAAGTAGCACAATATTTTTCAGGTGCTGTGAGAAAATAATTGTCAACCAAAATGTTCCTGGTTATTTTAATTTTGAAGCATCCATTTGAGGACTACTACACAGCAATAAAAAGGAGTAGACTATTAATAATACTATGACCTGGTTGGATCTCAGTGGCATTATGCTGAGTGAAAAATTCATCTCAATAGGTCATATACTGTGTGATTCCATTTATAAAATATTCTCAAAATGACAAAACTATAGAGACAGAAAATAGATTAGTAGCGCTATCGTTTGTTCAGGCGGGTCTAGGAGAGTGAGTTTAATGAGACTTTTTTTGGTAATGAAATAGTTCTGTATGTCAATTGCTGTGGTGGTTACTGAATCTATACATGTGATAAAATGACATAACTATATAGGCACCTTATCTCAGTGTTCATTTCCTGATTTTGATTATTATTGCTACAATGATGTAATATATAACATTGGGGGAATTGAGCAAAAGGTAAACATGACCTCTCTTTGCAACTCTCTGTGAATCTATTATTATTTCGAAATAAAATGAAAGAAAAAAATGTAAAGAGTATATCTTTTGTGATATTTTCAGTGTCTTTAGCCAAAGATATTTCATTATGGGATTCTCCAGGACTGGTGCTCTTCCCAAATCCAAATTGTCCACAACCTAAATTCATTAAAAATATACAGTGACAAATGGATAACTTTTAAAAAGTTCATTATTCTGAGAGTTGATTGGTTTCACTAATTTTGGGGTCCTACACAATAATCAATGGTAGATAACATGGTTAACTAAAAGGGCTTATCATAATCTAAAGAAAAATATTATCCTGGACAGAGATAATTAAATAATAGCAAGGATAAAACATATGTTCCCTGTAAGCAGGTGAGTGTGAGAGCAAAATTTGGAAATGTGCACATACACATGTTCATATAAACTCATATACATGTATATATGCATGAGCATAGAATATTTCTCAACTTATACTCAAGAAATTTATCACATGATTGCCTCTAGGGAATTCAGTATAGTTTTCTGTTCTTTCTGCCTACCATCACCATTAGAATCCATTTGACTTCAGCCAGTTTGCCCTCAATGGGTAACAGACAGATTCTTACCAGCAGACATATATCTTCTGCAGGTGATTCTTTATTCTTTAGATAAATGAAAAACGTTATTTTAGTTTTGAATTAGAATAAATGCTTATTGTACTTAGAATAACAAAAAATGTCTGGAATTTAAGTTCATTCACTCACTCATTTGTTAGCCATATAATTACTAAATGCTTACTAATTATACCAGGCGTAATGCTATAGTTCTGGAATACTTGACAAAATCCAGGCCTGCCATTAGCTTATGGTCTGTTGATTCCTTTTTGACTAAGATAACCCTTTATTACCTTCAAAAAGGTAGTACTAATACTATTACAACTGGCCATGGATCCTTTCTGTTAAGGTACATTACTCCTGGAGGGCAAATAATGTGTAGAACATGATACCAAACCAATAGGATAAATTTTAAAAGCTCTCACAATATAGCTGCTTTTCAAATAGCATTCAGTAACATTGCATTGCTTACAAAAAAGACCATAGAAGAGGGCATTGGGAGGTAAGAATCTGAATTATTCTATATGAGAAAATTTTTAACACATTAAAAATTTGTTCCCCAATACGGCCATATTTCTATAGCAGGTTACTTTGAGTCTTGTTCATATTAGATAGAAATTTGATGTATTTTAAAATTTATCTAAAATAGCAGCCCCAATCTATCCTCTTATCTTGCCTTATTTCTTTCTTCATAGCATTGCTATACAAAATATACCATCCCTGACATTATATACTTCTTGTTCATTGTCCATCTTCCCCGCTAAAACGTAAAACTTCTTAAGAGCAGTAACTTTGGGTCTTTGCTATTTTTCCAGCACTTAGAACAGGGCCTGGCATCAAGAAAGTGACAAATAAATATTTATTGAATGTTGAAAACGTGAAAGAATTAATGTATATTTCCCCCCAAGAAGGTAATTACTGTTCATTTAGGAGTGTTATTATCTTTTGAACAAAGCTCAGCATTTTAGATCAACTTTGCCAATCACTAAAAATGACGATTCATCAGTATTTTCTATTTACCTGAAATGATGCTCAATCAATGTCAGTGATAAAGCAAACAAAATCATTAACAGTACTTTTCTTTTAGATAGCATTCTCTCCTAGAAAAGGAAGAAAAAAAGGGTTTTTTCTGAAAGTAAAAAATTACTTTCTTATTATAGTCTAACAACAAATTTATGGAAATTTTACCACCATTCTAAGTGTCTGATTCTTGAATGCTCAGCCTTAGGAAGAGGCATACTTGGATCAGGGATACCACATATTCTGTTTAGAGTGCCTGGAAATCACCCTTAGGAGGGCAGCTGATCCTTTTTAGACTAGATGCAAACTGTATGACACTCCTTTTGCATTCCTTCATCAAAGTCCACCCTGCTTGCATAAAAGAAATTCAATAAAACTCTCCTCCTATTTCACTTGTGCTTCTGCGACCATAGAATGAGATAATTATGAAGATGTCTTTGTCCACTTGGATGTATTCTGCCCCAAACTTGATTTTTATGTATTTTTTTCTTCACAAAGATAGTAAGACTGATGCATTACTCAAAGACTATAAGACTATGAACCTAAAAATATATGAGCTCTTTCAAAGGTGCATCTTTGTAAACAGTGATAAAAATTCTAAATTAAAGGCATTAAGCTCTAAAATGGAATCTTTGGCTCCAGCCAATGCATCGAGCTTGTGTTGCAGGTGTTAGATATCTGCTTACAAGTGTAAATTGGCTTTTGGTGGACATTATCCAAGAGGAGGTCTTGCTTTTGGGTTACGTATTAGAGTAAAATAGAGGTCTCTGATACTTAATTTTTGAACCCTTAATTTGTAAGTGAAATGTTTTAGACCTGTTCCTTCTAACACAGTAGCCATTAGCCACATGTGGCTAGTGAGCACATGAAACATGGCTAGTCCAAATAGTGGAGTTTGAAGATTTAGTATGAAGAAAAGAATTTAAGATATCTCAATAATTTTTTATATTGACTAACCTGTTGAAATGAAATTTTGATTGTCGTGAGTAAGTGTATTTGATTAGTGAGTAAAATGTATTATTAACGGACATTTTATCTATTTCTTTTTACCTTTTACAGTGTGGCTCCTAAAATATTTAAAGTGACAAATATGACTTGAATTATATTTTGGTTGGAAAGTTTTTGTATAGGTAATACCATACTGGGCAGGCTTAAATTGAACCCAATTTTAGTGTCCCAGCAATCAGAAATGATGACCTTTTAAAGTCAAGATCATTTGAAATACCATGTGAATGAGGTAAGAGTGTGGTTCATCTTGCCAGATTATTTTCTGACAAAGTGCCCTCAATGACATTATTCTTAAAAGCCAGTAATAATGTTGATGTGCCACCCATTATTCTGTACAATATACATTTAAAACCAAAGTTTGGGGATAATCCCTACCTATGATTTTGCCATAATTATCCAAACATTTATATAGTTCCTTCCTAAGAGTCACTTTACCTTTAGTTTTGGTGATGTAAAGAGAAGTGCTAGGACAGGCGTTTCTCAAGCATTATATTTTTGGGTCTTTGCAAAAATCATATATTGTGTATTATTCTCCTGCTGTTTGAGTCTTCTATTAATGGTGATGTCACCAGACTCTTTTCATGATGAAAGCATTAGAAAGTCACTGTCATAATGATTGGTAGCAAGTTCTCATTGCTACCAAACAATAGAACTTTGTCCTATTTGAAAAATTAAAGGATTTTTTTAAATGTTCTGCTTTTAGTTTTCTTTGTTGCACTTCCTTAACTTTCTTGATCTTGCAGAAATATATTTCAAATGTTGTGTTGTGTGTGTATTTGTGTTTTTCTGTGTGTATGTTATGTTATATATGTATGTATGACAGAGAAAAAGTGCAATGTTGCTTCTTTTACATCCTCTTTTAGGCATGGTCCAAGGATCCCAGGCAGGGCTAATCCCTTCTTATTCTTTCTTAGAATGTTTGTAAAGTACCTATTTTTGTAATTATAGAAATAAAACGTTTTATGTTATAAAATGTGTCAAGTGCATAAAAGCACAAAGAAGAAAATGATAACCAAAGGTATCACACTATCCTGAGATAATTGCTCTTTGAGTGTTGAATAAATATTTGGTTTTATTTTTTATCTTTAAAAAATCACATTGTATTTTATTTTAAGTTCTGGGATACATGTGCAGGATGTGCACGTTTGTTACATAGGTAAACATGTGCCAAGGTGGTTCGCTACACCTATTACTCATCACCTAGGTATTAAGCCCCACATGCATTAGCTATTTTTCCTGATGCTCTCCCTCCCCTGGTCCCCCGACAGGCCCCCATAATCACTGTTTTTCGTTTTTTACTAATATATATTTTTGTACGTATCTATGGGGTATGTGTGATATTTTGTTACATGCATAGAATATATAATGATCAAGTCAGGGTATTTAGGATATCCGTTACCTCCAGCATTTATCATTTCTGTGTGTTGGGAACATTTCAAGTCCTCTCTTCTAGCTATTTTGAAATATACACGGTTAACTGTTGTCACCCTATTCTGCTATCAAACATTAGAACTTATTCCTTCTATTTAACTATGTTTATATCCATTAGCCAACCTGTCTCCATCCCACCCCACACACCCTTTCCAGCCTCAGGTAACTATCATTTTGCTCTCTACCTCTATGAGATCAACTTTTTAAATTCCCACATATGAGTGAGAACATGCAATAATTGTCTTTCTGTGGCTGGCTTATGTCACTTAACGTAATGACCTCCAGTTTCATCCATGTTGCTGCAAATAATAGGATTTCATTTTTTATGGTTAAATAATATTCTATATTCTATTGTGCATATATAGCACATTCTCTTCATCTGTTCCTCCACTGATGGGCACTTGGGCTTATTCCAAATTTTGGCTGTTGTGAATAGTGCTGCAATAAATGTATCCCTTTGCTCTACTGATTTCCTTTCCTTTGGATAAATATCCAGTAGTGAGATTGCTGGATCATATGGTAATTCCAGTTTTTACTTTTTGAGAAATCTTCATACCATTTCCTTAATGGCTGTACTAATTTATATTCCTACACGCAGAGTATAAGCATTATCTTTTCTTCACGTCTCACCAGCATCTGTTATTTTTTGTGTTTTTGATGATAGCCATTCTAATGGGAGTAAAGTGATATCTCAATGTGGTTTTGATTTGCATGTCCTTGATAATTAGTCATTTTGAGCATTTTAAAATACAGCTGTTGGACATTTGTGTGTCATCTTTTTTTTCTTCTTCTTCTTCTTTTTTGAGATGGAGACTCGCTCTGTCACCCAGGCTGGAGTGCAGTGGCTGCAATCTCTGCCTCCCGGGTTCAAGCAATTCTCTGTCTCAGCCTCCTGAGTAGCTGGGATTACAGGTGCCTGCCACCACGCCCGGCTAATTTTTTTGTATTTTTAGTATAGACGGGGTTTCACCATCTTGGCCAGGCTGGTCTTGAACTCCTGACCGCGTGATCCACCCACCTTGGCCTCCCAAAGTGCTGGGATTACAGGTGTGAGCCACCGCGCCCGGCCTACATGTCATCTTTTGAGAAATGTTTATTCAGATCCTTTGCCTACTTTTTTTTTTTTAACAAAGTCTTGCTTTGTTGCCCAGGCTGGAGTGCTGTGGTGAGATCTCAGCTCACTGCAATCTTTGCCTCCCGAGTTCAAGAGTGCTGTGGTGCGATCTTGGCTCACTGCAACCTCCACCTCCTGAGTTCGAGCAATTCTTCTATCCCGAGTAGCTGGGATTTCAGGCGCACGTCACCATGCCTGGCTAATTTTTATATTTTTAATATTTGTATTTTAATAGATTTTAATAGAATAAATTTAATAGAATAAATTAAATAATTTAATTTATTAAAATATTAAATAAATATATTTATATAATATTTTGTATTTTTAATAGAGACAGGGATTCACCATGTTGGCTGGGCTGGTCTCGAACTCCGCCGACCTCAGCCTCCCAAAGTGCTGGGATTACAGGCGTGGGCCACCGCACCTGGCCCTTTGCCTACTTTTAATAGGATTATTTAGGACTTTTTGCTTTTGAGTTGTTTGAGTTCTTTGTATATTCTGAATATTAGTGCCCTGTTAGATAAATAATTTGCAAATATTTTTCCCCATTCTATAGGTTGTCTTTTCACTCTGTTGATTGTTTCCTTTGCTTGTCCAGAAGCTTTTCAGCTTGATATAGTGCCATTTGTCTATTGTTGTTTTTGTTGCCTGTGCTTTTGGGGTCTTAGCCATAAAATCTTTGCCTAGAACAATGTTCTGGAGTGTTTTTCCCAATGTTTTCTTCTAGAACTTGTATAGTTTTGTGGCTTATGTTTAAGTATTTGATCATTTTTAGTTGATTTTTGTATGTGATAAGAGATAGGGGTCTAGTTTCAGTCTTTTTCATATGGACATCCAGTTTTCCAAGCACCATTTATTAAAGAGACTGTTCTTTCCCCAATGTATATTCTTGGCACCTTTGTAAAATATCAGTTGGCTGTAAATACGTGGATTAATTTCTGGGTTCTCTATTGTGTTCCATTGGCCTATGTGTCTGTTTTTAATGCCAGTAACATGCTGTTTTGGTTACTATGGCTTTGTAGTATATGTTCAAATCAGGTAGTGTGATGCTCCCACTTTGTTTTGCATAGGATTGCTTTGGCTATTTGGGGTCTTTTATGGTTCCATATGAATTTTAGGATTGTTTTTTCTACTACTGTGAATAATGTAATTGGTATTTTGATAGGGATTGCATTGAATGCGTATATTGCTTTGGGTAGTATTGTAATTTTGACAATATTTATCCTTCTGATCTATGAGCATGTGATGTCTTTCCATTTGTCTGTGACCTCTTCAGTTGCTATTATCAGTGTTTTGTAGTTTGCCTTGTAGAGGTCTTTCACCTCCTTAGTTAAATTTGTTTCTAAGTATTTCATTCTTCTCGTAGCTATTGTGGAGGGGATAGCTTTTTGATTTCTTTTTCAGCTAGGCTATTATTAGTGTTTAGAGATACTACTGCTTTTTTTAACTTCTATTTTAGGTTCAGGGGTACATGTGCAGGTTTGTTATATAAGTAAATTGTGTGCCATGGGGATATGGTATACAGATTATTTCATTATGCAAGTAATAAGCATAGTACCTGATAGGCAGTTTTTCAGTCCTCACCCTCCTTCCACCCTCCACCTTCAAGTAGGCCCTGGTGTCTGTTGTTCCCTTCTTTGTGTTCGTGTGTACTCAATGTTTAGCTCCTACTTATAAGTAAGAATATGTGGTATTTGGTTTTCTGTTCCTACATTAGTTTGCCTAGGATAATGGCCTCCAGTTCCATCCATGTTACTGCAAAGGACATGATTTTGTTCTTTTTTTATGGCTGCATGGTATTACATGGTATATATGTACCATATTTTCTTTATCCAGTCTATCATTGATGGACAGTTAGGCTGATTTCATGTCTTTGCTATTGTGAATAATGCTGTGATGAACATATATGTGCATGTGTCTTTATGGTAGAACAAAATTTACATTTCTATGGGTAAATACCCAGTAATGGGATTCCTGGGTTGAATGGTAATTCTCTTTCAAGTTCTTTGAGAAACCACCAAACTGCTTTCCACAACAGCTGAACTAATTTTCATTCCCACCAGCAGTATATAAGCTTTCCCTTTTCTCTGCAGCCTTGCTGTCATCTGTTATTTTTTGACTTTTTAATAATGGCCATTCTGACTGGTGTTAGATGGTATCACATTGTGGTTTTGACTCACATTTTTCTAATGATTAGTAATGTTGAATATTTTTTCATATGGTGTTGGCCACATGCATGTCTTCTTTTGAAAAGTGTCTGTTCATGTCTTCTGCCCACTTTTTAATGGAATTTTTTTTGCTTGTTAATTTGTTTAAGTTCCTTATAGATTCTGGGTATTAGACCTTTGTTCGATGCTTAGTTTGCAAATACTTTCATTGATTCTGTAGGTTGTCTGTTTACTCTGTTGATAGTTCCCTTCACTGTGCAGAAGTTTGTTAGTTTCATCAGGTCCTATTTGTCAATTTTTGTTTTTGTTGCAATTGCTTTTGGAATCTTTATCATGAAATCTATGTCCAGAATGGTATTTCCTATGTTGTCTTCCAGGGTTTTTATAGTTTTAGGTTTTACATTTCAGTCTTTAATGTAAGCGTTAAACTCAATTTAATCTTGAGCTGATTTTTGTATGTGGTATAAAGAAGAGGTCCATTTTCAATCTTCTGCATATGACTAGCCAGTTATCCCAGCACCATTTATTGAATAGGGAATCCTTTCCCTGTTGTTTGTTTTTGTCAACTTTAGCTAAGATTAGATGGTTATAGGTGTGCAGTATTATTTCTGGGCTCTCTGTTCTGTTCCATTGGTCATTGTGTCTGTTTTTGTCCCAGTACCATGCTGTTTTGGTTACTGTAACTTTGTAGTACAGTTCAAAGTCAGGTAATGTGATGCCTCCAGCTTTATTCTTTTTGCTTAGGATTGCCTTGGCTATTCAGGCTCTTTTTTGGTTCCCTATGAATTTTAAAGTAGTTTTTTCTAATTCTGTGCAGAGTGTGATTGTTAGTTTGATAGGAATAGCATTGTATCTGTAAATTGCTTTGGGTGGTATGGCCTTTTTAACAATATTGATTCTTCTTATCCATGAACATGGAATGTTTTTCCATTTGTCTGTGTCATCTTTGAGCAGTGTTTTGTAATTCTCATTGTAGAGATATTTTACCTCCAAGGTTTGCTGTATTCCTAGGTACTTTATCCTTTTTGTGGCATTCTGAATGTGGTTGTGTTCTTGATTTGGCTCTTGGCTTGGACGTTGTTGGTTTATAGAAATGCTACTGATTTTTATACATTGACTTTGTATCCTGAAACTTTGCTGAAGTTGTTTATTAGATCTAGGAACTTTTGGGCAGAGACTATGGAGTTTTCTAGGTATAGAAACTCTTCACAGATGATAATCTGTGAAGAGAGATAGTTTGACTTCCTGTTTGTATGCCTTTTATTTCCTTTTCCTGTTTGTATGCTTTTTATTTCTTTCTCTTACCTGATTTCTCTGGCTAGGACTTCCAGTACTATGTTGAATAGGAGTGGTGAGAGAGAGCTTCCTTGTCTTATTCTAGTTCTCAAGGGGAATGTTTCCAGCTTTTGCCAATTCAGTATGGTCTTGGGTGTGGCTTTGTCATAGATGGCTCTTACTATTTTGAAATGTGTTCCTTCAGAACCTAGTTTGTTGAGGGTTTTTAACATGAAGGAATGTTGAATTTTACTGAAAGCCTTTTCTGCATCTATTGATATGATCATGTGCTTTTTCAGTTCTGTTTATGTGATGAATCACATTTATTGATTTGTGTATGTTGAACCAACCTTGCATCTCAGGGATAAAGCCTCCTTGATCCTGGTAGATTAGCTTTTTGATGTACTGCTGGATTTGGCTTGCTAGTATTTTGTCAAGGACTTTCGCATCTATGTTCGTCAAGGATATTGGCCTGAAGTTTCCTTTTTTGTTGTGTCTCTGCTAGGTTTTGGTATCAGGACAATGCTGGCCTCATAGGATGAGTTAGGGAAGAGTCTCTCCTCAATTTCTTGGATGGTTTCAGTAGAATTGGTACCAGCTCTTCTTTATACATCTGGTAGATGTTGGTTATGAATCTATGTGGTCCTGGGCATTTTCTGATTTGTAGGCTTTTTATTACTGATTCACTTTTGGAACTCTTTATTGGTCTATTCAGGGATTCAATTTCTTCTTGGTTCAATCTTGGAGGTTGTATGTTTCCAGGAATTTATTTGTTTCTTCTAGGTTTTCTAGTTTGTGTGCATATAGGTATTTATAGTAGTCTCTGAAGGTTTTTTTTTGCATTTCTCTGGGGTGGGTGGTAATATCCTCTTTCTCTTTTCTGATTGTGTTTATTTGGATTGTCTCTCTTTTTCTTTATTAGTCTAGCCTGCAGTCTATCTTATTTATTCTTTCAAAAAAACAACTCATCATAGATTCACTGATCTTTCGTATGGTTTTGTGTGTGTCTCAGTTTCCTTCAGGTCAGCTCTGATTTTGGTTATTTTTTGTTTTCTGCTAGCTTGGGGGTTGGTTTGCTTTTGTTTCTCTAGTTCCTCTAAGGGTGAGTTAAGTTTTTAATTGGAGATCTTTCTGACTTTTTGATGTGGGCATTTAGCACTATAAACTTCCCTCTTAACACTGCTTTAGCTGTGTACCAGAGATTATGGTATGTTGTGTCTTTATTCTCTTTAGTTTCAAAGAATTTTTTGATATATGCCTTAATTTCATTGTTTACCCAACAGTCATTAAAGAGGAAGTTGTTTAATTTCCACGCAATTGCATGGGTTTGAGCAATTTTCTTCATATTGATTTCTATTTTTATTGCACTGTGGTCCAAAAGTGTGGTTGGTATAATTTCTTTTTTTAATTTGCTGAGGATTGTTTTATGATCGATTGTGTGGTCAATTTTAGAATACATGCCATGTGCAGATGAGAAGAATGTATATTCTATTGTTTTTGGGTGGAGAATTCTGTAGATGTCTGTTAGGTCCATTTGGTCAAGTGTCAAATTCAGGTACCAAATATCTTTGGTAGTTTTCTGCCTTAATGATCTGTCTAACACAGTCAGTGGGGTGTTGGTCTCCCACTATTATTGTGTGGTTATCTAAGTCTTGTCATAAGTCTCTAAGAACTTCTCTAAGACCTTGCTTTATGAACCTGGGTGCTCCTGTGTTAGGTGCATATCTATATTTAGTATAGTTAGGTCTTCTTATTGAATTGAGCCCTTTATCATTCTGTAATGCCCTTCTTTGTCTTTTTTGATCTTTGTTGGTTTAAAGCCTATTTTGCCTGAAATTAGAAGAGCTTACCCTGCTTTTTTTCTGTTTTCCATTTTCTTGGTAAATTTTTGTTCATCCCTTTACTTTGAATCTGTGGTTGTAATTGCATGTGAGATGGGTCTCTTGAAGACAGCATACAGTTGGGTCTTGCTTCTTTATCCAACTTGCCACTCTGTGCCTTTTATTTGGGGCATTTATCCTGTTTACATTCAAGGATAATTTTAATATGTACAGATTTGATTCTGTCATCATGTTGTTAGCAGGTTATTATGCAGACTTAATTTTATGGTTCATTTGTAGTGTCAATGGTCTTCATATTTAAGTGTGTTTTTGTGGTGGCTGGTAATGGTCTTTCCTTTGCATATTTAGCACTCCCTTGAGGACCTTTTTTAAGGCAGGTTTGGTGGTAATGAATTCCCTTAGCATTTGTTTGTCTGAAAAGGATCTTATTTCTCCTTTACTTATAAAGTTTAGTTTGGTTGGATATGAAATTCTTGGTTGGAGTTTCTTTTCTTTAAGAATGCTAAATATAGACCCCCAGTATCTTCTGACTTGTAGACTTTCTGATGAAGGGTTTTCTGTTAGCCTGATATGGTTCCCTTGTAGGTGACCTGCCCCTTCCCTCCAGTTGCCTTTAACATTTTTTTCTTTCATTTTGACGTTGGAGAATCTGATGACTATGTGTCTTGGGGATGGTCATCTTATGTAGCATCTTGCAGGGGCTCTGTGCATTTCCTGAATTTGAATGTTGGCCTCTCTAGTGAAGTTGGGGAAATTTTCATGGATGATATCCTCAAGTATGTTTTCCAGGTTGTATGCTTTCTCTCCCTTTCTTTCTGGGATGCCAAAGAGTCATAGATCTTGTCTCTCTACATAATTCCATATTTCTCACAGGTTTTGTCCATTCTTCTTTATTCTTTAATTTTTATCTGACAGAGTTATTTTGAATAACTAGTCTTCAAGCTCTGAGATTCTTTCCTCAGCTTGGTTGATTCTGCTGTTAATACTTGTGACTGTGTTATGAAATTATTAAAGTGAGCTTTCCAGCTCTATCAGCTCAGTTTGCTTCTTTCTTAAAATGGCCATTTCATCTTTTATCTCCTGTTTCATTTTATTATATCCCTTAGAGTCCTTGGATTGGGTTTTGACTTTCTCCTGAATCTTGATGATCTTTTTTCCTATCCATATTCTGAATTCTACTTCTGTCATTTCAGCCATTTCAGCCTGGTTAAGAACCATTGCCAGAGAACCTAGTGTAGTCATTTGGAGGTAAGAAGACACTCTGGCTTTTTGAGTTGCCAGAGTTCTGGAAATGGCTCTTTCTCTCCTGTGTGGGCCATTGTTTCTTCAGTCTTTGAAGTTGCTGTCCTTTGGATGAGATTTTTTGCTTTTATCTTCTTTGATGCCCTTGGGGGTTTCATTGTGGTATAAGGTAAGTTCAGTTGACTGATTTCATTTCTGGAAGATTTTAGGGGCCAAAGCTCAGCTCAGTACTCCTAAGCTGCATGCTGTAACTCTAGGGGGCTGGCAGCAGGCCCCGGCTTTGTTCTCTGGCCCCTTAAGATTAGGAATCTGCTGCACTGGGGAGGGCCAAGGTGTTCCTCGTTCTCTGGACACAACACTACAATGGGTCTTACTGGACAGAGTGCTTCACTGGGGTGGTGGCAGTGGGATCTGTGCTCACTCACTTGCATATGACAGCAGCTGTGGGCAGCATGGTGGGGTGTACACATGTCAGCTGGAGCAGGGCACCAATAGGAGCAGGGCTGGTGTGTTCCTGTGTGCACTTGCACCAGCAGCATGGCAGAGGTGGGGTGCTGGTAGGAGCAGATTTGCCAGTGTCCATGCTCGCACTCATGCTGGTGGTGGCAGGGGAAGGGTGCCCTGGTGGGCATGGGGCTGCAGACCTCTATGCATGCGTTTGCAGAGGTGGTGACATTGGAGGCAGGGCTGCTGGCATCCATGTGCATGTACATGCCAGTGGCAGCACTGGAGTGGGGCAGGGTTGCTGGTGTCCATGTACAAGTTGATGCAAGGAATGGCAGCACAGCTGGGTGCCCACGCATCAGAGGGGTGGAGGGACGGTTGCCAGGTACTTTCACACCCGCAGCCATGTGTACACATGTGCCAGTCAGGGAGGGGAGGTAAGATCCAACTGCTCATGTGTATCAGCAAAGCATTGGGAGGGTGGGCATGAGTGAGTGCATGCCAGAAAAGCAGTGTAGAGGAAGCTGTGGTAGCAGGAGGATGCAAGTGGGCTGCTATGTGTCAGCAAAGGTTGTTCTGCTGGAGCTCTTCGATGGTCAGGTGCAGTCCGCTAGCAAAGGGGCTATGATGAGGACCCCCAGGAAGGACCCTGGTTGGGCATTCAAGGCTATGCTACAAGCAGGCATGGCCAGGTTAGTGGCCCCAGGAGAGGCCAGCAGACAGGGGGACACTCAGATCAGACTGGCCCCATATCATAGGCAAGATCGCCTTGCTCGGTCCAGGTCCAACAGCCACCCTAAGGCTAAAGTCTCATGAAGGAAAATGGTGAGGCTTGGGAATTGGCATCCCTTCCCATGCTCCACTGCAGACGTTCCCACATCAAACCCTCTGGGCTTCACACATCCTGGAGTCCTGTTCCTACTACCTCTCTAAGCAGTTCTCCTTGTCAGCTCAAGTGTCCATGGGGGTCATGGGATCTCAGACTGCCAGGATACTAGAGGTCTGTGGTAAGAGTGGGCCACTTCTCACCTGTTCAACTCACCCCTTCCCCAGGAGTCACTGGGGGCCAGGAATGAGTGCTGGTGCTCAGTAGCACCATGCAGGGTTCCCAGCTTCCCCTCCTTTCAACCCAGCATCCATGTCTTCCCTCTGTCCACTCTCAGTGTCTTCCCTCTGAAGATCTGCTTGGAGTGTGCCAGTCTTCCCAATGTCCTGGTGTCTCAGTGGCAGATGTTACTCCTGGCTGTGTCAAGTTGGCCTTCTTGGTTCCTACACTGCTACTGATTTTTGTATGTTGATTTTGTATCTTCAACAAGGACTTACTACTCCCATTTTGTTGTTTATTTTCTAGCTATTTTGTGGTCTTCTCTTCCTTCCTGTATTCCTTTTTTCTCTGGTGGTATGTTTTAATTTCTTCCGTTTTATTTTTTGTATATCTGTTGTAGGGTTTTTGGTTTGTTTGTTTATTTGTTTGTTTGTTTTCTGTTGCCCTGGCTGGAGTGCAGTGGTGCGATCTCAGCTCACTGCAACCTCCACCTCCTGGGTTCAAGCAATTCTCATGCCTCAGCTTCCTAACTAGCTGGGACTACAGGCATGTGCCACCACGCCTGGCTGATTTTTGTATTTCTAGTAGAGACAGGGTTTCACCATGTTGGCCAGGCTGATCTCAAACTCCTGACCTCAAGTAATCTACCCATCTTGGCCTCCCAAAGTTGTAGATTTTTGATTTGAGGTTACCATGAGGCTTGCAGATAACAACATTATTTTAAACTGATGACAACACTAAGTTCAAAAACAAACACACTAACAAACGAGCAAAGAGAAAACTAATAAAACCTTTAAACTTTAACTTCATCCTCTTGCTTTTTAACATTTTGTTGTTTTTTTTTTTTCAAGTACTCAATATATATTTATAGAGACTTACTTACATTTAGAATTCTCTAAGACCAGTAGTACCAGATGATCATTATAGTACAAATTTTAGCCATTCAGAGTACTTGCTTTCAATTCAGTAAAACATTTAGTATTAGTTCCATAATTAAGTAAAATCTGTATCATTATAAATAGTTAAAATCCATTTACAGACATATATCAAGCTCATTATGTTCAGTTTTTTTTTTTTTTTTTTCTTTTATTATTATTATTATTATACTTTAGGTTTTATGGTACATGTGCACAATGTGCAGGTAAGTTACATATGTATACATGTGCCATGCTGGTGCGCTGCACCCACCAACTCGTCATCTAGCATTAGGTATATCTCCCAATGCTATCCCTCCCCCCTCCCCCCACCCCACAACAGTCCCCAGAGTGTGATGTTCCCCTTCCTGTGTCCATGTGTTCTCATTGTTCAATTCCCACCTATGAGTGAGAATATGCGGTGTTTGGTTTTTTGTTCTTGCGATAGTTTACTGAGAATGATGATTTCCAATTTCATCCATGTCCCTACAAAGGACGTGAACTCATCATTTTTTATGGCTGCATAGTATTCCATGGTGTATATGTGTCACATTTTCTTAATCCAGTCTATCATTGTTGGACATTTGGGTTGGTTCCAAGTCTTTGCTATTGTGAATAATGCGGCAATAAACATACGTGTGCATGTGTCTTTATAGCAGCATGATTTATAGTCCTTTGGGTATATACCCAGTAATGGGATGGCTGGGTCGAATGGAATTTCTAGTTCTAGATCCCTGAGGAATCGCCACACTGACTTCCACAAGGGTTGAACTAGTTTACAGTCCCACCAACAGTGTAAAAGTGTTCCTATTTCTCCACATCCTCTCCAGCACCTGTTGTTTCCTGACTTTTTAATGATTGCCATTCTAACTGGTGTGAGATGGTATCTCATTGTGGTTTTGATTTGCATTTCTCTGATAGCCAGTGATGGTGAGCATTTTTTCATGTGTTTTTTGGCTGCATCAATGTCTTCTTTTGAGAAGTGTCTGTTCATGTCCTTTGCCCACTTTTTGATGGGGTTGTTTGTTTTTTTCTTGTAAATTTGTTGGAGTTCATTGTAGATTCTGGATATTAGCCCTTTGTCAGATGAGTAGGTTGCGAAAATTTTCTCCCATTTTGTAGGTTGCCTGTTCACTCTGATGGTAGTTTCTTTTGCTGTGCAGAAGCTCTTGAGTTTAATTAGATCCCATTTGTCAATTTTGGCTTTTGTTGCCATTGCTTTTGGTGTTTTAGACATGAAGTCCTTGCCCATGCCTATGTCCTGAATGGTAATGCCTAGGTTTTCTTCTAGGGTTTTTATGGTTTTAGGTCTAACATTTAAGTCTTTAATCCATCTTGAATTGATTTTTGTATAAGGTGTAAGGAAGGGATCCAGTTTCAGCTTTCTACATATGGCTAGCCAGTTTTCCCAGCACCATTTATTAAATAGGGAATCCTTTCCCCATTTCTTGTTTTTGTCAGGTTTGTCAAAGATCAGATACTTGTAGATATGTGGCATTATTTCTGACGGCTCTGTTCTGTTCCATTGATCTATATCTCTGTTTTGGTACCAGTACCATGCTGTTTTGGTTACTGTAGCCTTGTAGTATAGTTTGAAGTCAGGTAGTGTGATGCCTCCAGCTTTGTTCTTTTGGCTTAGGATTGACTTGGCGATGCGGGCTCTTTTTTGGTTCCATATGAACTTTAAAGTAGTTTTTTCCAATTCTGTGAAGAAAGTCATTGGTAGTTTGATGGGGATGGCATTGAATCTGTAAATTACCTTGGGAAGGATGGCCATTTTCATGATATTGATTCTTCCTACCCATGAGCATGGAATGTTCTTCCATTTGTTTGTATCCTCTTTTATTTCCTTGAGCAGTGGTTTGTAGTTCTCCTTGAAGAGGTCTTTCACATCCCTTGTAAGTTGGATTCCTAGGTATTTTATTCTCTTTGAAGCAATTGTGAATGGGAGTTCACTCATGATTTGGCTCTCTGTTTGTCTGTTATTGATGTATAAGAATGCTTGTGATTTTTGCACATTGATTTTGTATCCTGAGACTTTGCTGAAGTTGCTTATCAGCTTAAGGAGATTTTGGGCTGAGACAATGGGGTTTTCTAGATATACTATCATGTCATCTGCAAACAGGGACAATTTGACTTCCTCTTTTCCTAATTGAATACCCTTGATTTCCTTCTCCTGCCTAATTGCCCTGGCCAGAACTTCCAACACTATGTTGAATAGAAGTGGTGAGAGAGGGCATCCCTGTCTTGTGCCAGTTTTCAAAGGGAATGCTTCCAGTTTTTGCCCATTCAGTATGATATTGGCTGTGGGTTTGTCATAAATAGCTCTTATTATTTTGAGATACGTCCCATCAATTCCTAATTTATTGAGAGTTTTTAGCATGAAGGGTTGTTGAATTTTGTCAAAGGCCTTTTCTGCATCTATTGAGATAATCATGTGGTTTTTGTCTTTCGTTCTGTTTATATGCTGGATTACATTTATTGATTTGCGTATATTGAACCAGCCTTGCATCCCAGGGATGAAGCCCACTTGATCATGGTGGATAAGCTTTTTGATGTGCTGCTGGATTCGATTTGCCAGTATTTTATTGAGGATTTTTGCATCAATGTTCATCAAGGATATTGGTCTAAAATTCTCTTTTTTTGTTGTGTCTCTGCCAGGCTTTGGTATCAGGATGATGCTGGCCTCATAAAATGAGTTAGGGAGGATTCCCTCTTTTTCTATTGATTGGAATAGTTTCAGAAGGAATGGTACCAGCTCCTCCTTGTACCTCTGGTAGAATTCGGCTGTGAATCCATCTGGACCTGGACTTTTTTTGGTTGGTAAGCTATTGATTATTGCCCCAATTTCAGCTCCTGTTATTGGTCTATTCAGAGATTCAACTTCTTCCTGGTTTAGTCTTGGGAGGGTGTATGTGTTGAGGAATTTATCCATTTCTTCTAGATTTTCTAGTTTATTTGCATAGAGGTGTTTGTAATATTCTCTGATGGTAGTTTGTATTTCTGTGGGATCGGTGGTGATATCCCCTTTATCATTTTTTATTGCATCTATTTGATTCTTCTCTCTTTTTTTCTTTATTAATCTTGCTAGCGGTCTATCAATTTTGTTGATCCTTTCAAAAAACCAGCTCCTGGATTCATTTATTTTTTGAAGGGTTTTTTGTGTCTCTATTTCCTTCAGTTCTGCTCTGATTTTAGTTATTTCTTGCCTTCTGCTAGCTTTTGAATGTGTTTGCTCTTGCTTTTCTAGTTCTTTTAATTGTGATGTTAGGGTGTCAATTTTGGATCTTTCCTGCTTTCTCTTGTGGGCATTTAGTGCTATAAATTTCCCTCTACACACTGCTTTGAATGCATCCCAGAGATTCTGGTATGTTGTGTCTTGGTTCTCGTTGGTTTCAAAGAACATCTTTATTTCTGCCTTCATTTCGTTATGTACCCAGTAGTCATTCAGGAGCAGGTTGTTCAGTTTCCACGTAGTTGAGCGGTTTTGAGTGAGATTCTTAATCCTGAGTTCTAGCTTGATTGCACTGTGATCTGAGAGACAGTTTGTTACAATTTCTGTTCTTTTACATTTATTGAGGAGAGCTTTACTTCCAAGTATATGGTCAATTTTGGAATAGGTGTGGTGTGGTGCTGAAAAAAATGTATATTCTGTTGATTTGGGGTGGAGAATTCTGTAGATGTCTATTAGGTCTGCTTGGTGCAGAGCTGAGTTCAATTCCTGGGTATCCTTGTTGACTTTCTGTCTCGTTGATCTGTCTAATGTTGATAGTGGGGTGTTAAAGTCTCCCATTATTAATGTGTGGGAGTCTAAGTCTCTTTGTAGGTCCCTCAGGACTTGCTTTATGAATCTGGGTGCTCCTGTATTGGGTGCATATATATTTAGGATAGTTAGCTCTTCTTGTTGAATTAATCCCTTTACCATTATGTAATGGCCTTCTTTGTCTCTTTTGATCTTTGTTGGTTTAAAGTCTGTTTTATCAGAGACTAGGATTGCAACCCCTGCCTTTTTTTGTTTTCCATTTGCTTGGTAGATCTTCCTCCATCCTTTTATTTTGAGCCTATGTGTGTCTCTGCACGTGAGATGGGTTTCCTGAATACAGCACACTGATGGGTCTTGAGTCTTTATCCAGTTTGCCAGTCTGTGTCTTTTAATTGGAGCATTTAGTCCATTTACATTTAAAGTTAATATTGTTATGTGTGAATTTGATCCTGTCATTATGATGTTAGCTGGATATTTTTCTCGTTAGTTGATGCAGTCTCTTCCTAGTCTCGATGTTCTTTACATTTCGGTATGATTTTGCAGTGGCTGGTACCGGTTGTGCCTTTCCATGTTTAGCGCTTCCTTCAGGAGCTCTTTTAGGGCAGGCCTGGTGGTGACAAAATCTCTCAGCATTTGCTTGTCTGTAAAGTATTTTATTTCTCCTTCACTTATGAAGCTTAGTTTGGCAGGATATGAAATTCTGGGTTGAAAATTCTTTTCTTTAAGAATGTTGAATATTGGTCCCCACTCTCTTCTGGCTTGTAGGGTTTCTGCCGAGAGATCCGCTGTTAGTCTGATGGGCTTCCCTTTGATGGTAACCCGACCTTTCTCTCTGGCTGCCCTTAACATTTTTTCCTTCATTTCAACTTTGGTGAATCTGACAATTATGTGTCTTGGAGTTGCTCTTCTCGAGGAGTATCTTTGTGGCGTTCTCTGTATTTCCTGAATCTGAATGTTGGCCTGCCTTGCTAGATTGGGGAAGTTCTCCTGGATAATATCCTGCAGAGTGTTTTCCAACTTGGTTCCATTCTCCCCGTCACTTTCAGGTACACCAATCAGACGTAGATTTGGTCTTTTCACATAGTCCCACATTTCTTGGAGGCTTTGCTCGTTTCTTTTTATTCTTTTTTCTCTAAACTTCCCTTCTCGCTTCATTTCATTCATTTCATCTTCCAGGGCTGATACCCTTTCTTCCATTTGATCGCATCGGCTCCTGAGGCTTCTGCATTCTTCACGTAGTTCTCGAGCCTTGGTTTTCAGCTCCATCAGCTCCTTTAAGCACTTCTCTGTATTGGTTATTCTAGTTATACATTCTTCTAAATTTTTTTCAAAGTTTTCAACTTCTTTGCCTTTGGTTTGAATATCCTCCCGTAGCTCGGAGTAATTTGATCGTCTGAAGCCTTCTTCTCTCAGCTCGTCAAAGTCATTCTCCGTCCAGCTTTGTTCCGTTGCTGGTGAGGAACTGCGTTCCTTTGGAGGAGGAGAGATACTCTGGTTTTTAGAGTTTCCAGTTTTTCTGCTCTGTTTTTTCCCCATCTTTGTGGTTTTATCTACTTTTGGTCTTTGATGATGGTGATGTACAGATGGGTTTTTGGTGTGGATGTCCTTTCTGTTAGTTTTCCTTCTAACAGACAGAACCCTCAGCTGCAGGTCTGTTGGAGTACCTGTCCGGCCGTGTGAGGTGTCAGTCTGCCCCTGCTGGGGGGTGCCTCCCAGTTAGGCTGCTCGGGGGTCAGGGGTCAGGGACCCACTTGAGGAGGCAGTCAGCCCGTTCTCAGATCTCCAGCTGCGTGCTGGGAGAACCACTGCTCTCCTCACAGCTGTCAGACAGGGACATTTAAGTCTTCAGAGGTTACTGCTGTCTTTTTGTTTGTCTGTGTCCTGCCCCCAGAGGTGGAGCCTACAGAGGCAGGCAGGCCTCCTTGAGCTGTGGTGGGCTCCACCCAGTTCAAGCTTCCGGGCTGCTTTGTTTACCTAAGGGAGCCTGGGCAATGGCGGGCGCCCCTCCCCCAGCCTCGCTGCCGACTTGCTGTTTGATCTCAGACTGCTGTGCTAGCAATCAGCGAGACTCCGTGGGCGTAGGACCCTCTGAGCCAGGTGCGGGCTATACTCTCCTGGGGCACCGTTTCCTAAGCCCGTCGGAAAAGCACAGTATTCGGGTGGGAGTGGCCCAATTTTCCAGGTGCCGTCTGTCACCCCTGGAAAGGGAACTCCCTGACCCCTTGCGCTTCCCGAGTGAGGCAATGCCTCGCCCCTGCTTCGGCTGGCGCACGGTGCGCTCACCCACTGACCTGTGCCCACTGTCTGGCACTCCCTAGTGAGATGAACACGGTACCTCAGATGGAAATGCAGAAATCACCCGTCTTCTGCGTCGCTCGCGCTGGGAGCTGTAGACCGGAGCTGTTCCTATTCGGCCATCTTGGCTCCTCCCTATCCATTTTGTTGTTTTTATTTATATCTTGCTATATGCTATGTCTTGAAAATTTGCTGTAATTATTATTATTTTTGATAGGTTCATCTTTACATCTTTCTATTCAAGATATGAATAGTTTATATACCATAGTTACAGTGTTATCATATTCTGTGTTTTTCAGCATACCTACTATTACCAGTGAGTTTTATACCGTCACATGATTTCTTATTGCTTGTTAACATCCTTTTCTTTCAGATTGAAGAACTCCCCTTAGCATTTCTTGTAGGACATGACTGGTGTTGATGAACTCCTTCAGCTTGGTTTGTCTGGAAAAGTCTTTATTTATCCTTTTTGTTTGAAGGATATTTTTGCTGGATATACTTTTTTTTTTTTTTTTTTTTTTTTTTTTTTGAGGCACAGCCTCACTCTGTCACCCAGGCTGGAGTGCAGGGCTGTAATCTTGGCTCACTGCAACCTCTGCCTCCCGGGTTTAAGCGATGCTCCTACCTCAGCCTCCAGAGTAGCTGGGATTACAGGCTTGCACCACCATGCCCATCTAATTTTTGTATTTTTAGTAGAGACGGGGTTTCACCATGTTGGCCAGGCTGGTCTCAGACTCCTGACCCAAGTGATCCGCCCTCCTCAGCCTCCCAAAGTGTTGGAATTACAGGCGTGAGCCACTGCGCCTGGCTTGGATATACTATTCTAATGTAATTTTTTTTTCCGTTGGCACTTTAAATATGTCATGACACTCTCTCCTTGCCTATAAGGTTTCCACTGAAAAGTCTGCTGCTAGATATATTGCAGCTCCTTTGTATGTTATTTCTTCTCTCTTGCAGCTTGCTTGATCCTTGCTTTATCCTTGACTTTTGGGAGTTTGATTATTAAATGTCTTGAGGTAGTCTTATTTGGGTTGAATCTGCTTGGTGTTCTATAACCTTCTTGTACATGAATGTTGATATCTTT
Source organism: Pongo pygmaeus (assembly GCF_028885625.2). NCBI lineage: Eukaryota > Metazoa > Chordata > Mammalia > Primates > Hominidae > Pongo > Pongo pygmaeus. The sequence continues at coordinate 112,044,858 of NC_072386.2, forward strand.
CACCAGGTTTGGAAAGTTCTCTGTTGTCTCTTTGAATAAACTTTCTACCCTTATCTCTCTCTGTACCTCCTCTTTAAGGCCAGCAACTCTTAGATTTGCCTTTTTGAGGCTATTTTCTAGATCTTGTAGGCATACTTTATTTTTTTATATTCTTTTTTCTTTTGTCTCTTCTGACTGTGTATTTTCCAATAGCCTGTCTTCAAGCTCACTCATTATTCTTCTGCTTAATCAATTCTGCTGTTGTGGGCCTCTGATGCACACTTCAGTATGTCAATTAAATTTTTCAGCTCCAGAATTTCTGCTTGATTTTTCAAAATTATTTTAATCTCTTTGTTAAAGTTATCTGATAGGATTATGAATTCCTTCTCTGCGATATTTTGAATTTCACTGAGCTTCCTCAAAGCAGCTATTTTGAATTCTCTGAAAGGTCACATATCTCTGTTACTCTGAGATTGGTCACTGGTACCTTATTTAGTTCATTTGGGAGGTCATGTTTTCCTAGATGGTGTTGATGCTTGTGGATGTTTGTCAATGTCTGGGCATTGAAGAGTCAGGTGCTTACTATAGCCTTTGCAGTTTGAGCTTGTTTATACCCTTCCACCTTGGGAAGGCTTTCCAAGTATTCAAAGGGAATTGGATATTGTTATCTAAGTCTTTGGTTACTGCAGCTGTATCTGCATTAGGGGTCACCCCAGCCTAGGAAAGTAACACTGTGATGCTTGCAGACTCATAGTTATACCATCTTGGTGGTCTTGCATAAGTCTGAGAGAATTTCCTGGATTACCTGGCAGAGACTCTTGTTCTCTTCCCTTACTTTCCCCCAAACAAATGCAGTCTCTCTGTCCATGCTAAGCTGCCTAAAGCTGGGGTAGGGGTGACACAAGCACTCCTGTGTCCACCACCACTGAGACTGCACTGGGTCAGAACTGAAGCCAGCACAACACTGGGTCTCACCCAAGGCCCACAGCAACCACTGCCTGACTACTTGCCAGTGTTCACTCAGGGCCCAAGGGCTGTTCAGTCAGCAGGTGGTAAATCCAACCAGGCTTGTGTCCCCCTCTTCATGGCAGTGAGCTCCCCTCCCCAGCACAGGGAGGGCCCACAAATGCTATCTGGAAGCCAAGGCCTGGAGTTGGGAACCTTAGGAATCTACTTGATACTCTATTCTACTGTGGCTGAGCTGGTACCCAAGCCACAAGACAAAGTCCTTCTTACTCTTCCCTCTCCTTTCCTCAAGTAGGAGTCTCTGCCTATGGTCACCACCACCTCCGGCCCATGGCAAGTACTTCCTGATGTTCACTCAAGGCCCAAGGTCTCTTCAGTCAGCTTGTGGTGAATGTTGCCATGCCTGGGTCTCTCCTTTAAGGGCAATGGGCTCCCCTGTGGCCGAGGACATGTCCAGAAATGCCATCCAGAAGCCAAGGCCTGGAATTGGGGTTGCCAGGAGCCCACTTCGTGCTGTAACCCACCATGGTCAAGCTGGTACCCAAGCTGCAAAACAAAGCCTCCTTTACTCTTCCCTCTCCTTTTCTCAAGCAAAAGGAGTCTCTTCCCATGGCCACGACAGCTGGGAATGTGCTGGGTCACACCTGAAGCCAACACTAATGGATCTTACTTAAGGCCCATGCAGAGTACTGCCTGGCTACAGCTAATGTTTATTCAAAAACCCAAAACTCTGAAAACTAAGGCAAATGCAAATTAAAACCACTATAATATACCACTACACACCTAGTAGAATGGCTGAAATTAAGAACACTAACCATACTAAGTGTTGGTGAGGATGCAGAAAACTAGACCTCTCATAAGCTGTTGGTGGGAATGTAAAATGACACCACTATTTTGGAAAAAAGTTTGACAGTCTCTTAAGTTAAGCATACACTTACCATATGACCTGGCAGTTCCACTCCTAGGTATTTATCTGAGGGAAATGGAAGCTTATATCCCTAAAAAGACCCATACATGATTATTCATACTTGCTTTATCAGTAATAGCCAAAAAGTGGTAACAGCCCAAATGTTCAGGTGAATGATCAAACAAATTATAGTATAACAAGACAGTGGAATAATACGAGTAATAAAAAGGAATGAAGTACTGATACATGCTACAACATAATTAAACCCCAAAATGATTATTCTTCGAAAGAAGCCAGGCAAAAAAACAGCACATATGGCATGATTCTTTTTATATAAAATTCTCAAAATATCCACATAGGAAGGAAGTCAAAAAATAAAATACAATTCTTAAAATGTAAAACATGTAAACTATATAGTGCACATTTTTACATTTTGGCTGCCCAGAATCTGAACACCCTTTTAAAGGAGGAATCCTAAATTTGAGAGGCAGCAATATCCTTCTGTCCAGAATGGAAGTTGAAATTTTCTCTTCCCACTTCTTGCAGCTAAAACACGGGCACAGGACCCAAATTACCTGGCATGCTAAGGCCATGCTAATAAGATGGTACTACCCAGGACTATGTAAACTACCTGAGACTTTGACCCTTAAGGGGGTTCAGTTTGAGGTTATTTGAAGTGGAGTCAAGGATTAACATTACAGCAGATGTTTCCAAGAGTATGGAGGTCAGTAGTGAGATATTGAGTGTCAGGGTGATGGGGTCAGAGTTGGTGTTCAAACAGATTATTCCTATGGCAGGATCTTATCTGTGCATTTCCTCCCTCAGACCCTATTTCTCTCTCTGCAACTATTTGTAAACACTGTAAGCCACTTCCTACTGTTCTGTAGTAGACATTACTATTACTCACCACTATCCAGATCTCTCTTCCTTCCTAGCAGTTGGTAGACTACTTACTAGCCCTCTTGGACTTGGGGAGGTGCATGTGATAAGTCCAGTTGAGGCACTGAAGAGCCCCTGCATGATTCTCTAGTGTCTCTCCTGACATGGTGACCAGCAGCATTCCAGATAGTGGGGCTTCCATCATTCTGGGTCCCCAAATGACAATATGGAACAGAATTCCTGCCCCCAACCTTCACTGGCTCTGTAGGATGAGTAAGAAACTTTTCTTATGTGTGTTAGGCCACTAGTATTTGGGAGTTTAATATTCTGATCTAATTAATATTCAAGAATGTATCCGTTCCATAAATTCTTTCTGTTTAGATGAATCAGGATTGGTTTCTGTGCCCTGACAAATTCAGGTGTTGGTACTATAGTGAGAATTGTAGGTAGCATGGAGATAGGAGGAATCTAGAATTGGTTATCAGGCCATGTTTGGAGATAAAGGCAATTTAAAAATCATACTAGGAGCAAAGTCACCAAAATGGCAAAGAAGAAACAATCTGGCTTTACTGTCCCCCACAGAAAACCAAAAAAAAAAATCCATTGCCAAGATTATCACTGGCAGTATCTCAGAACTCAAAGTTGAGGCTTAGACAATCCGTAGGGCCACAGGGAAGTGAAAAACTTCGAGTATACAGTAAGAGAAATAGGCTTCTCCATCCATGATACCCCTCCCGCAGTCTACCATGCACCAGGTATGGAACGTTCCTCCCAGACTCATGGTTTCTACACTGGAAAAAGTGAGATTGAAGCCGGCAGCCAGCTTCACCATCACGTTGGGTTCCCTTGCAGGAAAATCATTCCTGCCTCATCTTATGGGAAGCATTGCGAGTGCCTGTAGGGAGAAAAACTCCTGAGGGCAGCTAGAAACAAAGAGAGGAGGCAGGAGTACTAACCTCAGCCCTCAAAATTCTGCTCTTTATCTCAGCCAAAGGAGATGCCAAATCAGAGTTGCTGTTCAGCAGCACCATGCTGTGGGAGGCACGTGCTCCACAGGTCTTCTGGGCGCAAACCCTTAGCCAGCCTTCCCACACATCTGGGGTATTCCCTTTAGAACCCTTTGCTCAATCTAGGACCAGCAGTGCTGTCTTAGTCTGTTTGTGTTGCTATAAAGGAATACCCAACGCTGAGTAATTTATAGAGAAAAGAGGTTTATTTGGCTCATGGTTCTACAGGCTATATAAGCAGCGTGGCACTGGCATCTGCCTCTGGTGAGGGCCTCAGCTACCACTCATAGCAGAAGGAGAAGGGGAACTGATGTGTGCAGAAATCACATAGCAAGACAGGAGGCAAGAGAGAGAGGTAGGGAGGTGCCAGGTTCTTTTTAACAGCTGGCTGTATAGCTTTCAAAGGAATTAACAGAGCAAGAAATCACTCATTACTATGAGGACCGCACCAAGACATTCATGAGGGTTTTGCCCCCATGACCAAAACACCCCCAAGTAGGCCCCATCCCCAACATTGAGGATCAAATTTCAACATGCGGTTTGGAGGGGCCAAATATGCAAACTATAGCAAGTGCTTTGAATGTTTGTAAAAGCCGAGACAAACCTGGGTTTAAGGCACCATCTTCTAGTCCTAAAAAGGAGGCAATGATCTGGGCTTAGGGAACTCACAGGCAGCTGCAAAGAACCTCTAAGGAAACATGCCATAGAGAGACCAAAACAAACCAAACAACAAAGATGGGAATAAATATCTAATTCCTCAATATGAAGCCATAAACATACATTTATAAGAAACAACAGCAAATGAAATCATGACCTCCCCAAAGGAACAAAGCAAGGAGCCAGTGACCAACACTTACAAGAGGGTAATGTGTGAGCTTTACTATTAATTCTACTCAAGCAATTCCAAAGAATTGAAGAGAAAGAATACTTCCAAACTCATTTTACAGACCAGGATTACCCTGATACCAAAACCAGACAAGGACATAACCAAAAAAAGCAATCTAGAGGCCAGTATCTCTAATAAACATACATGCAAAAATCCTCAACAAAATGCTAGCAAACCAAATACAATAACACATTAAAAATATCATTCACCATGATCAAGTGGGATTTATCTCAGGGATACAAGGATGATTTAACATATGCAAATCAATAAATATGATACATAACATTAACAGAATCAAGAGCAAAAGGAATATGATCATTTCAATAGATGCTGAAAAAGCATTCAATGAAATTTAACATTCTTTATGATAATAATTCTCAACTAACTGGGTATAAAAGGAACATACCTCAAAATAATAAAGGCATGTATAACAGACATACAGTTAACATCATACTTAATGGGAGAAAATTAAAAGCCTTTTCTCTAAGAACACTGTCACCTTTTCAGGAGTAGATGATGCCTTAAGCCCAGGTTTGTCTCAGCTCTCGCAAACATTCAAAGCATTTGCTATGGTTTGGATATAGCAAGGATGCCTACTTCCACCACTTTTATTCAATACAGTACTGGAACTCCTAGCCAAAGCAATTAGGCAAGAGAAAGAAATAAAAGGCATCCAAATTGGAAAGGAAGAAATCAAAGTATCCTTGCTCACAGACAACATATCATATTTAGAAAAACCTAGACTTTACCAAAAAACTGTTTTTGGCATCACACTACCTGACTTCAACATATATACTACAGAGCCATAGTAACAAACACAGCATGGTACTGGCATAAAAACAGAAACATAGACCAATGGAACAGAATAGAAAACTCAGAAATAAATTTACACGTTTATAACCAACTTATTTTTGACAGACACCAAGAACATACATTGGGGAAAAGGACAGCTTCCTCAATAAGTGGTGCTGGAAAAACTGGATAACCATGTACAGAAGAATGAAGCTAGACCCCTAACTCTCACCAAATAAAAAATCAAATCAAAATGAATTGAAGACTTAAACCTAAGACCTGAAGCTCTGAAACTACTAGAAGAAAACCTCAGGGAAACACTTGAAGACACTGGTTTGTGCAAAGACTTTTTGGGTAAGATCTAAAAAGCATAGGCAACAAAAGGAAAAATAGACAAATGGGACCACGTGAAGCTGAAAGCCTCTGAACAGCAAAGGAAACAATTAACAAAGTGAATAAACAACTCACGGAATGGGAGAAAATAATTGCAAACTATGCATCTGACAGGAGATTAATAACCAACATATGTAAGGAGCTCAAACAACTCAATAGCAAAAAACCCAAACAATCCAATTTAAAAATGAGCAAAAGATCTGAGTAGACATTTCTTGAAAGAAGACATAAAAATGGCCAACTGGTATCTTTAAAAATGCTCAGCATCACCAATCATTAGGGAAATTCAAATCAAAACTACAGTGAAATGTCATCTCACCTCAGTTAAAATGACTTATCAAAAGGACAAAAAATATTAGATGCTGATGAGGATGCAGAGAAAGGAGAATGCTCATACACTGTTGGTAGGAATGTAAATTAGTATAGCCACTATGGAGAATAGCACGGAGGTTCCTCAAAAAACTAAAAATAGAACTACCATATGATCCAGCAATCCCATTGCTGAATCCAAAAGAAATGAAATCTTCTTTTGAATCCAAAAGAAAGGAACCCAAAGGAAAGGAAATCTTCTTTTGAATCCAAAAGAAAGGAAATCACTATATTGAAGTAATATCTGCACTCCCATGTTTCCTGCAGCACTATTCACAATAGCCAAGATATTGAGTCAACCTGTGTCCAACAACAGATGAGTGGATAAAGAACAAGTGGTATAGATACACAATGGAATATTACTCAGCCATAAAAAAGAATGAACTCCTGTCATTTGCGGCAATGTGGATGGAACTGGAGATCATGTTAAGTGAAATAAGCTAGGCACAGAAAGACAAATTTTACATGTGCTCACTCATATGTGGGTGCCAAAAAAATGGATCTCAGGGAGGTAGAGAGTTGATTGGTGGTTATTAAAGGTTAAGAAAGGTAGGGGTGTGGGAAGATGAAGAAAGATGAATTAATGAGTACAAAGTACAAAAGTACAATCAAATAGAGGTAATAAGATCTAGTCTTTGAAAGTACAGTCGGGTGGCTATAGTCAAAAATAATATATTGTATAGTTCCAAATAGCTAGAAGAAAGTAATTGGAATGTTCCCAACATAAGGAAACATGTTTGAGATTATGGATATCCCAGTTACCCTGATTTGATCATTATACACTGTATGCATTTATCAAAATATTACACATACCCCCTAAATATGTACAACTATTATGCATCAATAAAAAATCATATCAGTATTCAAAAATAAGTATCTAGAAGCCTAAGGAATATAGTAGTAAACAGCTAATTAAATTATCCCTGGAGTCACATGAATAAGGTCATTATTGAAGCCAAAGACTTTTGGCATGCTGTGGTTTGAATGTGTCCCCCAAATTTCATGTGTTGGAAATTTAACCCCCAAATTCGTATGTTGATGGCATTTGAAGATGGGGCCTTTGGGAAAAAATCAGGATTAGGTAAGGCCATCAGGTGAGGCCCTCTGATGAGAATGGTGGCTTTATAAGAAGAAAAAGGGAGGTCCGAGCTGGCAAGCTCTTGACCTCTTGCCATCTGATGTCCTCCACCATGTTATGATGAGCAAGAAGGCCCTCACCAGATGCCAGCCCCTCTGCCTTGGGCTTCCCAGCCTCCAGAACCATGAGCTAAATAAAATTCCACTCTTTACAAATTACCCAGTCTGTGGTATTCCGTTATAGCAACAAAAAATAGACTAAGGGCAATTATGGTTCTTGCTATAAAAATATACAATGATTATGACAACAATGATAATGACAGCTACCACTCATATAACTCTTACTATGTGCCAGCCACTGTCCTAAGAACTTTGTATATATTGACTTAGTGAAATAAAGGACATAAATAAATCAACAGCCAACAGACAGATTAAATGGCTGCATCTAATGGTACTAGAGAGCTTAAATAAAAAGCGCAAATCTGAAGTCAAAGCGTCCTTTGCAGAAGCTGCATCCTTCATGTCTTTTGGCCTTCCTCTGCCCCTCTAGCCCTAGGGATGGTTGCAGCTTCTCAGTTTCTTCACTGTCCCTTTTAGCTTCTTATCAATTCCATCATCTGTGTAACCAATTTTCACATGAGAATCTCTCATTTGAAATACCCATATTTTCCTGGTTGGACCCTTATTTGATATAGTTTCTAGTACTAGGAGTTTTCTGTTATCAGCCTTTGATGTATAACAAACCACCCCAAACCTGAATAGGTTAAAGCAACAATGCTTTAGCATTTCTCATGAATCTATGGGTCATTTGTGTGGTTCTGTTGATCTGGGCCAGGCTCAGCTAATCTCAGCTAGGGAGCACTCATGGTAGGTCGGTTGGAGGTGTGCTGGTTCATATTCACATAACTAGCTGTTGGAAAACTGTCATCTGGGGGCAATGCAAAAGGCCATGGATAATAATGGCCATTTATGCAAACTACCAAAAGCCCTGAGGAATAGACCCTCATAATAATTCTGGGATTGCTCACCTATTTGAGTTGGAATACCATGAAACCTCCTTAAAAAGTAGAATAGGGTGACTAGAAATGTTTGGCATGTAATAGTAGCATAGTTATTGAAATTATCTTATCACCTGTAGTTGCTTGGGAGGAAATGTCAATTGAAGGAAAGACTTTGCGACATTAAGTAGCTTCTGTACTCCATTGTGGTTATAATGAGTGCAAGGTCTATAGGATGGAATTGCTGCTTCTGATTGTCCTAGAGAGCTTATATAAGTAAAATAACAAGTCTAGAAATTTAAACTCTCACCTCAAAGCATGGACACAGAACCAGATGACTTTTATGGTGCCATTTTATTTGCGAGTGTGTGTGCAAGTCCCTTTCAGCTCCTTAGCAATTTCACAAGGAATTCCATGTGTGGCCATAGTCACACATGGCTAAGGATAAAACCCAAAATATACTTGTGTGATGTATGTAAGTAGAATGAAATTTGAATATACAAAATATTCTATATTCTAAAAATCTCTTTTGTTAAAGTTAGAGAATTGGAAAAGACTAGGACCCTCATGTGGGATGAGAACATTTGGGTGGATTCAGATGAATCTGAGAACTTGAAATTCTAAATCTCAAGGTTCGCTTGTCAGTGGAAACAACTCCTCCTGATATGCTGAGGAAATAAGTCTTTCCCTGCTTATAGAGGCTCTTATGACCCCATCCAAGATAGCTGATTTATAGGGTGATGCCTATTTTCTTTACTTGTAGACTTAATACCTAGAGTTAGACACAGCATGCCCCAGGGAGAGAATTCAAGATCCGCTCCAATAGTACATTAAAAGAATTTCAAGCTCTTGCTGATTTATATTAGTAGGGAAACACATGTGGGAATGGATTATAAGACTGTTAGACCAAGATAAATGGAATATAATATTGAATTGAGCTGAAGTTACTAAAACAGGGAAATTTACCTGAGATTCTGGATTTAGTATGTTATCTTACTAGTGGTTCTAAGCATTTTCTTGGTTGTTAAACTAAAATTCGAATTCAGTGGTAGTCCACAATAAATGAGACTGAGATGCCATAACTTCCCAGGCATTATGTGAGAAATCCAAAAGTTTAGTTAGGGAGACAGGAATATTGGAGTGACTGAATTTATTATGTTCAGTCCATTCCCCTTCCCTCTATGTCCTTTGGTTGGGGGTGAGACTTAGAGGACATTTTTCTTCACCAAGTCATTAAGAAATGAATCAGTGTGAGGAGATACTAAAATAGACTCTGATTTAAATAAAAATGATATGTTTCTATATTACTGGAAAAACTCTAGGCCTGGTCAGCAGAAATGTAACTTGAGTTGCCACAATAAGTTGTGGTCTCTTGCTATGTTCCCACACCTAAGTCAGTTTACAGAACTTGAATCCCTTGGTTGAAGGGAGGCTATGTCACCTTGAGGGAGGACCTGTGGTTATTTGCTAGGACACCTATGTCCTTGGGGGAAATGTAGAATGGACACTAGTTCTGAGTTGACAATAATTTCTAGGGGCTAGAAATGCTGTTGTGGTCTACTGAAGAGAGTGAAGACTTATGGAGAATAGGGGATAAATTGTGCCCTCAGTTTATCTCACAGTGACCCCAGTATATAAGAGCCACCGTGTGGTTTTTGCTCTAGTTCCTGAATGTATGGTTGGAATATTTATCCTTAGCAACTGGTCAAGTATTTACATCTGAACTTGACCTATGGAGAAATGGTTAATACAGTAAAAAGGGCCAAATGGAAGCCAATGGAAAAGGCTCTCCTACTAAAACAGCAAATCAAAATTAATAGCACCTCCCTGTGGAAATTGTAATTGTGAAGATTAGTGCTATCATTTAAAGACTTGAATATTGTGGGCTTTTGGTTCCTAGCACTTGCCTGCTTAGCCAATATAAAACCCAGATGGAGTCAGAGAATGCCTGTGAATCACTGTAAAGTAAATTAAGTGCTGACCCCAATGGCAGCTACTTTTCCAGTTGTATCTTTGCTGGAGCAAATTAGCATAGTCCTTGGTATTTGGTATGCAGCTGGCAAATGTGTTTTTCCCTATATTGATTAGTGAGGATTATCAAAAGCAGTTTGCTTTCACCTGGCAGAGACATCAGTAAACTCCAGAGGTATGTGAACTCTCCTATGTTGTTGTAATACAGTCCACAGGGTCCTTGATCATGAGAACAGCTCATAGGATACTATTGTTAGCAACAAGCTGATTGGACCTTTTGAGCAGAAAATAGCAAGAGTCACAGTTGTTATTCTAACACAAATGTATACAAAGAGGTGGAAGAAAAACCCCATAGAAATTTAGGGGCCTGACAATCAACACTGTGTCTAAGGAGCATGTAGACATATTGCTCTAGACAAGCAAGTTCCTGTGCCTTGCACCACTTTCAACTAAATCAGAGGCACAATGCTCAGGGGGACTCTGGCTATTGGAGGTGACATATACTGCATTTGGGTGTGCCACTCTTATTTGTTGAGCAACTGGTAACCATTCCAATTTTGAGTGAGGCCCAAGACAAGAGAAGGGTCTACTTAAAGTCCAGTTTGTAGAGAAAGGTCTGTGCCACTTAGCAGACTCAAGTGGCAAATACAGACACTGGGTGAGGCATTTTGCATGACCCAGGTAGAAGATGAATGCCTGATACATAAGAAATTTACTTGAGCTATGTCTCTTCTAAACACCATGAACTTAATGCTGTCTGATCCAACAAACTAAAAGCTTGGTGTATGCATCTGCAATCCATGAAATGGAAGTGGTTTATATGAGATTTGATTTGTGCAGATTGGTAAATTGGTGACAAGAAAGTCTGAGATCCTTTATGGGCTTCTGAAATAGGCAGAGTGTGAGGATATATGTATCACATAAAAATGCTCACCAAAGAGCAATCTCAGCAGAGGAAGCTCTCAATAATCAAGTTGATGAGATAATCTATTCTGTGACTGAGTTCAGTCAGCCTTTTTCTACAGCCACCACAGTATTTGCTCAATGGGCCTATATACAAAGTGGCATTGGTGCAGGGATGGAAGCTGTGCCAAGGCTCAGTAAGATAGATTTCCTCTCATCAGTGATGATCTGGCTATCCCCACTGCTAAATGCCCAATCTGCCAACAGCAGAGACCATGGTGGCATATTGGTTACCTTGAATCTTTTCCATTATGTAAAAGTAAGAAATTTGTCCCCCAATAAAAATATGTTTGGTAGAGATTTGCTTTCCTTTCTTACAGTTCTTCTGCCAGGACCACCATTTGCAGCTTTATCCATTGCTTCAGACTAAAGAGGCTTTATCCTTTGCCTCAGACTAAAGAGATATATTTTGCTGTGAAGTAAGTGCAACAGTAGACTCACACCCACGGAGTCCATTGCTCTTACCATGCAACTCATCACTGGAAGCAGGTCACTTTATGAAATGGTGAAATGGCTTGCTGAAGATTCTGTTACAATGTGAGCTGTGAGACAGCACTCTGTGTGGTTGGGTGCTGTCCTAAAGTATGTGGGATATGCCTTAAAATAGTGGTTACTATGTCATACTGTCTTCTCCATAGCTACAATGCATGAGGTAGAGGCGTGAGGCCCTCTTTTACAATTACACCAAATAACACAATGGCATCATTTTTGTTTCCATCTCTGCAAGCTTGGGTTCAGTGGGTTTGGAGGCCCTAGAGCCTCAGAAAGAAATGTATTCACCAGGAAACAGAATCATCATTCCGTCGACTGGAAATTGAGACTTGCTCTTGGACATTTTGTATTCTCATCATGCTGAATCAACAGCCAGAGGAGTTCTCTGTATTGGGTCAGGGGACCCAATTATCAAGGGTCCAAAATTATCAAGAAGAAAGTTGGTTGCTACTATACAATAGTGGAATGGGGCTATATTTACAGCTCAAGGTGTTCGCTGGGGGCCTCCCACTACAATTTTATCCAATAGCCATTGTTAAGGGAAAACTGTGGCAATCTAATAAAGACTCACCAAAGACTCAGGTCCCATAGGGAAAACAATTATGCCATTCCACCAGGTAAAGAACAGTATCTAGCTGAGCTTTTAGCAGAGGGGAAGGAACATGGAATGGGTGGTGAAAGAAATGTGATAAATATGAACTTGACCTTGTGACCAGTTATGGAAATGAGGACTGCAGCAGGCATGCATATTCTTCTTATTTATATATTATAAACATAAATATATATTTCTATATATTAGTCAATTATCTCTTTTCTTTTTTCTTCTCTTATTTTAAAATGAGGAATGTTAGTTATTTTTGTGAAAGTTGTCAGGATCAGAATGGAGTCACTTGTGTCAAACCCTAACAACAACAAAAATAAAGCCAGAAGGCCGACAAGAGAAGGCCCTCATGCACACATGCCTATGATAAGAATGATTACAAAGACTCTCTGAACAGCTCTTACACACAGTTTGCTATATGAGTCACAAGGACAGCTAGCCAGATGCACAAAAACACTTGTCTTACATACCAATAATGAACGGGTATTTACTCCTGCAATAAGCCCCTGTAACCAAAGTTATCTTTGTTTCAGAACAAATTATGTATACTTTTCCCTTTTACATTTAAAGGCATCCCCTTGCCTCAACCTCTTTCGATATGCCTATGGGCTCCATAGCCTACATATCCCAGATTTGCAAATGCTCTGCATACTCCTGAAAAAACTTATTATCTGTGGAGAATCTCTCTCTGTTATTTACACTGATATTCTTTTATTAGTTTAGATCAGAGTTCACAAAACTGTGAGGAGCCAAGTACAGTTCTGATGGAGAAGAACTCACTTCATGTGGGCTTCCTGGACATGGTGAGAGACACTATGACAGATGGTATTTTGTGTTCCACCTTTTTGGGAAGAGAGTGGCCATTTGTGCAAAAGTTAATTGAATTCTAGTAGGTGGAAGCACTGTCATTTTATGAAAGTTAAGTATGGATAGAAGGGTAAAAATGGGTGCTTTGTGGCACAATGATTGGACTGTAGTAGCTATTTGCCTGTTTACTCTTGAATCTTCCATTTTTTCCTGTGCTCTGCTCAATGTGGCAGAGGTCCATATTACCCAGACTCCCTTGCTCTCTGATGATTGCTGAAAAATACTGACAGAAGAGAGGAGGGTAGGAGGAGCAGAAAAGCCTGGATGTCCCCTCCACACCCTCACTATGGGTACCATATCAATTAGTAGCTGAAACTCCTCTCTGTTTTGTGTCACCTCATGCCAGGTAACTTCTGCTAGGTTCTAGCTCTTTCTAGACATCCTACATTTTTCTCCTTCAACTTTTAGGATATTATTGCTTTTATTTAAAAATAATTTTTATTTAAAAATTATGGGTTGCCTCTTCTCCCTTGTATCTCTCCCAAGCTCTTCTATCACCTTCATGTCCAATTCCCTATATTAAATCCCCACTGTTTGAAATACCTAGAATAGTAGTTTCTGCTTCACTAGCTAGACTCTGACTATTGATAAGATGTGTGTGTGCATCTACAACCATCTGATCTTTGACAAACCTGACAAAAACAAGAAATGGGGAAAAGATTCCCTATTTAATAAATAGTGCTGGGAAAACTGGCTAGCCATATGTAGAAAGCTGAAACTGGATCCCTTCCTTACACCTTATACAAAAATTAATTCAAGATGGACTAAAGATTTAAATGTTAGACCTAAAACCATAAAAACCCTAGAAGAAAACCTAGGCAATACCATTTAGGACATAGGCATGGGCAAGGACTTCATGTCTAAAACACCAAAAGCAATGACAACAAAAGCCAAAATTGAGAAATGGGATCTAATTAAACTAAAGAGCTTCTGCACAGCAAAAGAAACCACCATCAGAGTGAACAGGCAACCTACAGAATGGGAGAAAATTTTTGCAATCTACCCATCTGACAAAGGGCTAATATCCAGAATCTACAAAGAACTTAAACAAATTTACAAGAAAAAATGAAACAACCCCATCAAAAAGTGGGTGAAGGATATGAACAGACACATCTCAAAAGAAGATATTTATGCAGCCAACAGACACATGAAAAAATGCTCATCATCACTGGTCATCAGAGAAATGCAAATCAAAACCACAATGAGATACCATCTCACACCAGTTAGAATGGCTATCATTAAAAAGTCAGGAAACAACAGGTGCTGGAGAGGATGTGGAGAAATAGGAACACTTTTACACTGTTGGTGGGACTGTAAACTAGTTCAACCACTGTGGAAGACAGTGTGGCGATTCCTCAAGGATCTAGAACTAGAAATACTATTTGACCCAGCCATCCCATTACCGGGTATATACCCAAAGGGTTATAAATCATGCTGCTATAAAGACACATGCACACATATATTTATTGCAGCACTATTCACAATAGCAAAGACTTGGAACCAACCCAAATGCCCATCAATGATAGACTGGATTAAGAAAATGTGGCACATATACACCATGGACTACTATGCAGCCACAAAAAAGGATGAGTTCATGTCCTTTGTAGGGACATGGATGAAGTTGGAAACCATCATTCTGAGCAAACTATCACAAGGACAGAATACCACACACCGCATGTTCTCACTCATAGGTGGGAATTGAACAATGAGAACACTTGGACACAGGAAGGGAAAAAATCACACACCGGGGCCTGTCGTGGGGTGGGGGTATGGGGGAGGGATAGCATTAGGAGATATACCTAATGTAAATGACGAGTTAATGGATGCAGCACACCAACATGGCACATATATACATATGTAACCTCCATGTTCTGCACATGTACCCTAGAACTTAAAGTATAATAATAAAAAAAAGGAAAAAAATAAAATAAAACTGGGTCGCAATCCTTGTACCATATACAAGAACCAACTCAAGGGATTAAAGACTTAAATGTAAAACCTAAAACTACAAGAACCCTGAAAGACAACCTAGGCAATACCATGCAGAACATAGGCAAGGGGAAAAATACAAAGATGCATCTTTTTGGCAAATACAAAGATGCCAAAAGGAATTGCAGCAAAAGCAAAAATTAACAAATGGGATCTAATTAAACTGAAGATATTCTCCACACAAAAATAAAATATCAATAGAGTAAACAGACAACCTATAGGATGGAAGAAATATTCTGCAAACTGTACATCTGAGAAAAGCCTAATATTTAGTATTTATAAGAAACTTTAACAACTTTACGAGAAAAAAACCCATAAAAAAGCAGGTAAAGAACATGAACAGACATTTTTTGGAAGTAATAATAATAAAACAAGTTTTTATTATTCCTTCTTTGAAATGGAGGTAAAATACATATAAAGAAAAGCACAGATCTTATGTATTTGCTTGCATGAGATTTGACAAAATGTACATGTGATTGCACAACTCCTAGATGAACATATGGAACATTCATTTTACCTTAGGCTCCTTTCAAATTCAGTTCCAGTTCTTCAGGGGTAAATGTTATACTGACTTCTAGAAACTCATACTCACCTGTTTTTAATCCTTATATAATAAAATTATGAAATAACATAAAATAAATAAATTTTAGGACTGCTTTTCTATTTCTGTGAAGAATTTTATTAGTGTTTTAATAGGGAATTACATTGAATCTGTTGATTGCTTTGGGGAGTATGGACATTTTAACAATATCGATCCTTCCACTCCATTAATATGGAATATCTTTCAAATTTTGTGTTCCTTTCGATTTTTCTCATCAATGTTTCATAATTTTTATTATAGAGCTCTTTCACTTCTTTTGTTAATTTCTAAGTATTTAATTCTATGTGTGGGTATTGTAAGTGGGATTACTTTTTTTTCAGATTCTTCACTGTTGGCATGTGGATATGCTACTAATTTTTGTATGTTGATTTTGTATGCTGCAACTTTACTGAATTTATCAGTTCTAATCATTCTTTGATGGAGTTTTTAGATTTTTTTCAAATATAAAGTCATATCATCTGCAAAAAAAGAAATTATAGCCATAAACTTTCCAAATTTGATTTAAAATAAAATTATAAACTTACGGATCCAAGAAGTTTAGCAAATCCCCTGAGAAATAAAAATACTAAAGAAACCGCACGTAGGAAACCACAAGGCAGATTGCTGTATTTTGTGCCAGTGGTTCTCACACTTTGCTGCATACTATTATAGAATCACCCGGGAAGCTTGTAAAAATCCCAGTGTCCAGGCTTCACCCCATGCCACCTGACTTGGAATCTCTGAGTGGGGCCCCAGGCATCAATATTAGCTCTCCAAGTAATTCTAGGGTACAGCCAAGTTTGACAACCAGCATTTCGTGCCCCCTATCTCTGAGAAAGAGGCATTAACTCCTGCAAGCAATGTCCCACACATGTGGGTGTCCAGCTGCTTGCCATTTACCTGATAAAGGTAAAATAAGTGAGCTTTTAGTGGGACCCTGGACAAGCTCTTTACCTGGTCCAGGCTGCCACAGCCCTTAAGACCAGTCATACTTTACATAGTTCAATGGGTCTGAAGTAGACTGGAATGGTGGTTGAAGAATGTGGCTAGCTTTGATTGGAAACTTACAGCAGAGGCCCACTGAATTCCAGAGCAAGGAACCATCATTTTCCTCTTTTAAATAGGAGTTACTACAATTTTCCGTTCTCTTTCTTCCTTGTTTCTCACTGTAGTGTGTTTGGATATGAGCTAAACTTGCCATTTATGTCACAGATTGCAGAACAGTCAGACAAGCTGTCTAAAGGATCAAAGGAGAAATGATTACTATCTGGAGAAGCAGACTCTGAGTAGCCTGGCCTCTGACATTATCTGTGGATTCAGTGGTCTGTTAGGAGAAGGGGCTGTGCTGGAGTAGTATATAACATTTTTGGATCACGGTAGAAGGGAATATTTTGAATGTATGGGAAGAAGTGATTGACAGCCAGACAGCCATAAGTGGAAAGTGGTAGATACTTTTAGAGGGTAGATACCCAGCTCACAACAATATGTGCTTCTCTGAGAACTACTCATAGTGTAATCATTCTCCAGTAAACATACTCCAGGACACAGCTGCTGGGAGCAGGAGTGGTGCTGTGACGTTTGAGTTTTCTTTCCTAGGAATTTAGAATTTTGAAGGAAGAAACCCTGAGACTGGAGATGGTTGGAACTGAGTCATATTAATGGCAGACCACTAGGGAGAGTCCACAATTTTCAGTTGCAGAGGCCCCTAAGCTTTCTTGGTTCTTACTCATGGCCTGGTTGCAGTGATATACTGGTAAATTTTTAACAACTGACACTTTAAAAAAAGAAAGAAAGAAGGAAATTAAGGAAAGGAAAAAGAGCCCTGGTTTCTAGTGTTTGTTTACTCCCATGGTTTAAATACTCCCACCACGGCCTATTATCACAGTGATGTCCCTGAACAGGGAGTTGGGAAGTATTGCCTATAATAGACTCTCACAAGCCAGTATGCGCCGGCTTTAGCACACCCCTGCTCCCCTGTCCATTCTCCCTTGTATTCACAGAATTCTCCAGTAGCCTCCCAGTAAACTCCTTTTGGGGTTTAGATAGCTAAGGCTTATTTTAACTAATTGTTAAACTCATTTATTTTAACTAATAAGGCTTTTTTTTATAGCCACATCCTTTAAATATTAATTGCCATTTTCATTTGTATGCAAAATTGACATCTATTTCTACAAATGTGCAGAGTCTTCACCAGCTCCGGAAAAGAATATTTTTAATCGCTTCAGTCGCTTAGGATAACAGGGTTATCTTTGGAAATTCCTGCCCTCTCGTGTCCAGTATAGAGAACTGCTTTTGTGTTCTCTAAAGCTGTGAATGTTAGCGGACAACCAGGAGGTGAGTTAGAGGCTCTTGATGGCAACAGGGGACTATTCCCAGGGTATAGACGGGCGAGTGTTAATGTTCCCAATGTTTGTTTATTAATGAAGTCCAAGAAACTCGGTACTAATGACATGTTGAGCTAGATAATTCTTTGTTGTAGGATGGTTTTTTGTTTTGTTTTGTTTTGTTTTGATTTTGGAGACAGTCTCTCTCTGTCTCCCAGGCTGGAGTGAGTGCAGTGGCACAATCTCAGCTCACTGCAACCTCCGCCTCCTTGGTTCAAGCGATTCTCATGACTCAGCCTCCTGAGTATCTGGGATTACAGGTGCCCACAACCACACCTGGCTAATTTTTGTATTTTTAGTAGAGACAGGGTCTCACCATGATGGCCAGGCTGGTCTTGAACTCCTGACCTCAAGTGATCCGCCTGCCTTGGCCTCCCAAAGTGCTGTGATTATAGGCAGGAGCCACTGTGCCCGGCTGGTTTTGTTTTGTTCTGTTTTTAAGACAGGGTCTCACTTTGTTGTCCACGTGGGAGAGCAGTGGTACAATCATAGCTCACTGCAGCTTTGAACCCCTGGGGTCAGGTGATCCTCTCACCTCAGCCTCCCGAGTACCTGGGACTACAGGCACAGGCCACCATGCCTGGCTAATTTTTTTCTTTTTCTTCTTGTATTTTGTGTAGAGACACGGTTTCGCCATGTTGCCCAGGATGTTTAGCAACATTCCTGGCCTCTACCCAGTATGTAGATAGCACCCACCCCTCCACCAACTGTGACAACCAAAAATACCTCCAGACATTGCCATTGCCAAATGTCCCGTGGGATGGAGAGGAGAGTGATTCCCAGGCTGAGAACCACTGCTCTATGCTGATGAAGCAAATTTATTTTACACATGGCTGACCTTGAAGTAGCACTGAGTCCACCAGCTTATGGCACCAAGTTGGAGCTTAAGCCTACAGCCCAGGCTGTAACTCCTGAGTTCCCGTACTCCTGAGTTCCCATACTGTATACTACAGGAGGAAAAGTTCCAGGTGCCAGATATCCAAACACTTGCTTTTTAATAGGACACATAGTCTATAATAAAAAATGTAAAACCTTCCAACTAAAGCAAAACATATCAAGGCATGATCGGAATAGATGTTGGTGCATTCATTCATTTGTTCAGTAAATATTTGTTAAGGAGTACTTCTGAAATAGGTGATGCAGTAGGTGCTAGAGCTGATGCAATGGCAGACTATGGCCCTGCCTTTAAGGAGCTAATCATCCTAGAGGAGTTCAATGGAGATATTGTCAGTTATAAGTAAGAGAGTCCAATTCCAGCTGGTTTAAACAATCATGGGACTTTACTGGCCCATGCATTTGAAAAGCCCACAGACAGTGCAGACCTTAGGTAAGGCTGGATCCAATGGCTCAA
Source organism: Pongo pygmaeus (assembly GCF_028885625.2). Classification (NCBI taxonomy): domain Eukaryota; kingdom Metazoa; phylum Chordata; class Mammalia; order Primates; family Hominidae; genus Pongo; species Pongo pygmaeus. The sequence continues at coordinate 112,064,309 of NC_072386.2, forward strand.
AGTTGTCACCAGGGCCTGAGTTTCCTTCAGTGTCTCTGCTCTTCCTTTCCTATTGTCAATTTCATCCTAAGGAGGACTTCCCTTGTCCAGCAGCCCCTATTTTTACACGTGTCCTCATTTCTAGTAGAAGACTCGAAATTCACTTTGTTTCGACTACTTTAGGTCACCTGCCCACCCTTGAATCAATAGTTGTCACCAGAGAAATGGAAAGTCCTGATGGATTGATTTAGCCAGGAGTACTTGCTTCAAGCATGGCACCAGTTTCCATAGAAATCACATAAATTCCCTGAAGGAGATCAGGAATTGCTGGGAAGGGAGAGAGAGCACCAGAAATGCTGGGTGAATATGGGGTGGTCAGCCAGCCCTTTTCACACAGGCTCTGCCAGGTGATTTCATCCGGTCCCAAAGCACCATTCCTGTGGATTTCCATGAAGGTATTATTGTAGCACTTTGGGCTTCATACCTGCTGCTTGCCCCTCTGAAACCTCATTACATCCACTGTTCACAGTGACCCCTTCTCTCCTTTCAACGCTCAGTTCAGAGTCAGATTATCTGAGGCTTCTTCTACCTTCCTGAGCCATCCTTCTTTCATACTCCCTTAGCCCTGGTACTACCTATGCCTCATAACTGGTCAGGTTTCATGTTCCTGCTTCTCCAATTTTAGACTTACATTTTGCCTTTAAAGAGTTTGGGGTCTCCTAAATCCCCTCTCTTTAATGCCTAACAAAGGCATTGAGAGCGTTGATGTTGATTTCTTTGGTGTCTCCTATTTCAACAATAAGATGGTTAAAGTGTGTGTGTGTGTGTGTGTGTGTAAAACAGCGTGAGAAAGAAGTATGGAGCTGTGGAAAGAGCACAGGATTTATAGTAAGATAATCTATAGGCAGACAGTCCTGGGTTTAAATCCTGGATCAGCACTCTTTCAGATCTCAGACATTCACCAGTGGATCCCTACTTGACTCTTTTCTTTCCTTAAAAGGTATGTATAGTGTGTTACACATTCACTTTCTATGACTTTTCACGCTTGTGAATATGCAATCATGCCAGTGTTATTTGTTTACATTAGGCACATTTAACAAACAGCACATTAAATAAGTGCTTATAAGTACTGCCATAGTTGAGGTTCCTGATAGTGGTGGCTTTGGCTAAGAGAGAGCAAAGAGGGACAAAGAGAAATCCTTCAGGCCTTGAACAAATTTTTCCCCTTTTGGCTGAATGTGGTTCCCAGATTTGAGGTGGAGTGGAAGGAGGAAGTATGGTTTATTCCTTCCACCTACTCCTCTGCCTGATCACACCTCCTGAAGCCCTGCCCTGATATAACCGCTCAGTGCAGGGCCATGGTGTTTACATCAGCCCTCCATGCACAGTGTAAAGATAAGAATGATAACGATATTTTATTTTTTGAAACAGGGTCTGTGTTGCCCAGGCTGGAGCGCAGTGGCGCGATCTTGGCTCACGTAACCTCCACCTCCTGGGTTCAAGTGATCTTCCCACTTCAACCTCTGAGTAGCTAGGACTACAGGCACACACCACCACACCTGGCTAATTTTTGTATTTTTTACAGAGACGGGGTTTCGCCCTGTTGCCAAGGCTGATCTCGAACTCCTGGAGTCAAATGATCCACCTGCCTTGGCCTCCCAATGTGTTGGGATTATGGGGGTTAAGCCACCGTGCCTAACCGATTTTTTTTTTTAACATGATGCTTTTAAACTTACTTAATGCATTTGGGGCAGGTTTAATGCATAAAAAGCGGGAGATGGTAGAGGCCTGGGAAGATATATAGTTGTGCTTTCCATGATATGAAACATGGCCCTCTGAATGCACTGTCAACACATCTGTCCTTGTGAGTTTCCCTGCTTTGAGCCTCAGTTCAGTCACTTACCACTTACAAAAAGTTACTTGATGGGAGAGCTATTTCTCCAGTCTACTCCTTGATGTCAACCCTCCAAGTTGGGGTATGATGGGCTGAGGAACGCTGAGGTTTAGACTAGCTAAGTGGTGGGACCAGCTGATGACCGACTGTTCTCTGATGAAGCCCACATCAGTCACCTACCACTTACCACTTGAGCTGAGGTCAAGGCCGCAGTGAGCCATAATTACACCACCACACTCCGGCGTGGGTGACAGAGTGAGACCCTGTCTCAAAAACAAACAAAAATTTGGGAATCCCAAGTCTGTTCTATTTTTGTAATAGTGGACACATTTTCAGAAGGGCATGAGGACTTTTCCGAGTCTAAAACCTTTCTGGACCTCATCTTCCTCTTTTATGAAATGAGACTAATTCTCCACTATGAGGTAATCATGCCCTGTTGCATATTCAGTGCATCTCACTAAATTAGCCTGGTCATCTTTAAATTTTTTTAGTATAAGTACACCTGCTGGAAATCCAGACTTTCCCACTTGACCAGATATATTCCCCAGAGGTCAGGACTTATAATCCCCAGATATGGTGATGGCATTGTTTTCTTCCTCTGCCCTGATGCCCCACTCTGGGCTTCAGGGGCAAGCCTTTCCCTGATAATTCTTTCACTGGCAGTTCATTATTTCAGTGCATTGCTGTGGAAAGCTCTATATAAGTATTTATTGCTTAAAAGTTGGGGAATCCCTTGGACGGGCATGGTGGCTCACTCCTGTAATCCCAGCATTTTGGGAGGCCAAGGCAGGAGGATCACTTAAGCCCAGGAGTTTGAGACCAGCCTAGGCAACATAGTGAGACCACATTTCTATAAAAAAGTTTTTTTCTTAATTAGTGGGGCGTGGTGGTGCCTGTAGTCCCAGCTATTCAGGAGGCTGAGGTGAGAGGATCACTTGAGCCCAGGAGGTCGGGGCTGCAGTGAACCATGATCACGTCACTGAACTCCAGCATGGGTGACAGAGTGAGACCCTGTCTCAAAAACAAACAAAAATTTGGGAATCCCAAGTGTGTTCTGTTTTTGTAATAGTGGACACATTTTCAGAAGGGCGTGAGGACTTTTCTGAGTCTGAAAACCTAAAATTCTCTAATTGACAATTTTGAATATCTTTGGGAGGAAATGCACAATCCATGACCAGACCAGAATATACTGAGAAAATAATTTATTTAATTGTAAATTGGAAAATTTTTTTAAAAGTTTAGTAATAACGATTAATAAGATCATGAATTTGTCCATTGGAGATTTAAACTTTAATGAAGTTTAAAAAAAAAATCCTTTAAAAGTAATTTATTACTTTTAAAAAGTAAGAAATTCCTTTAAAAGTAAACATTAGTCCTTTGCTCTAAACTTTCAGGCTAGATCATTTCTTTGGGTCAGGACTTAAAAACCCTTAAGCTCGCCCTACTCCAGACTGAATCCAAGACAACCTGACTAATAGAGAAGCAGGAGTCTTAACTGATGTGTGATCTACTTTTTCTTTTTCAAAGCCCTACTTTTTCCTTTTCAAAGCCCACTAATTCAGGGTTTTTGTTTTGTTTTGTTGGATGTGAGATTTTCTGGAAAGAAATGAAGTAGGAGCACAGTGAAATGGTCAAGAAAAATCTAAGTTTCATTTTATCAAAGAAGCTCATTGCAGTATACATCAGGCTAGTGCAATGGCTCTTCAAATAAATTGCTTGAAAATGGAAACAAATGACTTAGGCTGGAACACAAGCAAAATATAAATATATGTGCATAGGTACATGTTGCCTCCTAACTCCCTTTACATTGATTTGGTTAACTTTAAATAATATGTAGGATTTCACAGCTTCTCTTAGAGAAGGGAATTGAATGTTAAGCTGTTCAGTCATGATAACTAGATCTCCCATTGTTATGGCTCATGCTTCTGTTACAAAATCAATTAACCATTTTGCCAAGTATGTCTAATTGTTACACTTCCATAGTGCAGATGGAGCAGGAGAAAACAAGAGGTTACTTGATGGGAGGGCTGTTTCTCCAGTCTACTCCTTGATGTCAGCCCTCCAAGTTGGGGTATGATGGGCTGAGGAACCCTGAGGTTTAGACTAGCTAAGTGGTGACCGAGTGTCCTCTGATGAAGCCCACATCCTAGAAATGGAACTGCTTGCAAGCCTCTTCAATCCACTGCAGGCCTTTGCCTTCTCTGACACCATCCACATCTCTTTGCCAAGGATTTGAAGATGCAAGTTGCAGAGTCTGGAAGACTGAATACCACTTAGGCAACACAAGAAACATCTTCCGTTCAAGTCCCTGAACATAGGGTCAACGAGATTGGAAATCACCCACATTTCCTCCCATTCAGTACCTGGATCTGTGATGTATTTAAGCACCAACCCCATACCCTAAGTGCCCTCAGGGTGGCACTGCCCCACAGTGATTGGCTCCTGTCTTCCACTCTCTCTTTGCTGTTTCATGGCAAACTCATGTCGAGGCTTTGTTTTGACTTCATGCTGGGCACCTTGGCTCATTCATGTTCCTTGGGACTCTGATCACGCACCACCATGATATCTACTGGGACACTCCACGAATCTTTCTCACAGAAGCCAAGCAACATCAGATGAGAAAAGGACGGACTACAGATGGCCTGAAGCAATCTGCTATTGAAGCCTTTTGAGGATTGCCAAGGCAAATGGTGTCTTTACTGAGAGCTCTGCTGCACAGTAACTCCATGTTGCTTTAGACCCATCAGAAATAGGCAGACATTGAACTCAAGGGACAACCCCTTACAATCATATCTTGCTGCCAAACGCTTCCCTTAGCACCCTTTTCTCCAGATGTTATCTGGCATGTGTAGAGTGTTTCTGGCTTTATCTCTGCCTATGACAAGTTATTTTTGGTTCAGTTGATAGTATTTCCCCTAAACCCAGAATAGATAAGAAATCACTGGGAATTTATATCTGATTACCCTAGATTCATTCTTCCACATTACAAAGCCCCAAGTTACAAGGAGGAATGGTATGTTTTTGCCATGTTGGTGTTTCATTAGTATTTTTCTAAGTTAAAATTAAGTGTTACTTTTCTGAGGAAGTAGCCAGAATACTTCTCTCTCAAATTCAGAAATCTACTGGCACAATTTGAAGTCAGACGTTATTTCTAACCAAATTATACTCTTTTGTCTGCCGTGATCGCTTGACAGTTTTAATATCTGAAGGCAGGCCTATATGATAATCCCAGCAGTATTTTAGGGATAAGATTTTAGAGGGTTTGTTGAGAAGGAAATACTTGTTTAGGTGGCTTTCATCATGCCACTCGGCTTCTACGTCATTTTTCTTGTCCAGGAGGATTCCGTTAAAGCACTCCCGGGTGATGTTGAGAACCTGAATGGGTGTTCCTCCAAAAATGGCTGCATGGTAATAAAAATCCCCTGGCCAAATGGAATATATGCTGCTGACTCTTCCCGCCTCTCCTAGGTAAAGTCATCGGGATCTGCCTTGTACCGCCAGGCCTGTAGCTGAGCCACCGACTGGCCTAGGGTCTCCACCCCAAAATGGTCTTGGAAGACCTGGTCCACATCCATGCAGAAGAGGAAGTCGACCTCGTGTTGGATGTGGGCCAAGATGTGCTCCCCAGTGATTTTCATACGCATCATGCTGATGTCTTGCCACCTCTTCTCTGGCTTGACCTCAAACACTCTGAAGGAATGCAGAGGACCCAGCTCTATAAACGGCACCTTGGAGACATCATCCACCATGATGTAAAATATGACTTTGTGGCCGACCATGAAGTACCTATTAGCAGATGTTATGAACTCCTCCAAGTAATGCCCATTATATCTGAAACAAAGAAGAAAAGCAAAACATTTACCCTCTGGGATTCCTGAAAGAAACCACATGCTGTTATAATCATCTTGTCTATATTTTATGGTTAGTAGGAGAATGATTTCTTCCCACCCCAGGTGTGTTTTCATGTTAGTGTAATACCGCGGCTACTCTCGCACCATTCAGTCACTCAGTCCGTGGGGAGCTGGAATGACTTATCTGACTGCCAATTTTGGAAGAGCAACTAGAACTAGACATGCACTATCCTATCCTTCCTCTCCTCCGGCTCTTAGGAGCCTGCCAGTCCAAGAGAGCATGTGTTCTCAACTGCTCTGGGTTTTACAGGAAGCTTAGTATGGGACCTATTCTCACATCCAGAGGCCTGTAGGTGCCTGGATGCTTAAGTCTTTCTAACCCTGGGGGTTAAATATTTAGGAGGCCCAGGGCTTGCAGATATAAGCCACATTCTCCAATATCAGCTTCAACTATAATGAAGGTAATATTTACCACCCTCTGCCTTCCTTACCCCTTTGTCCAATTTACCAATTGGTCCAAATTTTGGACAGTCAAAGGGGGTACTAGTTCTTGAGCTCCATTCAAAGCCCTAACATAAACCCCAATGTTGCTACTGCCAGACCAGATACAAGGGTGATGTGACCCTTGGATCCACTGGGGATGCATTAAGCCCAAACAGCAGCACTCTCTTGTCCTCTGTGATACAGAGAATGAGTTATGAGATCTAGATCTGCTTTCATGTTACATAGTCATCCTATGAGCCTCCCACTAGTCACGTAAAACACCAATCCATTGTCCACACACCATCATCCAAAATACTAGTCCATCCAAATACTAGAATGAGCAACTTCTTATTTAACCTTATTTTAACTACTTTATCTTAAAAAAAGAACTATGTTAGCAGTAAGCCACATTCGGTGGCTGAGTAAACGTAGATGAAAAGAGAAGATCAAAAAATGAAAAGAGAAGATCAAAAAGTTAAAAGAAAGAAAAAAAAGGAAAAATAAGGACTATGTTTTTTTAGAGAAGTTTTATGTTCACAAAAAAATTGCGCCAAAAGTACAGAGTTCCCATATACCTCCTGCTCCCACATTTGCACAGCCCCACCCCTCCACTATCAACATCCCCGCACCAGAGTGATACATTTGTTACAATCAATGAAGCTACAATGACATATCACTATCACCCAACATCCATAGTTTACATTAGGGTTCACTCTTGGTGTGGTACATTCTAAGGGTTTAACAAAAGTATAATGACATGTATCCACCATTATAGTATCATGCAAAATAGCATCACTGCCCTAAAAATTCTCTGAGCTTTGCTCATTAATCCCTGCCTCCCCGAACAACCCTGAACAATCACCGACCTTTTTACTGTCTCCATAGTTTTACCTTTTCCAGAATGTCATATAAGCACACAGCATGTAGCCTTTTCAGTGTGGCTTCTTTTACTTAGTAACATATCTTTTCATGACTTGATAGCTCATTTATTTTTAGCATGGAATAATATTCCATTGTCTGGATGTGACTTAGTTCATTTTTCTATTCACCTACCAAAGGACATCTTGGTTGCTTTCAAGTTTTGGCAATTATGAAATAAAGCTTCTGTAAATATCCATGTGCAGGTTTTTGTGTAGACATAAGTTTTTAACTCATTTGGGTGAATACCAAGGAGCATGATTGCTGGATCGTGTGGTAAGAGTATATTTAGTTTTGTAAGAAACTGCCAAATTGTCTTCCAAAGTGGCTGTACCATTTTGCATTCCTACCAGCAATGAATAAGTGTTCCTGTTGCTCCACATCCTTGTCAGCATTTGGTGTTGTCAGTGTTTTGAATTTTGGCCATTCTAGTAGGTATTTAGTGGTATTTTAACTATTTATCTATTCATTTGAAAAGCATTGCATGCCGTCTCCCATTGCCGGGCACGGTGGCTCACGCCTGTGATCCCAGCACTTTGGGAGGCCGAGGCGGGTGGATCACAACGTCAGGAGTGTGAGACCAGCCTGGACAATATGATGAAACCCCATCTCTACTAAAAATACAAAAATTAGCTGGGCGTGGTGGCTCGCACCTGTAGTCCCAGCTGCTTGGGAGGCTAAGGCAGGGGAATTGCTGGAACCCGGGAGGCAGAAGTTGCAGTGAGCTGAGATGGTGCCACTGCACTCCAGCCTGGGCGAAAGAGCAAGACTCCATCTCAAAAAAAAAAAAAAAAGAAGAAGAAGAAAAGAAAAACATTTTATTGGTGTCTTCTGTAAGCCCAAGCTATAGACTATTTGTGAAGCTATGCTATGGAGATTACCAGGAAGAGGAAGAATAAGCCAGATGGCTTAATACAACTTGGCCAAACCCTAAACACGTGTGGACTGAATTTAATGTGCTGATCACACTACTGGCCAATCATGGTGTTTTGTGAGTAATAATGAATGGCACTTCTTTTCGCTTTTTGTTGCTGCTTGGATTCCCTTTATTTGTTACCAAAATAAAGTGTGCTTTTAATGTTGGCATGTGGTAATCCAAGGGTTTATAGTATTGATTCTTTAAATGAAGAGAATATATCTGAGGAATATAAAAAGGGACTTCAGTGTGGCTCTGTGGCTAGTGGCCAGGAAATCCTTCAGTATTCTGGGACTTCAAGAAAAATCTATTGTGCCCTGAAGCTTGGGAAACAATACTGGGGTGGGGTGGGGTGGGGTTGAGTACAGGAGAGATTCATTGTGAGGTTTCACATTGTTTAGAGATTAAAGCACTGCAGTTGGCTCCATGCATTGTTGCTTGAAAACAAACCAAACATTACACCTCCTAAAAGTCCAAATCCACTTGTAAAGATTTATTGCTGCTGAGTACAAACAGTCCTCCCTTGTCTCAGAGCTGAGGGCAGAGTGCTTTCACCAGGATGTGCAATTCACAGTTTAGTTGTGCAGAGTTGGAACTGGATGGCTGCAGCCGTTGTGGGGCATTGGGTAATGTTTTGTTCTTTTTGGAAACACCAGGATCAAATCAATCTGCAACGTGGCTGGGTTATCCCCTTTTGTGCCAAAGGATTAGGTGAGCTGGGTGGTTCACCTAATCTAATTAGGTGGCTCCCAACCTATATGAGTACAGATTCTTCTAGTAAACATGTCAAAACTCCACAGTCACCATTCTCTGTTAGAGAGACCACATAGGTCCCTAGGATCAGCACATTCAGTGACATTAGAACTTGACTGGTATTGTTAATGACAGAACAGTAATAGCTGCTAGGCTCTGGGTTGGGGAAGGTTATCTTTGGAGAACTATCAGATCTTTACAGAGCTCTCTTTTAAGCCCCACCTTGGCAAAGCTCAGATCAATCTGAGCCTTCAACTCTCTTTATACAAGGCAAAGGAATCGACTATCCGTGAAGCTTCTTCAGAAGAGATACAGAGGGAAAGGCCTAGAGGGTAGAAAAAAAAAGTAGGAAAATTGGACTTTTAGTTTTATTTTGAAAAAAAAAGGAAAATTCTCCAAAAAAAGCAAAATGGATTATCTTTAATAACTAATATTAGAGCTAGAACTTCCTCTTTTCTTTTCTTTTTTTTTTTTTTTTGAGACAGAGTCTGCTCTGTCACCCAGGGGCGCGATCTCGGCTCACTGCAACCTCCGCCTCCCAGGTTCAAGGGATTCTCCTGCCTCAGCCTCCCAAGTAGCTGAGACTACAGGCATGTGCCACCACGCCCAGCTAATTTTTTGTATTTTTAGTAGAGACGGGGTTTCACCGTGTTAGCTAGGATGGTCTCGATCTCCTAACCTCGTGATCCACCCACCTTGGCCTCCCAAAGTGCTAGGATTACAGGCGTGACCCACCACACCCGGCCTAGAGCTAGAACTTTCAAGTAAGAATGATTGTAGTTTTTTTGCATCATATGTTCGAACAAGGGAGTTGAAACTGGAACCTATCCAACCTTTGGAAGAACAAGCTCTAACCAGCAAATCTTCTAGGGCCAAATCCTCCATGAGAGAAAAAGTAGAAGTGATCTGAGGAACCCATGGAAGAGTGGTCAGCTGTGTTCCAGCGTGGAAAGCCACTGTGCTTAGGTCACTCTGCACCTAGAACTTGCTATAAATCTCTCTGTAGTTGGTCCTGGGCCGTAGAGCATAGGAAAAATAATGATGCACTCTGGGCTGTCTAGCAGCTAGCACTTGTGGAATTTCTAAAGGAAGCCATAGTGATCAGGGAGGAACTGGTTGTGGGTATGCTGTTGACCCTGGGCTTGGTGGGTGGAACAGACATGTTTTCCTGCAACCCAAGGCCCTCATTTTGAGGTAGGTATGAGTGGACTTACCTACTATTATTTTCTTCTCAGCATTTTAGGGCCTCAGCAGAAAGGAGACTGAACCAGTTCCACGAAAACATTCTCCTATCTAATAAATCAAAAAATCATGGCTGGCCTCCATCAGTTCAGGAGTCTCCACACAAATGTTTTGACAGTGGAAAAAGAAACAGTCAAGGACAGTTTTATCAGTGACACCTACCTTCCAATAGCAAAAACCATCAACCCCACGGTAATTTTCTGTTTGGCATAATAATTTCCTAGGATGGCTTTGTTGAAAGTGCCTTCCCACACAACCGGCGCCTTCCATCTGGTCACTGTCACAACCTTTGGGCGTTTCCTGGTGATAAAACGTAGAGTTCCCTGAGTCAGGGCAGCTTTGCCATTGTGGGGCAGAGACTGTCCAAGGATAAGGGGGGTCAGCTATGATCTGCAGGGACTGTCCTTGAATCCTGACTGTAGCTTAACGCCAAACACTTGGCTAGGAGGTGTGCCATTTGCAGGGGTAGCATCTTCTGGGTGAGGAAGAGGAGACTTTTGCTCAGGTGCCTCTGAGGGCTATCTTTTTTTTTTTTTAGACAGATCTCGCTCTGTCACCCAGTCTGGAGTGCAGTGATGGGATCTTGGCTCACTGCAGTCTCTGCCTCCCAGGTTCAAGTGATCCTCCTGCCTCAGCCTCCCAAGTAACTGCGATTATAAGCGTGCCCCACCACGCCTGGCTAATTTTTGTATTTTTAGTAGAGATGGGGTTTCACCATGTTGGCCAGACTGCTCTTGGACTCCTGACTTCAGGTGATCCACCAGCCTCAGCCTCCCAAAGTGCAGAATTACAGGCATGCGCCACTGCGCCCAGCCCTCTGAGGCCTATTTTGGGGGGCCCTTATGAGGCTCTTATCTCTACATCTCATACCTTCTTTCCTCTTCTACTTTGTTCTCTTCCTACTTCTAAATCCCTTTCCCTACTTTCCCAGCTACTTCCTAAGCTACTAGTAGCACCTCTGGGTGTTATTTATCCCTATGGATGTCATCTGAGCCTAAGGAGATCCTAAGCCTTGATAAAGGTGGATGAGAGAGTGACATTAGATTCGAAAGAGAAAAAGCTGTTTCCATTTGCCTTTTGCTAGAAGAGATATCTGGGTGGGAACCTGGTCATTGGCCAAAAAGGGCCCTAGATTAAAGGGATTCTGATGTTACTGCTCACTTTACAAACAAGGAGACAAAGGCGCCCGAAAGGAAGGCACTTGACAGAGGCCCAGCAAGGCCAAGACTGGAGCCCAGGGCTCTGGCAAGGACCTTCTCCTTAGACCAGGAGCCTCTTTACTAGGAACACAAAAGGGGCGAGAAGGAGGGCGCTTTGCTGTGCTCAGAGAGCTTGAACGGGACTTGGCAAGGCCAACACAAACACAGGAAGCTATAACAAAGCACAAAACCCCAAAGCCCTGAAGGGTAAATGCAGAAATCACAGAGCTGCAGGGGCCCCAGCATGAGGGTGGAGCTCCAGGCAGGGGGAGGCTCTGACTCCCTACTGGATCAGGAGGTGGCTGCATTTTCCCCATTGGGAAGCAGAGACTGGCACAGGGTCATTTAGATTAAAACCCCAGTATGGGCCTGGCACCCTGCTTGGCATTTTGTTGTACTTTACTGGATTCACTGTGGGCAGCATCTTGGTTCAGCCCCAGGAAGGCGAGTGATTGGGGCAAAGTCCTGGTGATCCCTGCTGGCTACACTGCCGTGGCCCTAGTGAGGCTGTCAGGGAGAGGTTAGCAAATACCTTGGGCCAGCACGGCCAGTGGAGGCCTGGGTTTTCACAGAACCGCCCTACCCATCAGCAAAGTTGGGTTTTTCCCACAGCGAGGCTGATGAGTGCAGCTGGGTCATCCCCTGCTTCACCCCAGCCTTGGAGTGGAAAAGGGGCCTCAGTAGACTCTCCTCTCAGGCCTCCTGTCCCTTGTCCCCAGATGCTGTACCCTGTAGTTTTTGAGCTGACTCTGCCCTCCCACCCCAGCTGCAGGCATCACATCTGGTCTGCTTCCCAGATTCCACCCCAGGTGGAACTGGCCTGCTTCCTACATTTCACCCCCAATGCTGAAATTGCTCCAGGTTTGTCCAGATGGCAGACAGGGGAAACACTTTCAGGGTGCTCTCCTGGTTCACCTCAACTTGTCTGGAGTCTCAAACTCTAAGACTTAGCTCTGCCCTCAGCACCCCAGGTACGCCTGCTGCATGGAGGACACAGTTGCCCTTGGTTTCCTTCAATCATGAAAGAAGCTACTGTGCACTCTGCACCAACCTGTGCCAGGCACCCACCACGTACACTTTCTCATTTAGTCTCTGCAACAGCCCTGCAATGTATCATGTCCATGGTCCAGGTAAGAAAACCAAGTCTCAGAGCAGCTTATTATCTTGTCCAAGGCCAAACAGCTGGTCACTAATGATGCAAGCTAACACACACTGAGCAATTCCTTTGGGACCACGCACTGTGCAAAGGGCTCACCCTTCTGAGATAGGTGCTATTTTGATTCCCATTTTATCAGTGAAGAAACTAGCACAGATAAGTCAAACAACTTGCCTAAGGTTGCACAGCTAGTAGGGGTTAAAGCTGGGATTTAAACAAGATCTTCTGACTCTGGAGTCCATGCTCTGAGCTGAGCTACCACGTACACTATTTCTTATATGCCTTTTCATTCCTCTGCTGATGAAGTTGGGGTTAAAACCCAGGTTTTTCCAGATCTAAAGGTAACCCTATTTCCACTTAAAAAATAAGCCGGGCGCGGTGGCTCATGCCTGCAATCCCAGCCCTTTAGGAGGCCAAGGCGGGTGGATCATTTGAGATCAGGAGTTCAAGACTAGCCTAGCCAACATGGTGAAACCCTGTCTCTGCTAAAAAAATACAAAATTAGCCAGGCGTGGTGGTGCACACCTGTAATCCCAGCTACTTGGGAGGCTGAGGCAGGAGAATTGCTTGAACCCAGGAGGCGGAGGTTGCGGTGAGCCAAGATCGTGCCACTGCACTCCAGCCAGGGCAACAAGAGTGAAACTCCATCTTGAAATAAATAAATAAACAAACAAAATAAAATAAAAAGTAATCATTTTTATTTGCTTTGGCATTTTTGTCAATTCAGACTGAGAAATGATGAACCTTTTTTGTTGTTGTTTTTAGTAGCTTACGTGGTGCTTTTAGTTCTATAAAACTCCCATCTTTGTTGAACGACGAGATTGCAAACCAGAAACCAAAAACCAAAAAACACCCACACAGCTGTCTTATACTTCTGTAACCATTTCTGAACTTAAAACTCTCTTGTTCGTTACACCTCATTCATTGCATCTTGGTTTTAGCTTGCCAAAGATCTTTTAGTAGCTCTAACATAGCCCACTAGCTAAGTCTTGTAACTGTATATAAGCTGGACATTTGGTAATACTATTTTTGAAAAAGGAAAAGGAGAAATAGGTATACTTATTTAATACTTATTGTGCACCAGAGGCTAAGTGCTTGACTTTTATTCTCTCATTTGGGCTTCGTGACCATTCTATGACGTGGGTGTTATCATCATTCCCATTTTGCAGATAAAGTGGCGGGTAGGAAAGAAGGAGAAGGGTATGGAGGCTTTTGCCATTTAATTTATATAAAAGACCCAACTGGGGTGTCTGATCCCCCGACCCACATTTCCCAGTTCCCTGCTCTATACCAGGTCATCCTGCTAAGCGCTGAGATGGGAGAAATGAGACCCAGTCCTTCCCCTTGAGAATCTCGCAGTCCCAACAGGTGGTCTGCCTGTTACACACTCCTCAACCACATGTTCACTCAGTCCAGGTCTTCTAGAAGGACTGAGTCAGAAAACCAGAGCCCAGTTTAGTTATTTGGATTCCCAAGCCGTAAGAAAAAGTAGCAACATTAAAAATTAATGTTGAATTACAAATTAAAATATTCTATTTCCCAGCTGTTAATTATTTGATTCCACTGACAATTCCAACAGGTCAGTGACCCTGACTACAAAGCCGCACAACAGCCTGAAAATGCAGGCAACTGGGGAGACTGGGGCGGAGGGAGAATGAGATCAAGATCAGCTTTCTGGATGAACCGCTGCATCAAGGAGTCTTAGTCATCGAAACCCACAAAACCCCCCAAAAAAGAAGTGACGAAGAGCAGCTCCGCACATGTGAAAAGCTAGTCTTTGAGAATGTCAACTGCCAGAGAAGTCCAAGATCACAAAGATGGGGCACTCAAAAGAAAGGAAAAAGTGCCAGGAAAGAGCTGCTCAGATGCTTTCCTTCCACGTAGGACATGCAACGGTGTGATGCCAGTGTGAGGAGTTCCACAAAAGCTTCCCCAAAATAAAAGGGCCCCCTAACCAAAGCACACACCTCCCTAGGTTATTGGCAGCTTTCAAATTTTATATATTTATTTATGGCACATTTTGGTACCCAAGGGGTGGGTAGAAGAAGAGTTAAAATTCTTTTTTTTTTTCAGACGGAGTTTCGCTCCTGTTGCCCAGGCTGGAGCGCTGGAGTGCAATGGTGCGATCTTGGCTCACTGCAACTTCTGCCTCCCAGGTTCAAGTGATTCTCCTGCCTCAGCCTCCTGAGTAGCTGGGATTATAGGCATGGGTCACCACACCTGGCTAATTTTGTATTTTTAGTAGAGACTGGGTTTTGCATGTTGGTCAGGCTGGTCTCGAACTCCCGACCTCAGGTGATCCACCCATCTCGTCCTCCCAAAGTGCTGGGATTACAGGCGTGAGCTACCATGCCCAGCCGGAAACATTAAAATTCTATGAATCATGGAGTAGGTTAAAAAAAGATGTGGAATACAGGTGATCCTCCCACCTTAGCCTCCTGAGTAGCTGGGACTACAGGCATGCGCCACTGCATCTAGCTAATTTTTTATTTTTTTGAAGAGACAGGATTTCACTAAGTTGCCCAGGCTAGTCTTGAACTTCTGGACACAAGCGATCCTCCTCCCTCAGCCTCCCAAAGTGCTGGAATTACAGGCATGAGCCACTGCATCCAACACAACTCACTATTGACTGGATTCCCTCTAAGCAACAGCAGGCTGGCTAGACAAGGACGCAGAGAAAAGCTGATGGCAACATGAACAGGGATAGCATGGTGGCTGTCGAGCGGAGAGAAGGGGATGAAGTGGAAAGGATTTCAGAGGAAGAATTGACAGAACATGCTAATGAATTAGACCGTGAGGTAGACAGAGGGAAAGGTCTCCCAGACTGTGTGTCTTTAGCCCTTTACTGGGATGGGAAATGAGGAGAACAAGGGTGGGGTGGAATTGAGAAATCCATTCTGGCCACGTGAGACATGCAGAGATGTCAGGCAGGCAGGTAGACACAAGTCACAGCTCAAAGGCAAAATCTGGGCTAAAGATTTAAATGTAGGATGGTACCTAATCTCACTAATGGTACCTAATGCCATGAAAATGGATGAGAGCACATTGGAAAATGGTGTATAAGCCAGGCGTGGTGGCTCACGCCTGTAATCCCAGCACTTTGGGAGGCCGAGGCAGGCAGATCGCCAGGTCAGGAAATCGAGACCATCCTGGCTAACACGATGAAACCCTGTCTCTACTAAAAATATAAAAAAATTAGCCGGGCACAGTGGCAGGCGCCTGTAGTCCCAGCTACTTGGGAGGCTGAGGCAGGAGAATGGCATGAACCCGGGAGGCAGAGCTTGCAGTGAGCCGAGATCGCGCCACTGCACTCCAGCCTGGCGACAGAGCAATACTCTATCTCAAAAAAAAAAAAAAAAGTATATAAAGAACAGAGAAGAGGATGCTGGACTTAGCTCCCATAAACTCTAATCCCTGACAGCTGAGAAGAGGGAGCTGCCCCTCTTAGGAGACGGTCATAAATGAGGAGGTGGTGTCATGGAAGCAAAGTGACCTTGATATGAAAATATGCACAATATACCGTGGTTTTAGGTAGTTTACAAAAAAGGATATTTTATTTTTTTTGAGACAGAGTTTCGCTTTGTTGCCCAGGCTGGAGTGCAGTGGCATGATCTTGGCTCACTGCAATTTCTGCCTCCTGGGTTCAAGCAATTCTCATGCCTCAGTCTCCTGAGTAGCTGAGATTACAGGCGCCCACAACCACTCCCAGCTGATTTTTTGTTTTGCAGTACAGACGGGGTTTCACCATGTTGCCCAGGCTGGTCTTGAACTCCTGAGCTCAGGCAATCCACCTGTCTCGGCCTCCCAAAGTGCTAGGATTACAAGCATGAGCCAAAAAGGATACATTTATACAAAGTATATTTATTTGTTCATCCATTCCTTCATCCAATCATTCATTTATGCAAGAAATAGACTTAGATGCCCTGAGAAGACTTAAATTTGGTGCCACTTCAAACCAACATTCTTTAAATAATCTGCTTGTGTCCAGAAGCAGTGGCTCATGCCTGTAATCCTAGCACTTTGGGAGGCCGTGGCAGGGGATCACTTGAAACCAGGAGTTCAAGACCAGCCTGGGCAACATGGCAAGACCCCCTCTCTACAAAAAATACAAAAATTAGCCAGGTGTGGTGGCGCATGCTTGTAGTCCCAGCTGCTTGGGAGGCTGAGGTGGGAGGATCACTTAAGCCTGGGTGGTGGAGGCTACAGTGAGCCATGATTGTGCCACTGCACTCCAGCCTGGTGGCAGAATGAGGCCCTGTCTCAAATAAATAAATAAATAAATAAATAAATAAATAAATAAACAAACAAAGGATAAGATAAATTAAAAATAAATATCTGCTCCCTATTCATTTGGAGATGAAGCCATGCAAGGGGAAGAGTGAAGACGGTGAAAGCTGGTGACTGTGGTCTGTCCCTCCTCTCTGCCCCCAATCATTCAGCCCCAGCCCCACCTCCTAAGTCCTGCTCAGCAAAGCACAAGTGCCAGAGTAAAATTGCCCCATTCTCCTTAGAAGGGCCTTTGGGGACCATCTCTGGCCCATCTAGCCTGTCCCTGGGGGAGTCTCACTCCCCCATCTAAGGGGCTTTATCAAAGCAACAATGCTTCCATCTTCTCACATTTCTATGAGTTGTTTAGCATTTCAGAGATGCCTACCCTGTTGTGCAGATCATCAAATGACATATGGGAAGCCAAAATTCCCATCCCTCCACACTGGCACGGATCCCTTATCCCCAAACAATAAGAGAACTTGCCAGAACATATTCAGTCTTTCCAGAGCCCAAGCTCCTTCACAATGGGATAGATGCTATTTTCAGGCTGGGCATGGTGGCTCACACCTGTAATCCCAGCACTTTGGGAGGCCAAGGCAGGAGGATCACTTAAGCCCAGGAGTTCAAGAGCAACCTGGACAACATAGTAAGACCCTGTCTCTACAAAAGAATTAAAAATTAGCTGACCGTGGTGGCGCACACCAAGCCTCCTTACTCAGGAGGCTAAGCCTGGGAGGTCAAGGCTGCAGTGAGCCACGATTGCACCACTGCGCTCCAGCCTGGGTGACAGAGAAAGACCCTGTCTCAAAATGAATAAAAATTAAAAATTAAATTAAAAAAAAAGATGCCATTCTCTCCTGATTACTCTGATGATACCTCATTGCACATCTCCAGCACATACCATCTGCCAAGCTCAGGAGCACCCTGTGACTCTGTCCAGATGTCCCATAAGCACCTGCGTCCACATGCATTCCTAATGGAGGTCCCCACCTCCCCCAGCTCTGAGGCCTGTGTCTCCTCCTCCAGTCCCCTTTCTGGCCAATGGCACCAACACCTACCAGTCTCTCAGGTCTCAAAGTCACCCTGGACAGCTCCCATCTCCTCACTCCCAGAACCACATCCTTCCAGTTCATCCTGCCTCCTACCAATCTAGGCAAATAATAGTTTTACAGTAACGACCCCTATAAGACCATGAACTTCTCAAATATAACCATGTTGATTGATTTCTCCTGTCTCCTCTCCCTAACACAATGCCTAGCACAGTGTTTTTGACCATAACTCACAGTGAGAAATACACTTTACATCACAATCAAATAGATGCACATACACATATGTCTACTGTTAAAGGTCTAATATGCTAAGGCTCTTTCTCCCAAATCAGGAGTGTTCTCAATGGCACTGTTGCCTCCACTACCACACCACCCCCCTCAGGGCCATGGATTTGCTGCACAGGGAGTGACGCCACTTTTCTTACTTTGGATTAAACCAGTCCCATAGCCGAAGCTCTGTTGTGTCATTTTCCTTTCTTTGGTCTCCTCTCTTCCTTTTTCTTTGTCTATGTCTTCTTCCCTTTGTTGATAATTGTGGATCCTAAGTACAAAGGGAAAGTAAACCAGGTAAGGCAGGGAAGGTGACTGCGGTGGTCAGAGAACTGGTGAGTATCTTGTGGAAATGTGTTCCAAGGCAGATTATGCATGCACTAAGTGAACTGACCAGAAAAAGGCTCTAGGCACTAAGCGTTTATTCATAAAGACATATTTTTGATGAAAAGATGCAGTACTCAACTCATTACCCTTCCAAGTCAGCACAGTTAACAATTTAATGACCCAGCAACCCTCAAGTTATTTTAGGGGGGGTGAGGGAAACTTGATAAGACAATTCTTCTAAGAACATTTTAGTTTATGATTGTCTTTCCTGCAATCTAAACTTTAGCCCAGGCCAGGCATGGTGGCTCATGCCTATATCTCAGCAATTTGGGAGGCCAAGGTGGGCAGATCACCTGTCAGGAGTTAGAGACCAGCCTGGCCAACATCGTGAAACCCTGTCTTTACTAAAAATACAAAAATTAGCCAGGTGTGGTGGCGGGCACCTGTAATCTCAGCTACTTGGGAGGCTGAGGCAGGAGGATCACTTGAACCCAGAAGGTGGAGGTTGTAGTGAGCCGAGACCACACCATTGCACTCCAGCCTGGGCAATAAGAGCAAAATTCCATCTCAAAAAAATAAAAATAAATAAATAAACTTCAGCCCAAGCCTCAGCCCCCAAGTTAACTGAAACAAAACAAAACAAAAAACTTATTTATCTGGATGTGGTAGTGCATGCCTGTAGTCTAGCTACTCGGGAGGCTGAGGCGGGAGGATCACTTGAGCCCAGGAGTTTGAAGCTGCAGTGAGCTATGTTTGCACCACTGCACTCCAGCCTGAGTGACAGCGAGACCCTGTCTCAAAAACAAAACCAACCCTCAAATGTCCTAGTCCCACTCACAAAATATTCTTCATATAATTTCAATAAGCAAGAAAGATGAGTGACTGAGAAGGTCATGAACATGAAACCATTGTGTGTGGACCCTCTGCAAGCACCAGGTGGGTGGGCAAACACCGACTGCTGTCTGATCACCTTACCCATTGTTAAACCAGCTCAGAAACCACCAGCCCTTCTGAGCACTGCTGTCATCAACTTCTGGGTTTCTAAGAAATGAAAAAGGTTACAAATATTTTTAGAAAATGTGGTGTCCCCAAACTTAGGGTTTCCAAATTCTTTTTATAGCCGAGATTACTTTTAAAAAATAAAAAAAACTTAAAATGCCAATTTATAAAACAGACAGAAATGAGACACTTTAGCTGAATGAGAGAGAACAGACCTGAAGCTCCCTCAATCTCTCCTCCCTTGGGTAGTCCCCGGCCCTCAGCTCATCCTGGGGGCCCTAGAGGAAGAGAAGGGAAAAAGGGGCTGGAGTGGGGGTGGTATTAATGCATAAACCTGAGTTCTAGATCTGCCACTTACTAGCTGTGTGACTGTGATAGGACATTTTCCCTCTCTGAATTTTGACTTTCTCCTCCAAAAAGTAGAGTCAATAATACCAATAACAGACCTGCCATGAAGGTAATTTTGAAGACTGCATGAAATAGCATACATAAAAGAGCTTTATGACTTGAAAATGACTGTAACAAGTTATAGGCTTCATGAAAAACCAATGCATGTTTCCATGTTTCTTTAGCTAAAACCAGCAGAATTCAGATTGTTGTAAAAGTCTAGAGAAAAATTCGGGTTGCCCAAAGGTTAGCAGTAACAGCCTCAGGAAATCTGAGGGTCGCTGAGCAAGAAGTTCAGAAAACTACTTAGAAGTCACTGTGGCCACCCATTTGAGAAAGTTTCCACACTCTCATTCATTGTGAAAGTCTCTTCAAGGTGGGGGGTCAGGCACAGTGGCTCACGCCTGTCATCCCAATACTTTGGGAGGCTAAGGCCAGCCGGTCACCTGAGGTCAGGCGTTCAAGACCAGCCTGGCCAACACAGTGAAACCCCATCTCTACTAAAAATACAAAAAATTAGCCGGGCATGGTGGCAGGTGCCTGTAATCCCAGCTACTCAGGAGGCTGAGGCAGGAGGATTGCTTGAACTCAGGAGAAGGAGGTTGCTGTGAGCCAAGATAGCACCACTGCACTCCAGCCTGGGCGACAGAGCAAGACTCCGTCTCAGAAAATTAAAAAAAAAAAATGAAAAGAAAGAAAAGAAAAGGTGGGGGCCTTCTGGAGGATGGGGAAAGAGGAAAGTCCGATGGCCAAATATGGTGGTGAGCTAACTCATGAACAGGCATAATATTATGAAACCTGTTTTAAAGCCTGTTAACTCTTGGAAGTGCTTGAGATGGCTTCCAATACGTAAGTACAATAAACAGAAAAACAACACAAGAATAAAAAACACAAGAGAGAACAGAAAGAGATACATTGATTTAGTCACCCAGGTATATATTTTCACAGGACCTCAGTCATCCCAAAGAAAAGTTTCACCTTTACTTTCATTTCAGAGCTGAGATACTGGCTGGGTGGATTTCAGCAAATTTCCAAGGTCACATGACATGTGGGCATAAAAGCCAGGATTTCACACCAGGGAATAAATTATATCAGAAATGAAGGCTGGGGTAAGTACAAGCAGTTAAGTGCAATACTTTGCTCTGAGCTTTCTGACAACCAACCCAACCATTGGAAATATAAAGGTTTACATGGCTCTCATTTTCTTTTCAAAAAATAAGAAAAGAAAATTTTAATGATACACACTAGTTTCTCAAGAGGCTCAGATTTTTTTCCTGATGTTTATTCTTAGAGCAATTTCTTGCATGGGTCTTTATATAACATTTAAAGGGCAGAATAATAGACAATATCTCCCCGGATACTTTTTATCAGCAAGACAGGAATGTTCCCCAAATGACACTACCTAAGAGAACTTTGAGGAGAACTGAGGGCAAGATACAAGCCATGGTTCTATACAGATAAGTCTACGGAAGCTGCAGAAATAACATTCCAGATCCCCGGGAATCCACCCACCACCCCTCCGACTTCGGCGGAGCACCATGGCTGGCTGCCATGTGAAGAATGGACTGTAGGGGGTGCCAGAGTGACTGTGGGAAACATCCCCTAGAAATCTAGAATTCAAAGCACTTACTTTGAGTGATATATCCACAAGAAAGAGGCTTCTGGGCTAAAAGCAAAAGAGAAATAAAAACATATCATGTTACTTTTAACTCTGAGAAAGGCGATTTTGTAACCATTATCACTGAGCCCGGGGCTGAGCTAAGAGCCTGGGTTTTAGCTGCTTCCCGGTTTCTACCTTCCTTTGAGACATAACCAATGACATCAGGAGGCTGGAAATTTCCACTTCAGGATCTCAAGGGGAAACAGTTTTCTGCAAAATCTCAAATTGTGTGTTTGTGTGTGTGTATTGTAGAGATGGGGTTTTGTCATGTTGCCCAGGTTGGTCTCAAACTCCTGAGCTCAAGAGATCCACCGCTTTTGGCCTCCCAAAGTGCTGGGATTACAGGTGTAAGTCACCACGCCTGGCCTCAAATTCTGTTTTATTTTTGTTTGTTTGTTTGCTTTTTAAAAAAGAAGACAGCTCTCCATTGCAGAGATGGGTCCTCTCCTGCCACCTACTCAGGTGCCTGGTGATGACGAAGGCCCTGAAAGGATGGAAATGCTGTGGCCCAGATATCCTTCCCCCAGGATTTATCTTCCTCCAGAAAAAAAAGCATCAACTGCAGAGCCTAATGCCGTGGCCAACTCAGAGCCTTCTATAGAACAGCCCCAAAAAGCATTTCTTTAACTAATGAAGGCAGTGAGACTCTTAAGCCCCTACAAGTGCTGCAACCTAGCACTCAGAACCCTACCTGACACTCAGGCCATGGATTTATAGATTCAGGTTCACCAACTTTTCATATCTCCTCAATAATCCTTTTCCTTACCCTCCTCTCCAGAATCCTTCAACAGCACAATGGTCACAGCAATATCCACATTGCAGTGGCTTTTAAACATGTATTTATGCTTTAAGCCTCTACTCAGATGCCACCTTTTCAATGCCTTGCTTGATATGATCCTAGCACAGTGCCTGGTACGCAGTGGATACTCAATAAATATTTGTGAATGGATGCAGAACAATGGATCCTCCTCCAAGCCAAACATAATTTTTGCCTCCTTGAGCTTTTTTTTTTTTTTTTTTTTTTTTTTTGAGACGGAATCTCACTCGGTTGCCCAGGCTGGAGTGCAGTGGCATGATCTCGGCTTACAGCAACCTCTGCCTCCTGGGTTCAGGCAATTCTCCTGCCTCAGCCTCCTGAGTAGCTGGGGCTACAGGCACACACCACCATGCCTGGCTAATTTTTGTATTTTTAGTAGAGACGGGGGTTTCACCATGTTGGTCAGGCTGATCTCGAACTCCTGACCTCAAGTGATGTGCCTGCCTCAGCCTTCCAAAGTACTGAGATTTCATCTCAAAACAAAAACAAACAAACAAAAAAGAATCGGAGGTAATACATAGCAAGGGTCCTGACACATGCCCTCAATAACTACTAGCTCCTATCGTGATCACCACCATGATGAATATTTCATCATAATTTTGAAGGCTTCCTCTAATTCTCTAAAATTCGAAGATTATTTTTTCATGCAGCCTGAAATCAAATGCTATCCTAGATAATATTCTTTCAATACGCTTTACTGACAGTTCTTCTATTTACTAATTGGTTGACATGTTTGAGTTAGTTATTTTTAATCCATTTTAGCTTAGTGCTGCCTACCTGTGTAAGGTTTGTGTCCTCAGCTCACCTCAAGCTATCATGTGGCCAATTCGTAAAGTGACAAAACAAAAAAAAATAAAAAACAAAAAACAACTCCTCCCCTTGAAGTTTCTTGCAGATGTTCAAGTGGATTCTGCACATCAGAGGATGTTGTAGCCAGAGTCCAGGTGCCAGACGATTAGCCTGAAGAGCAGCCAGAACCTGCTCTGGCTACCATGCAGAGAGAGTGTGCCCAGAAAGTAACCCTCTTTCTGAGAGGCTGGTGTATACATGCATATTTGAGCCTTTGGCTCAGTTATGCACGTACAACTCTGGCTACAATTCCAAACACCAAAGTTATCTAATCAAGTGTTCAAACTCAGAGCTTGAAGGTTATCCAAGCAGACATTCTGACTCCAGGCAGGAACCCCAAAGGGTAAGTCTTCTTCTGTTGGACTCTTCCAACTGCTAGAGCTCTTCTATTTGCCAAAATCTCCTTTCTTGTTCTGCCTTCTGGAACAGATCATGATGATGATGACTGTTATGAAGTGAATGTTGTATCTCTTCAAAATTCATGTGTGGAGGCCCTGCCCTTAGTGTGATGATATTTGGAGGTGGGGCTTTTGGAACATAATTAGGTTTAGATGAGGTCATGGGAGTAGGACCCCCATGAAGGAATTAGTGACCTTACAAGAAAAGGAAGAGGCAGTAGCTTACTTGCTCTCCATCATGTGTGGATACAAGGAGGAGGTGGCCATCTGCCAGCCAGGAAGAGCCCTCACTGGGGATCTTGGACTCCCCAGCCTCTAGAACTGAGAGAATTAAATTCCTGTTGCTTAAACCACCTTGTGGTACTTTGTTATAGTGGCCTGAGCTAAAATGATGATGAGGAAGAGGAGGAGGAGGATGACAGCTGGCATTTATTGAGTGTTTATTAAGCCCTAGGCATTGCTTCCCAGTGCTTTATACACAATAACTTATTTAATACTCCCAACAACCCTATGAGGCAGGTACTACTATAATCCCTCCCCCAACTTTTTTTTTTGAGACAGTGCCTTACTCTGTCACCCAGGCTGGAGTGCAGTGGCAAGACCACAGCTCACTGCAGCCTCAACCTCTCAGGCTCAAGTGATCCTCCCACCTCAGCGTCCTGAGTAGCTGAGACTACAGGTGCGCACCACCATGCCTGGCTAATTTTTTAATTTTATTTTTGTAGAGACAGGGTCTTGCTATTTTGCCAGGGCTGGTCTTGAACTCCTGGGTTCAAGCAATCTGTCCTCCTTGGCCTCCCAAAGTGTTGGGATTATAGGTGTGAGCCACCATGCCCAGCCTATTATCCCCAATTTTTAAAGATAGGGAAACTAAACAAGAACAGAGTAGCTGAGTAACTTGCCCAAGGGGCAGCCTAGCTCTAGAGTCTGAGTGGGAAACGTCCTCAGCCCTCAGTTGCTTAAAGAGTTCCAGGGTCCCCACATCAAATTCTGAGTCATCTCTTCTTTGAACTAAATCCCTTCAGTTTTCTCAATTCAAAAGACCTAGTTTCCAGACCCTTTTAACTTGGTCACACTCTAGTTTGTCATGTTTTTCTTAAGATGAGTTGTGCAGAATGAAACAAAGCAACATTCCAGAAGTGGTTACATCTGTGCAGCACCACAGGGACTAATGGCTCCAGCATTCGGAGAATTCTTCTGCTACTGATGCACCTAAAGGCACAGTTCCATTTTTAGTAACCAAGACAGTCCTCCTAGCTCATCAAATCCTAGAATTTAAGAATCAAAAGAGGCCGGGCACAGTGGCTCACACCTGTAATCCCAGCACTTTGGGAGGCCGAGGCGGGTGGATCATTTGAGGTCAGGAGTTCAAGACCAGCCTGGCCAACATGGTGAAACCCTGTCTCCACTAAAAATACAAAAACTAGCCAGGCATGGTAGTACACGCCCGTAATCACAGCTACTTAGGAGGCTGAGGCAGGAGAATTGCTTGAACCTGGAAGGCAGATGTTGCAGAGAGCAGAGATCGCGCCACTGTATTCCAGCCTAGGTGACAGAGAGAGACTGTCTCAAAAAAAAAAAAAAAAAAAAAAAAAAGAATCAAAAGAGATATTCGAATGTTAATCCAGGCTACCATCTTGAACTTGGGGGCCACTGAAACACTCTGCTATGAAAATATTAATGGTACCAAAATAACTCTGTACAACTCAATTGTACAGTAGATTTTTTGAACCTTAAGGCTGAGCTTTTCCAGTCTTTTGAGTCAAAGGCATCAGGCATCTCTGTGGCTGCTTGTGAAGACTTGTGTCAGAAGCCTCTCCAGCTGGAATCTCCAAGGCATTGTAGTTTCAAAAGGCACAGAGGCAGCTCATATATTTGGGGTGAATCCATAGATGAATTTGAAAACTTAGAAATGCTTAACTCATTTTGCTTTTCAAAGTTAAACACACACACACACACACACACACTCTCTCAAAGATTTTAGCCAGGCACAAATGAATCACCAGCAATTCAGTATGTATTTTGCAGCAAAAGTCAACAACTTAAGTTGCTCCTTTAAACTCTGCAAATATTTCAGGATTTCAAAATTCAGGGTGGATTTCTCATGGAATTCCTGTCGGAAATTTCTTAAGGTAATTTCCTTATTTGATTATACAAGTTATTTAAAATTACATTGGGCTTACTTTGATCTCATTTTCTCTGGATCTAGCCTACTGTTACAGAAATTATGATATTAGGAACAAGGCAGGAAGGAAGATAAGTAGTTAGCCAGAAGTCACCTGGGAGAGCTAATGATTTTAAAGACAGTCCAGGGCTTAGGGATTCAGGAAGGGTGGAATCCCTTATTTATGGTTTTAGTTAATCCTAATTTCAATTCAACCTGGCAACTTGGATGATACTAGTAGGATAGAATCAAAGCAGTATTTTCATCCACATCACTTCATCATGTTTCGTAATTACCTGTTGATATATTCCCAAAACACAACGATCACAGTTGAGACAACCAGCATTGACAGAATTACTTTTCCTTTGACATTCATTATTTTCTCCTAGGAAAAAAGAAGAGGGGAGAAAAAAAAAGAACAGATTAAATCAATGAACTTCAAGATGCGGTTTTTAAAAAATGCTTTTACCTAATTCTTTTTTAAAATTACTATTATACTTTAAGTTCTGGGATACATGTGCAGAACGTGCAGGTTTGTTACATAGGTATACATGTGCCATGGTGGTGCACCCAGCAACCCATCATCTACATTAGGTATTTCTCCTAATGATATCCCTCCCCTAGCCCCCCATCCCCTGACAGGCCCCAGTGTGTGATGTTCCCCTCCCTGTGTCCATGTGTTCTCATTGTTCAACTCCCACTTATAAGTGAGAACATGCGGTGTTTGGTTTTCTGTTCTTGTGTTAGTTTGCTGAGAATGACGGTTTCCAGCTTCATCCATGTCCCAGCAAAGGACATGAACTCATCCTTTTTTATGGCTGCATAGTATTCTATGGTGTATATATGTGCCACATTTTCTTTATCCAATCTATCATTGATGGGCATTTGGGTTGACTTCAAGTCTTTGCTATAGTGAATACTGCTGCAATAAACATAGGTGTGCATGTATCTTTACAGTAGAATGATTTATAATCCTTTAGGTATACACCCAGTAATAGGATTGCTAAGTCAACTGGTATTTCTGGTTCTAGATCCTTGAGGAATCGCCACACTGTCTTCCACAATGGTTGAACTAATTTACATGCCCACCTAATTCTTTCTAAAAGGATACATTTAGGATGATCTAACTAGAGCTGAGGAGTCTGTTCTACCTTAAATTGCATAGACCTGCAGCGGCAGATCAGGCCAGTTTGGTTAATAGAGGAGGCTGCCTGCATTGGCAAGGGTGCTAAGGCCACACTGGGGCTCAGAGGGGAGGTATCCATATCTGCCATGGATGTAGGAGACAACGGAAGTAGCTGTACATGGTTGCCAGGGACTCCAGTTGCCTCCCAAGTCTGATCGCCCCACCTTTTATCTCGTGACTGTGAGGAGCCACCCCATCCCCAACCTCCATGCCCTTGGTATACTGATAACACATTCCCTTGCTCAGAGGAGAAAATGACCCTGGGTTTACAAGCTAGGCCTCATCTACTTCCCAGCTACCCCCAGCGTAACCCCATCACACTCACAGGCAAGCAAAAAAAATGGTGCACAGCAGGTGCATAGATATTCCCTGATCGCTGCGTGAAACTACTTAAAAAAGCAGGGGTGCTGTGTGAAGAATAACAGGCCAGGAAGTACTTTAATGTGGGTGATCAGGGAAGGCTCACTGTGTAGGTAAAAGTAAAGTCGAGTCCCAAGGGATGAAGAGGGATGGAAAAGGATGAAAAGCACCATAAGAAGGAATGAAACTATTTTGGGAACAGCATATGTGACAGGCTGACAGGTGAAAAAACTTCTTGTATTTAAACAGACAGCATTAAAGAAGAAAAATACTCTCACCTCAGCATGGCTGGATCCAAGGAGGGGTGCTAGTTGGCAACAGGGTGGCGGACAGGGCAAATGGACCTTGAAAGGCATGGGAGGGAGGGAAAGGAGCCACAAGCACCTCGGAAGCCAGAGAATAACCAGATTTAACTTCATGCAGAGATGCCTGCCTGTGTGCTGGGGTGGGGAGGGTGGATCAGAGCTGACAGCAGCATGGAGAGTGAGGTGGCAGACTACTCTGATGGCCAAAACGAAGGGGTGGCTGTATTGCATACATGTTTTTTTCTTGGCTATATGTTATGATGTTTTCACATCTTCAAAAACCTCTCTGGCTGAGGAGATAATGTCCTCTTCGATGACTAGCCAGTTCTTAGAGATAGCCAGGGCTCAGCTAGAAGCATGCCTTTGATATAAAAATGAACCAATCCTAAGCTGTAGATCTTCACCTGCCCTGCACACCCCAGGAGGCAATATGACTTGGCCTTAAGCATCCCATCAGGGCCAGGTACCGGACAACTAGGGGCCATCCCTAGAGCTTAAAGCCCTCTGAAATTACTCAAACTAGTCCATCCTAGACTGTTCACCCGGCACTGTCTTTCCCATGGAAACCCTAATAAGGGCTCTGGCCTCAGTCTTCCCCTTGCTCCCTGTCTTCTGTCTCCTGACCACCCTCGTGTCTTTCCCACGTGGTCCCATGTGGTGTGCTGTGCCTACTTATTTGGACCCATGAGCATAATAAACATTGTTTTTTCCTGAGCCTTTCCTGTGTCTCCTCTTGTGATCACACTGGACTGACCATCACATAAAAGAATACAGAACAGTGGCCTGTGTTAAAAAGGAGGTAGAGAGATGGAAAGTGGTAGATTAATCAAAATATACCTTGGCAAGAGAATTGATAGGATTTGGCTGGTCATGTAGGTGTCAGGGACAAAGGAGAGGAAAGAAGCAAGTTTTCTGTCTAAGCAGTCAGGTGGACAATTGTAGCATTTTCTGAGATGGGCTGGATGGAA
Source organism: Pongo pygmaeus (assembly GCF_028885625.2). Taxonomy (NCBI): domain Eukaryota; kingdom Metazoa; phylum Chordata; class Mammalia; order Primates; family Hominidae; genus Pongo; species Pongo pygmaeus. The sequence continues at coordinate 112,092,708 of NC_072386.2, forward strand.
GATGAATCGGTTTGAGGGATAAGAATCATGAGTTCCCACTTGGACATGTTAATTTTGAGGTTTCTACACTCCTAAATGGAGACGACAAGAGGCAAATGGACATTCAAGTCTGAAGTTCAACAGAGATGTGGGCTAGACATGCAGTTGGAAGAGCTGTTCACATATGGAAGGTAGTTAATGTGAAGGAAATGAAGGAGGCTATAAATGTCTTTGCAAAATTATAACTAAATAAATTATGACAGTGAAAGACATCAGACCTAACCAATTCCTTCTTGCTTCTAACCTCTAACCTGTCATCCATTCCCGGGCATAGGCTTAACTAGCCTTGGGAAGGAATTTAGTTTATAGTTTAAATAATAGCCCTTCCCAAAAGCTAAACTGTTCTTGTAAAATGAATGAAAGGTCACCAGCCACCAAGTTAGAATGAGAGGGGCTGGAATTCTAAATATTACCAGCCATTATTCTGGAGGTGATAAGACTTTTGGGGAGACTGATTTGAGTAATAATAAAACTTCGGTCTCCTGCACAGCTGGCTCTGTGTGAATTACTCTTTTCTCTTTTGCAATTCCCCTGTCTTGATAAATCAGCTCTGTCTAGGCAGCGGGCAAGGTGAACCCCTTGGGCGGTTACAAGGTTACCTTGTGAGAGAATGTAGAGAGAGGAAAAGGAAAGAAGCTGGCCCTGGGCTGAAGCCTGAAAATGTCAACATTTTGAAGTAGGATTGAGAAGAAGCCCAGGAGAGAGGAAGAAAACCAAGACTGTGGACCTCTGGAAGCTAAGAGGAGACAGTGGCCAGCCACACACCAAATGTCATTGCTTTGTGAAACCACATCCCACCCCTGCCCACCCAGCAGCTGAGTCCCCCTTCTCTTCTTGGGCTCCCCCTGTCTCTATTCACATTGCTGTACATGTTGTTTTTGGAGGTGGCTCTGCCTCCGGTATCAGTTAGTCTGTGAGCTTCCTGAGGGCAGGAGGTGTGTTTTATTCAACCCTGAATCCCCAGTGCCTCACATAGAGCACACGAGGCACTCCATTAATGTTTGCTGAGTGAATGAAATAAAATAAGAATGATACTTAAATTTGTCCTCTGGACACAGGTCATTTTCCAATTCTTTTCAAAGAGATTTCTTAGATGATTCCAGACTCAGATCTCATATCTTACAAACGCTTTACTATGAAATCCAGTTAAAGAAGAGAAAGAATGGGATCTTCAGAAAGTGAGCTCTGTTTGGAAACAAAAAAGCCGGGCTGAATTCAATGTTATAACCCAACTTCCAGCTTTCCATACAACCGTGATGGGCAGTATTCCAGAGACCCTGAGATGACGAGTTTGCTGGGTAAAGCTCAGTCTCAGGCCTCTTCCCTCTAAGTACCATATGAGCCAGCACATACAGCCCCAGGCCTGTGGCAAAGTCAGAAAAGGCAGATGGCTGCAGGCAACTCATCCCCCACTGCTGAGAAAAGCCACTAGAGTCTGCATCTGAAGCACTAGCACTGAGTGCTGGAAAAGTCTTGGTTTCGGGTGCAAAAACCTAAGGCTGTGGCCACCTCTCTGTGCCGATGTCCTCACTTCCAGAGAAGTGGGGATAGTGGTAGCCACAGGCTTTGGAGTGATGTGGGGATGTGAGTCTCAACTTTGACAAATGAAGCTGGGAAACCCTGAGCAGTGGCCCTCATCCACAACTCCAGAAAGCTCTGAAAACCAAACACCTTTTTGTAATTCAATTGGCATCAAGGCCCTAACTGACATAACGCCATTTATAATCTTTATCCCACTGAGTGAGACTGTTTAAACATTTCTTTGCATAAATATTGATGTATTTTATTATGTGGTGCTGCTGCACCAGGAAAGTTATATATGATACATAATCCATGTCCAAAAAATTCTGAATTCCAACACATCTGGCCCCAGGGTTTCAGGTAAGAGATTGTGGACCTCTACTGGATCACACTAAATTAATAGTGATGATTACAAGAGATAATGTTGTCCAAAAAATATTTAGCACTGTGCCTGGCATAGTATAAATGCAGAAGAAAAAAAAAGTCCACTAGTTCTTATTACTGATATCCATAAAACAGGCTGTTGGGAGGATGCAATGAGATAGCACAGTGCCTGATACTTAGCAAGTGCTCAAAACAGATTTGAAGGAAAGAAAGGAGGGATTTGGAATAAGAACATGTTATACAATGAAGTGCAAATAAATGCAAATGAAGGACTCTAAAGGTTTACCCATCTGTTCTGTGTCGTAGCCTGATTAAGGATGCCTCAGAAGTGGGATGTGACTTTGATTCTCTTTGATCAAGCCCCAGGCGCTGCTACAACCCCTGTGTGTGCCGAGGAGGCAACAGAGAGGCTGGCTGTGTGTCCCAAGCCTTGCCAACCCCACCTGCTGAGGATCAAATGCAAATTGTAAGCAACGTTAGGCAGAGAAAGGTGAAAACTCTCGCGGTTGGAAACATTGGTGCTTACATCAGGGATAGCCCAAATCAGACGTACCTCCAAATCCCCGCTCCAAATACACAGGTGTTTATGATTTTTTTTTTATTCCAAAAATTAGCATCAGAAGCAACCCTTGAAGCCCACTTCTTTCTGGAGCTCATCTATGGCTTGAATCTGCCTGCTTTTTTGCTGTGGTCAATCGTTACTCTTGTTTAAGACTTACAATTGGATGGCCGGGTGCAGTGGCTCACGCCTGTAATCTCAGCACTTTGGGAGGCTGAGGTGGGTGGGAGTTCGAGACCAGCCTGGCCAACATGGCAAAACCCCATCTCTACTAAAAATACAAAAATTAGCTGGGTGTTGCGGCATGTGTCTTTAATACCAGCTATTTGGGAGACTGAGGCAGGAGTATCACTTGAACCCGGGAGGCAGAGGCTGCGGTGAGCCAAGATCATGCCACTGCACTCCAGCCTAGGTGACAGAGCAAGACTCCATCTCAAAAAAAAAAAAAAAAAAGACTTACAATTGGAAGCCGTCCAAATGAGCCAATTTTGCATCCTTCAGCAAAGCACTACAAATAGGCGGTGACATGCTTCCTGGAATCTGGAATCCAAGCCTCCAGGGAGGAAAGGTTGGCAGGGTGGCCAATGGGTCTTTTAAAACATTCTTATTTTTCTGTCTGGACAAAAAAATGAGGCATTTGGCAGCCAATGTGGTCTAAAAGTTCTTCCCTTGTATGTTTGTCTCTCTGAATTTTCAACTGTGTAATTCTGAAGACTGGTGGTTCACTGTCCTACCCACCAGTAAGAAACATGGGTTTGGGCCAGGCACAGTAGCTCATGCTTGTAATCCCAGCACTTTGGGAGGCCAAGATAGGCGGATTGCATGAGCCCAGGAGTTCGAGACCAGCCTGGGCAACATGGGGAAACCCGCTCTCTACAAAAAGTAGCTGGGTGTGATGGTGCATACCTGTAGTCCCAGCTATTGGGGAAGCTGAGGTAGGAGGATTACCAGAGCCTGGGAAGGTCCAGGCTACAGTGAGCCGTGATCAAGCCACTCCAGCCTGGGCGACAGAGTGAGATCCTGCAAGAAAGAAAGAGAGAAAGAGAGAAAGAGAGAGAGAGAAAGAAAGAAAGAAAGACAGAAAGAAAGAAAGAAAGACAGAAAGAAAGAAAGAAAAGAAAGAAAGGAAAGAAAGAAAGAAAAGAAAAGTTCTAAAATTCTCCTTTCAAGGGGTGGAGCACAGAATTAGGACCTGACAAGTATTAACACCCTGTCTTAAGTGGGAGAGTGGAACCCTGATGTCCCCTGGGTCCCACCCCTCAGAGGACTGGGTGAACTTGGCCAGCCCCAGTTGTACAGCCTGCAATGGTCCAGAGCCCTCCTGCCATCTCTCAGACCCTCTGCTTTAATACTCTTGTACTTTCTCTCTGAATCCATCCTATGGCCCCAGACCATTTGTAGAACTCAGTTAACCAGAACTCAGCGCCTGCACTGCTTCCCAAATGCAAGCACTCTCACCCCCATTCCTGGAACGTGTGCAGATTATGCTAAAAATATAGAGGCATTTTGCAAGGCAGGGTCACGTTGTACAGCCTGTCATTTCTCCACCTTCCTCACTCTACCCTCACCCTCCTCTTCTGCTTCTGTTTCCCTGGAGTGTCAGACAGACTTTTCCATATGGCCCATAAATGAATTCTTCCCTACCACCCACCTCCAATCCTTCTCACACAGAACAACACACACACCCTCTGAGAATCTCACATTTCCACCCCAACTGGGCAAAGTCAAGGTATTCCTTCCAAACAGAATTCCACTCTGAAAGGAATTCTAGCAGATCCTATCTTCTCCATCTCGCACCAGGGGAAAAGGTGAACCTCTCAGCTGAATGCCATGCACTCAGAGGCCATCGAAAAGCCATTATCTCAGACAGCAGGAATCCGGCAGGGTGAAAGTGGTGGCAGGAGAAACCAAGCCTTCTCCGCAGGCTCCACCTCTCTGCAGGCTAAAGAATTCTCCTCCCCGCCTGAGATTCCTACATCAGGCCCCTAGAGCCCACCTGTCCTCCGCTTGAGCCTTAATCACTTTCAGGCTATTGTGATGGGTCCAGACTGGCACAGGCCCTGGCTCCCAGTAGGAGCATCCCAAGTGTCAGAGCCGTTTGAACCACAGCAACTCCATCTTGAATGGGAGCTGGGTAAAATAAGTCTGAGACCCACCGGGCTGCATTCCCAGACGGTTAAGGCATTCTAAGTCACAGGATGAAACTGGAAATCAGCACAATATACACGTCATAAAGACCATGCTGGTAAAAAAGTTTGCAGTAAAGAAACCGGCTGAAACCCACCAAAACCAAGATGGCGATGAGAGTGACCTCTGGTCATCCTCACTGCCACACTCCCACCAGTGCCATGACAGTTTACAAATACCATGGCAATGTCAGGAAGTTACCCTAGGTGGTCTAAAAAGGGGAGCCATGAATAATCCACCCCTTGTTTAGCATGTCATCAAGAAATAACCATAAAAATGGGCAACCAGCAGCTCTTGGGACTGCTCTGCCTATGGAGCAGCCATTCTTTTATTCCTCTACTTTCCTAATAAACTTGCTTTCACTTTACAGATTCGCCCTCAATTCTTTCTTGAGTGAGATCCAGAACCCTTTCTTGGGGTCTGGATCCAGACCCCCTTCCTGTAACACAAGTGTTTGGGGTGAACAAATGAGTAAGGAGAGTTCTGAGGCACTCCAGTTCTGCTCTGCCATGGATTCATTAACAAACATGGACTAGGCTACTGTGCACCAGATGGTTTTTGGAACTGGAGCTGCTTTAGTGAACAAGATTATCATAGAGCTTCGGTTCCAATGGGAGTCAAGAGACTCAACAGGATATATAATATCAGGTAGTGACAGTGTTGCAAAGAGAAGGAAAATAGGTAAGGGTGCAGTAATTAACTGGGTGTTAATGACCTTGGACAAGACTCTAGTCTTTAGTCCTCCATATCCTTGATTATAAAGGAGAGTGTTCAGCTCCAGTATTCTAGGTAAAAATTAGGCTAAGTGCAAAGACTCTTAAATCAGCAGAGTCCTAGATGTACACCTTGGGCAAGTTACTTTAACTCTCTGAGCCTCTGTTTACATATACGAAATGGAGATTCTAACACCCTCCTCAAAGGGTTCTTGAAAGTATACTGTGCCCATGGTCTGTTAATGCCCCACACACAGTACCTATAATAATGATGATGCTTTTTAATGGGAGAGATTCAGAAATGCATGGCTCAGAGCTTGGTGTGAAAGCAGGGCTGTGAGTTCATCTGAGAGGGGAATCTTGATGGGCAGCATCTCTCAGAAGAGTCAGGGGCGAGTCCACCCGCCAATTGCATGTTGTGGTAAAGTCAGTTCCACGCCCCACTCTATCCCGGGAACACAGCTCTGACCAGACCAGCTGCACCTCCATTTGCACCCCACCCCACCTCCCTACTCCACCCCTGCCCCACCCCTGTCCGCAGCCTTGTCATAGTCCTGCAGGTCAGCCCCAGCACCAACACAGGGCCAGCTTTCTAAACTGGCATCATGAGTTTCTTTAGTCTCAGACTCCTTGGCCCAGAAACAAGTCCTTTGGAGCTAAGATTCCCCAGTAAGCTTCCCTGATGGACCCAGGACGTGCATGAGAAATCATCCTCAGGGCTGGAACCTCATTTTTTAAGAGGGCAGTTCTTTTAGCCATATAGAGCTCACCCTGCTGCAGTGACCTACACGGGCTCCTAGGTGTGATGATCAAATGATAGGATTCATCAGCTATCACTTCTCAGCCTTTTGGCTCAGATCATGCATAGGAACCACCAACCAATATGCACTGAGTGCAGAGGCTGACTTACCACGAACTAATGAAGCTTAAGTGTCAGGGTCCTCACATGCATGGGCCCCCTTGCAAGACTGGGCCTGATTTCCCATTAGGGTGAGCATAAGAAAGCCCCAAATGCTTCCCAGAGGTAAAGAGTGCTGCCCTGCCTGGGAGAGTCACTCTCTAGCCTCAGTGCCTGTCCAGGAGCTGCAGGCTGAGCTGGGGTGCTGACCCATTACCTGCACACCCACCTAGGTCCCAGGAACAACCTGTCCCAGGTGGACCCTATTGAGCACCTGGGCCCCTCCTCCTTTGGCCTCAAGAAGAAGGAGATGAACTACACACTGCTCTCTCTGCTCCCTGCTCAGGGGTCACTATGATCCAGGTCTCACAGCCACCTCGTGCTCCACCCAGGTTTGGCTGCCTCACTGTGCCTTGCAAGGATCCAGGGCTGAGTTTTCTCATGATCTGGCTGGAGCCACCTGAGAAACTGTCAAAAGACTTAGAGATGTGGCATCGCCAATAACAAATTGGGAAGCTAAAATAAATTCCTCTAAACTCTCAGTAATAAAAATCACCCATTGATTAACCATGCCACGGGCAAAACTGATTTATCTGTCTTTTCTCTTTTATTGGAAATGATTCTAGAAAACTGTTGTCAGATAATGGGGCAGTCAAAGAGTATGTAGCCCAAACATGACAGGTGTATCAGACAGTTAAGTAATACTAATCATCTTTGTATTATTTTTACATCATTTTCTTATGTCGTTGTTTTCTGGATTTTGTTATATTTGGAATGTTTGTCAGTCTTTGTTATTTGTTGTGATATCACTTCTCATATTCCAGATATTTACTTCCATACCTAACATTGCATTTGCAACCTTGCTTTTTTTTTTTTTTTTTTTTTTGAGACGGAGTCTCACTCTGTCACCCAGGCTGGAGTGCAGTGGCACGATCCTGGCTCACAGCAAGCTCCACCTCCCAGGTTCATGCCTTTTTCCTGCCTCAGCCTCCCGAGTAGCTGGGACTACAGGCACCCGCCACCATACCTGGCTAATTTTTTTTTCATTTTTAGTAGTGACGGGGTTTCACCATGTTAGCCAGGATGGTCTCAATTTCCTGACCTCGTGATCCGCCCGCCTCAGCCTCCCAAAGTCTTGGGATTACAGGCATGAGCCACTGCACCCGGCCCATTCTTTTTCTTAAAGAGGGCTCCGCAAATGGAATCAGCTTCAAGCCCTGCATTTTCCGCAATCGAGCCAGGCCAGGCCAGGCCCTGGGCTAAACCCCTTTTCAGGAGTCTCTCAGTTAAGCCCCATGACAACCCAGTGAAGTTACTCTATTATTATCTGCATTTTACAGATATGAAAACAGAGGCTCAGAAAGGTGAAGTAACTTGCTTAGTGTCACATAGCACAAGGTGGTGGAGTTGGAGTTCAAATCCAGGGAGCCAGGCTCTAGTGCCGTCTCTTTTAACCACTCTTTTGCTCTAGGAAACATGAAGGCTTCTGCATGGGTTAATCGCTGTGGGGCCAGCTCTTCCTTGGACCAGCTGGTGAGCATCAGCTCAACTCTCCTAGCATTTCCAGGCACCTTCTGTGTGCCTGGTGTGGGGTGTCCTCACTCACAGCATCTTGTTTATTCCTCACAATGGTCAGTGCGGTGGCCTTAGTGTGGCTTTTTTAGCTGAGGAAACTGAGCTTTAGCAAAGGGACATAGCTTGCCGGAGATCACTGGGCATGCCCAGAAGTCTTGGTGCCAGATTTAAAATGCCTGCCTCCCAGGCCCAGCCCTTGGCATAGGGATGGTGCTGGGTGTAAGGAGGAAGAGTGCCTTATTATCCTAAAACCTCAGTGAGCTGGTGGGTCTTACAAGGAAATGCTTCCGTGGTACAATTCACGGGGAAGCAGGGGAAGTGCATGGAAGCTTGTCTCCGGTTATGTTTTTCATTATAAAGGTCAGAGTAAACAGACACAAGAAAATAAGCGACAGGTCTCAGACTAAATACACGGCCCACTGTCGCTCCAGCCATCTCAGATGGAACAACCTGTTCTCTGAAGTATATCTTACAGTGCTTTCTCTTGAATCCCCTTTGGGAAATCTAAAGACTGGATCCAGCCAGATTTTCCTTGCTGCCTGGTCTAGAAATCACTGCAAGGCTTTTTCCCAGAGAACCAAAGTAAGATAAATGAAAGATGCTACACAATCCTGAGAGGGCTCTGCCTCCATCCATAACTTCACCCCTGGGCCCCAAGACTTGCCCCCTGCTCCTGCATTAACACCTTAAATCCTTCAGGAAAAACTCCAGACTGCAGCTTGGCTGCAGCCCTGTGAGGTCCTGCCAGGGGAGCAAAATAAAGCTGAACTTACAGTGAAGTCCCTGAGCCAGCATCCTGCTTCCAGATCCACTGCTGGAGAGACAAGGACTTGGTCCTCTTCCAAAACTACTGAGGGGGCCACCGAGAGTTTAGGGGGATCCACCCGTGACCCCAGCAAGGCAGAAGCAAATCATTTCACCATCTCACGTACCTCATCGTCTGCCGCTTTCACCCCAGAGTAAAAGGCAAAACAACAAAGTTCTTTTGAGCTCCCTTCTGCAGAAGGAGGCAGGACTCAGAGAAAGGGAAGGTGCTGGTTTCAACTCCTGTCAAAAGAATAAACAGCTGTTTCAGGAGATGGGGAGTAGACAGAGCCCTCAGCAGCCAGGGGCTTTGTTCCTTGTAGGCCTTTGGGAAACGAGCTGTTTATCAGGCCTGTTGACTCAGAGCTGTGTGCCAAGGCAGAAATGTTCCTCTCTGGATCCATGAGCGGCCCAGCCTCCCTGCCAAGCAAAACCATGGTCCAAACTGGGCCTAGTATGGGAGGAGGAAAGGCCACCATCCACCCTTGAGAGGGACACCCAGGGGGCCCACATCACACACTCTTGGATAAAAATGGAAACCATTCTGGACCCCAAACAACTTCAAGTGACTGCTCCTAGGACCAGCCAATGGAGACATTAAAACACACACAAACACACACACACCAGAGAGGAGTGGATAAAGGGCTAACTTGAGAGTCCTCAAGACTGGTGGAAATTCTACCTAAATGTTCCTTAAAGTTAAGTCCTTCCTCTGCATCTTTTAGGCTTCAGAAGTCGCTGTTTGGTTTGAACACTACATTTTTATAGAATGTTACGGGATCTCCCACAGCAGAAAGCACACTACAAGAACTTTAAAAGGTTACTGAGGCTCAACTCCGCTCTTCGGCTGAATAATGCTTAACCCTTCCCATACCCACCTCCTGCTCCCAAAATAGAATCTTGCAGCTGGAAGGGACCTAGGGGCAATGGATTTTCTTTCTTTCTTTTTTTCTTTTCTTTTCTTTTTTTTTTTTTGAGATGGAGTCTCACTCTGTCACCCAGGGCGGAGTGCAGTGGTGCGATCTCAGCTCACTGCAAGCTCCGCCTCCCGGGTTCAAGTGATTCTCCTGCCTCAGCCTCCTGAGTGGCTGAGACTACAGGCACGTGCCACCACGCCCAGCTAATTTTTTTGTATTTTTAGTAGAGACGGGGTTTCACCACGTTGGCCAGGATGGTCTCGATCTCTTGACCTCGTGGTCCGCCTGCCTCAGCCTCCCAAAGTGCTGGGATTACAGGTGTGAGCCACCATGCCCGGAGGGCAGCAGATTTTCAAACGTCGAAACAGCTAAAACTTTTTCAAAAAGCAAACAAAATATTCTCAGAACCCCCACAACCTGAAACAGAGCACACGGAGTCCTTTGGCTAAAGCAGGGAAATGACGCTTAAAGCCCCTTCCTCATTCTCCCACGTGGCTGAGACACCTCCAGGGAGTACAGTCTAGAAACCCCAGACTAAAGACAGGGGACCAAAGCCAGTCAGGAAGGAATCAAGGACTGGCCCCCCGTCGCTCAGTAGTGCCTAATCAAGCCTCTTCCTCCCGTTCCCCAGAAGGAAATTTCACAGCTTCTGCCTCTTAAGGGGATGAGTTAGTTGGCCACAACCTTTAGGGTCCAGAAGTCTTCCTAATACCTTGCTTAAATCCTTCCTGTGGCTATTTAAGCCAAACTGATGCCCACCTGCCTATCCTGTTGTTCTGCTCCCAGTTCCACACCCAAAAGAAAGTGTGTGGATGTTCACCAAGACACATGCATTAGAATATTCATAGTTGGCCAGGTGCAGTGGCTCAGGCCTGTAATCCCAGCACTTTGGGAGGCCGAGGCGGGTGGATCACGAGGTCAGGAGATCGAGATCATCCTGGCTAACACGGTGAAATCCCGTCTCTACTAAAAATACAAAAAATTAGCCGGGCGTGGTGGCAGGTGCCTGTAGTCCCAGCAACTAGGGAGGCTGAGGCAGGAGAATGGTGTGAACCCGGGAGGCAGAGCTTGCAGAGAGCTGAGATCACACCACTGCACTCCAGCCTGGGCAACAGAGCAAGACTCCATCTCAAAAAAAAAAAAATTTTTCATAGCACACCCCAAACTGGATGCTCCCCCAAGGTGTATCATCAGAACAGGTAAGTTGTCACCTAGTCCCACAAAGGGATTCTACCTAGAGCAATGAGAATGAGCAAGCTACAGCTACTCACGTCAACAAGGAAAATCTCACACACACAGCACTGAGTGAAAGAAACCCGGCATAAAAGGTACATACTGGATGATTCCATTTATTTAAAGTTCAAAAATAGGCCAAACTGGCAGGGGGCGGTGGCTCATGCCTGTAATCCCAGCACTTTGGGAGGCTGAGGCAGGTGGATCACCTGAAGTCAGCAGTTTGAGAGCAGCCTGACCAACATGGTGAAACCCCGTCTCTACTAAAAATACAAAAATTAGCTGGGTGTAGTGGCATGTGCCTGTAATCCCAGCTACTCAGGAGGCTGAGGCAGGAGAATTCCTTGAACCCAGGAGGCGGAGGTTGCGGTGAGCCGAGATCGTCCCATTGCACTCCAGCCTGGGCAACAAAAGCGAAACTCTGTCTCAGAAAAAAAAAAAAAAAAAAAAAAGAATAAAAAGTAACAGAAATCAGACATCTTCCTGCTGGAAGCTGAGCTCTTTTGGGCACTGTCTTTCCCCGCTAGGGCCACAGGACCACGGACGGGCCCTGCCTCCCCAATCCCAGGCACCACAAACACCTCAGGAGGGGCTCAGGGACAATCTGTTGTGCTAAAACCATCTAGGAGGCCGGGCACAGTGGCTCACGCCTGTAATCCCAGCACTTTGGGAGTCTGAGGCGGGAGGATCACTTGAGCCCAGGAGATGGAGACCAGCCTAGGCAATACAGTGACAGCCCATCTCCACAAAAAATGTAAAAACGAGCTGGGCATAGTGGCATGTGCCTGTAGTGCAGCTACTCAGAAGACTGAGGTGAGAGGATCGCTTGAGACCAGGAGGTGGAGGTTGCAGGGAACCAATATCGCACCACTGCACTCCAGCCTGGGAGACAGAATGAGACCCTGTCTCAAAAAAAATAATTAAAAATCGGCTGGGCACAGTGGCTCATGCCTGTAATCCCAGCACTTTGAGAGGCTGAGGCGGGTGGATCTCCTGAGGTTGGGAGTTCAAGACCAGCCTGGCCAATATGGTGAATCTTCGTCTCTACTAAAAATACAAAAATTAGCCGGGCATGGTAGTGGGCGCCTGTAATCCCAACTACTCAGGAGGCTGAGGCAGGAGAATTGCTTGAACCTGGGAGGTGGAGTTTGCAGTGAGCCAAGATTGTGCCACTGCACTCCAGCCTGGGCAACAGAGCAAAACTCCATCTCAAAAAAATAAATTTTAAAAAATTACAAAATTAGCTTGGTGTGGTGGCACATGCTGTAGTCCCAGTTATTCAGGAGGCCGAGGCAGGAGAATCATTTGAACCAGGGAGGTGGGGCGGAGGTTGCAGTGAGCCAAGATCGCACCACTGCACTCCAGCCTGGGTAACAGAGCGAGACTCTGTCTCAAAAAAAAAAAAAAAAAAAAGAAAAGAAAAGAAAAATAATTTTAAAAGCCATTCATGGACCTATGTATGGTCAGTGGGGAAGGGAAGGAAAATTGATTTCGAAACCTAAAGAGCTAGGATGAGATAAACTGGTCCTCTCCATGAGCAAGCACTGATCCCGGGTCTCATGTGCCTCCCACTTTACAGTTTACAGAGCAGCCTCTCTCTTTTATCTCAATGGATCATCACAATCACCTGTGAAGTGGTAGGACAGGGCCCTTCACTATTTTCAAAGGTCAACATACAGAAGCTCTGAGAGTCTCAGTGACTCATTCGAGGTCACCAGCTGGGACCTCTTTTCGTTGGAGCCAATGCTGTTCTTCCTACACAGGTGCCTCCAGGGAGCACCACTGATCGATGAATAAGGCTCCTGGCTGGTCAGCCACAGCTCGGCAGAGAGTGTGCAAACCTGGAAGGCAGACAGTTCAATTTCTAGAAAATTCAAACACGGCCCTCCTCCTTCCCTGACACACTTTCATCCTCAAACTCTCAAAACAAAGGAGCACACATTTAGGGTCATTCCTTAATTGAAAGCCAGAGAACCGTAGCAAATGAGCCTTGGGCTGGAGTCCTGCTGATCAAAGCTGTCCAGAGGCTGCCCAGGTAAGAGCTCGGCACCATGCCCAGCCCCGAGTTGATTAATCTCATTACAGCCCAAACAGCCCATGGATCTATCAGCTAACAGCCAGCATTCAGTATCTGTCCATCTTCCACATCCTGAGTTGGAGAATTATAGGGCCTCAGTGTTGTAGAGGCGGCTGCAGCCCAAATGTAAAGAGCCCTGGCTTCGTGTCCCAGGTCACTTCCTGCTGGGAAACTTGAAGGTCACGATCTCCATCCTGCTTACCTCTGTGGAGGTGTGAGGATTAAGTGTTCTTGGCAAAGAATGCCACAGACACAAAGGTTGCAAGTTGTTGCTATTCATTTAATCCTAAACATGTTTAGAGAGGTCGAAAAAGTCCTACTTGACAATGCTTGCAAATAAGAGAGCAATTTGGTTGGTTTCCTGATCTGTGTAAAGGGGATAATCATAATCCCCACCTCTCAGGGTGGTTGAGGGGCTGCAGAACGTGGTGGTTATAAGCATAGACTTGGGCTCATTGTACCTCTTGGGTACAATGTTCACTATTTGGGTGACGGATACACTAAAAGCCCAGACCTCACCTGTATGTAGTATATCCACGTAACAAAACTGCATTTGTACCCACTGAATCTATTAAAAAATTGTAAAAAGGGTTAAAATAGTAAATTTCATGTTATGTATATTTTACAATTAAAAAAAAACCATTCTGGCCAGAACTAGATTCACATGGCAACAGTGGTGAACACCAGGCAAGGAGATTGTGGGAGAGTGGTCTGTTTTTCCCTTCTACCTCTCTGCATTTTTCTTTTTTTTTTTTTGAGACACAGTCTCTCTCTCTGTCACCCAGGCTGAAGTAGCTGGGATTACAGGTGCCCGCTACCATGCCCAGCTAATTTTTGTATTTTTAGTAGAGATGGCGTTTCACCATGTTGGTCAGGCTGGTCTCGAACTCCTGACCTCAGGTGATCCACCTGCTTCAGCCTACCAAAGTACTGGGATTATAGGTCCCGACGCTCTCTACATTTTTCAAATATTCTACAATGAGAACATATTACTTTTGTAACCAGACAGAAAGTTATTTAAGTAAATAAATCTGGTGGTTCTCTGACACTGACAGTCTGAAAAAATGCATTGTTGCTATTATGTAAATGTGAGCGATACTTTCCTTATTTAATACAAGGAGCTAAGTTCAAGGATGCCAACTGAAGTACACACCAAGCTGCTCAGTCAAAATAAATGACATGCAGAGTGGTCCTCCTCTCTAAGGCTAGCTGTTCTTGTCTATATTTAAGGCAATTTAAAACAAAACCGGAACCAAAATAAACCCTCTAATGAGCCTCCCCAGAAGCCGTCTGGCTTGGAAAAGCTCAAACACAAACTGAAGAGAAACAGAGAGCTACAGAAAAGCAAGGAACAGCCAGTGTTTCTCCAGGACATTAACTCACTGCCCCTGGGAAAGTGACTCTGTCCATGGATTTCTGTTCCTTCTGCTTCTGGAAAACAGTCCGGTGTAGAATGGAAGTTGGAATCCGGAAGAGGCTCATGATTTGTATTCATTGCAAATCCATTTCCCCACCCCAGATAAATGCTGAACAAATCTTAAAAGAATACGGGTTCAAAGGGCAGCCAACGGGTCTGCCTGCCAGGGTGTCCTTGGTCCCAGGCCCCATGGGCCCACCTTCTCTGGCTCCCCTGCCGTCTGCTCAGTGCTGGCTACAAGGCAGGCAGACAGAATGGAGCCTCCAGGAAAACCGTGGGGAGCTGGGACAATCCCCCGAGAGTCCCCCACCCCACTGGCTGTGTGACAGAGTCCTCGGGCAGCCTCCTTCAGAACTTCAGTATCCCGTCCTAATTAGTGAACGAACAGGATTTTGCAAGGTTGTTGTGAAGGTTAAGTGTTGTCATGTGTAAAGTGTCTAGCAATATATTCCTTTGAAATACGTGTCTTCATGAGTTGATGGGATAGAGGGAGTTGCCAAAACGTAGTCAGTGCTGAGTGGATGGCGGTGTATAGGAAAGCAGTGGGGTGGAGACAAGGTTCCCCAAACCTGGAACTCAGGCAGGGCTCTGGAGAGAAATGGGAGACAGTCCAGCAGCCCACTCCCGCTCAGTGCTAGCCCCCACGCTGATTAGCACACACAAAGACCTTTGGTGGATGTCTGTATGGGATCAGCAGAGCAGCAGGACCTTGGGCTTTATTTCACACATGAAGATACAGAGGCTCAAAGAAGGAGGGAAGTGGGGAAGTTCCCCTCCCCTCTGCACCCACATCCACCCACTTCCTCAGATCACATCTATGGAACATGGGGAAGTGGACTGGGGAACAGCTTAGGTTTCTGCTAGCTCACCCATTCTAAGATTATATAATCTCAAAACAACAACACCACCACCACCAAAAACCCATTTGTGATTCCTGCGCACGCCATGAACTAGGATAGGTTCTTGCATTCTCTAGGCCTCGGTTTCCACATCCACAAAACAAAGGTTTAGGTGGAATCTTCTAGGCTCTTTTCCCCTCTGATAATTGTAATTCCAGTAAGGAAGGCTCTGCTTCCTCGCCCTTTGCCCTTCACCTAAAACTCCACTTGAGTCCAGGCTCACAAACAGGAAATGTGACAGAGGCTGATGAGTGGCCCATTTCTCTGCTGCAAGGGTGATCTGACAGGAGAACAGAGTTTCTGAACTTTACAACTGAAGCCAGAACTCCATGCCCCAAGACCTTTCTCAAACAGTGTGGGAGGAGGACACTGTTGCTATCTGGCTGGACCACCTACACCACCCCCACGTGGGTCTATTTGTAGGAGGTCTGCAGTGCACAATGAGCAGGTTCCCAGTCTCAGGAGGTCACCTGGTGATTGGGGATGGTGGAGCCCCAGGTGGCGTGCAGAGAGCACTGAGATAGCAGTCATGACTCCTGGGCTCCAGTCTGGATCCAGTGAGCCTAGGGAAGGCCCCACACCCCTCCGGGCCGGGGTTTCCCCATCTGTTGGGTGAGGAGGCTGCACATGGGGCTGGCTCCCTGCTTGCTGTGAGGTTTCTTTGTCCTGGCGGCATGCTGCTGTGATGAAGGGCACCATCTCATTGCCTGTGTCTCAGTCCCAAGTCTCTCCCATATCATGTGGCCCTACAAATGTCTTAATCTTTTCGTGCCTCAGTTTCCTCCCTTGTAAAACTAGAACGATAACAATCCCTACCACCTGGCTTTTCTAGCTGCATAAAAGGCAGGGCTTTTATAAAGTGGCTAGAATATGTCCAACATGAGTAAAAGAAAATGGCCAGTACACATGAGCTATAATTGTCTCATTATTTGTTTAATCTGGTGTCTGGATGACTTTCCTTTCCCGGTTTGCCCATCTGCAGAAGAGGTGAGCAGAACTCAGGTACCCCTATTTGCTCTTCGGACCAGGTCCACGCCGCACCTCTCAGAAAACGAATCTGAAGACCAGCCTGAACCACCCATAGCCAGGAAAGAAAACTCTGGGGGAAGAGACAGGAAATCCTCTGATGCTGCCCCAAAGCAGATGGATTTGGGGGTTGGCTCTTGCCCCAGGTTGTCGGGCAGACAGAGAAGGCCACCAGCTGCACCCAGATTCACTAGCAAAGGAAGAGTCCTCAGCCCATTCCCAGTTTGCCCTGGAGGGGACGACTTTTCAGAGAGGACAGCAGTGAGATGCAGGAGATGTTGGTCCTGGGTTGATCTCTGTTCCCACCTCTGCCCCTGAACCTCATGAGTTAAAGATGAGGCTCAGGCTGCACGCAGTGGCTCACGCCTTAATCCCAGCACTTTGGGAGGCCGAGGTGGGCAGATCACGAGGTCAGGAGTTCGAGACCAGCCTGACCAACACAGTGAAACCTCGTCTCTACTAAAAATACAAAAATTAGCCAGGCGCGGTGGTGCGCGCCTGTAATCCCAGCTACTCAGGAGGCCGAGGCAGGAGAATCGTTTGAACCCGGGAGGCAGAGGTTGCAGTGACCCGAGATTGCGCCACTGCACTCCAGCCTGGCGACAGTGAGACTCTGTCTCAAAAAAGAAAAAAAAAAAAAAAAGCTGAAGAATCAAACCGACAGTCCTAAGAACCAGCGCACTAGCGCCCACCCTTGAAGATGCTCCACTGAGGATCTCTGTTTGGCCGTGCTGTGCAGAAAGGATGTCTTTACAAGGTATAGGCTTTTTTCTTTTTTTGAGGTGGAGTCTCGTTCTGTCGCCCAGGCTGGAGTGCAGTGGCACGATCCCAGCTCACTGCAACCTCCACCTCCTGGGTTCAAGCGATTCTCCTGCCTCAGCCTCCCAAGTAGCTGGGATTACAGGCACATGCCACCATGCCCAGCTAATTTTTGTATTTTTAGCAGAGATGGTGTTTCACCATGTTGGCGAGGCTGATCTCAAACTCCTGACCTCAGATGATCCATCTGCCTTGGCCTCCCAAAGTGCTGGGATTACAGGTGTGAGCCACTGTGCCAGGCCTACCAGGTATAGACTTTTTATAGCTGAAGGGAACCTAATTTTACAGATGCAGAAACAGGCTCAACCAGAGGCAGGATGTGGATGTGTGCGTGTGTGCGTGTGTGTTTGTGTGTGTTTAAAGTTTTCTTTCAGAGGCAGGGTCTCACTGCGTTGCTCAGGCTGGAGTGCAGTGGCTATTCAGACATGATCATAGCACACTGTAGTCTCAAACTCCTGGCCTCAAGCGATCCTCCTGCCTTAGCCTGTTAGGATGTGAACTCTTAAAGTCTCCATATTCTGCCTCTCTTCATTTAATCAATTCATGTTCATTGAGGGCCTACTACATGCAGGCTAGCACTGTTCTAAGCCCTGAGGATTCAGCTCTGAACCAAACGCAAGGGTTATAAGGCAAATAAAGGATGTTGGGGCTGGGCGTGGTGGCTCACACCTGTAATCCCAGCACTTTGGGAGGCCAAGGCAAGTGGATCATCTGAGGTCAGGAGTTCAAGACCAGCCTGCCCAACATGGTGAAACCCTGCCTCTGCTAATATAAATACAAAAATTAGCCAGGTGTGGTGGTGGGCACCTGTAATCCCAGCTACTTGGGAGGCTGAGGCAGGAGAATCACTTGAACCCGGGAGGCAGAAGTTGCAGTGAACCAAGATCTCGCCATTGCATTCCAGCCTGGGCAACAAGAGTGAAACTCCGTCTCAAAAAGAAAAAAAAATTAGCCAGGCATGGTGGTGCATGCCTGTAATCTCAGCTACTGGGGAGGCTGAGGCAGGAGAATCACTTGAACCCGGGAGGCGGAGGTTGCAGTGAGCTGAGATCACACCACTGCATTGCAGCCTGGGCAACAGAGCGAGAGTCTGTCTCAAAACAAAACAAAACAAGGATGTTGACATCTTGAAAGTGACAAGGAGGGGTAGGGGTCACTATTTAGGGATGACCTCTTTGTACAGACCTCTCTCTGGGATCCCCCAAGCCAGCAGTGTGATGGAGTTGGTTCATGCTGGCTTGCGTGTTACATTTTCAAGAATTTGGTGACCCAGTTGTTAAACATAACCCTAATTAAAAATTTTAATTATATAAACTTACAATTAAATGAACTGTATTAGGAACAAAGGTAATCATAAAAACTCATCACTTCCTAATTACTTTATTATATTTTATATTCTTTTTTTTTTTTTTTTGAGACTGGGTCTCACTCTGTTGCCTAGGCTGAGGGCAGTGGCATGATCACCGCTCACCAAAGCCTCTGTCTCCTGAGCTCAAGCGATCCTCCCACCCTAGCCTCCCCAGTAGCTGGGACTACAAGTGCACATCACCATGCCCAGCTAATCCTTTATTTTTTTTAGAGGTGAAGTCTTACTGTGTTGCCCAGTCTCAAACCATCCCCTGCCTTGGCCTCCCAAAGTGCTGGGATTACAGGCGTAAGCCACTGTGGCCAGCCTCATTTTATACTCATGAAGTTACTTACATCTATTGTGTCTAGTCAGAATGGAAAATACTAGACATCAATGTGCTACTGTGCACCTACTCCCAGCTCCTCAAGTGGTGGTAACTTGAAATTGGCCTTGGAAATATTGACACTACAAAAATTGGCAAAGACCACATACCAGAGCTTTCATTTTTCAAAGAGCTGGTCATGAAACACTTCCTAGCACAACACTGCCGGCAGGCCTTCTGTGTTTGTGGGAAGCTACATTCTTCAGGTGGGAAGGGAGAGTATGGTGGTGAAGCCCAACTCTCCTGGGGATGTGTGTGTGTGCTGGGGGTGGGGTGGGGTTGCCCCCAGTCACAAGGGTGTGAACTTTCTTCTTCCTTTGCTAAGCCTTCCTTAGTGAAGCAAGTCTGGGGTCTCTAAGAAGATCTGTCTACTCCTGCAAAAGAACTACTTTCTTCAACAGTAGGTATCAAGGGTCTGTAAGATGGTGACTCATTCACGTATTTGATTATTTTTGGTAAATCAAATCCCCGTTTCAGTATACTGAGGAGACAAACATTTAAAGGAACTTGCGAAGAATTTCTATGTATCAATGTGTGTGGTTACTTCTGAATTTCCCTAGATTTTCATGCGTTGGGTCTCTTTCCCTCGAGGACATAACTGCTGTGGTAACAGCTGGGTGAAATTACTATTACTTCTACTAATAATAATGATAACAGCACAGCCATTCAATAGTACCACATGCCGGGCAATAGACACTTAGCTCTAAAAACCAACCTATTTTATACAGGCGGATTTTGAGTTTCACTAAAGTGCTCAATGTCAGGCTGCTGTTCTGAAAGCTCCCCAGAAAGTCTATGGCCATACCACCCTGAACGCGCCTGATCTCATCTGAAACCTCCCGAGAAGGCTTTTGCCCTCCCTCAGCTGTGGCCCTGTGACCCTCCTTAGGCCAGCAGAATTCTGTGGCACTACAAGGTTCCCCATCTCTGGTGGCATCGGTGGTCTTGTGGCTGCCCAGTTTAGTATCAGCAACCCCTCACCCATCACCAGAGCACAACAGGCCAGAGCCTCCTCAAGTCCATTCACTTACACTTGGAATGCAGGAGTGACCTAGGCCTGGCCAGTTAATGGCTCTGCAACCTAAGGAAGCCTCATGGAGGCAGGTGCTAGAGAAACGTTACAGCAGCAAGAGCTAGAATTAGCTCCTATACCAGACCTTGTGTTTATTGCCCGGTCTTTACTGGTTCTGGCCAGCTTTGTTTTCTAGCCTTCTCAAGGATGTTGTCAACAACAAAACATCCCTTCCAAGACATGCGTCTTCTGCCTCAGTGAGCTGAAATCTCCCTCTGTTGCATACAACCATGACCTCTGGCCTGTATACCTTCTCATTTGCTACTCAATGTAGCTGCCCCAAACATTTTCTGAGCACTTCCTATGTTGAATTTTCATGCCCTGGAATGAATTCCTAAGCACTTGATTAAATGTGCACATAGAAATATTAATTCTCCCTTTCTCTGCATGGCTCTGGTGAATATACGCAGACAGAGTTTGCACATCAAACACCAATCTATAAACAGCCAGAGATTTAGGCAACCACAAGCAAACCCAGGCCCAGTCCCTGCTCTCGGGGAGCCAGGCTTCCTTAAAAGCTACCCCACTCCTAATTTTGAAAGTGTCTTGGCTTTTCCCACAGATGCCAGGAGAATTCCTCCAGAGGACAGCTGGCCTGCCACTTGAGGACTCATGGTTTCCCTGGGGCAGGAGAAGGGCAGGCAGCTGCTCCTCTGCTCACAGATGTTGCCAGCCCCAACATCACCCTTCGCCCCAGGCTTGCTCCTTTCTCTGTGCCCCTCCAGCCACCAGGGCTGTCTAGATTCCAGAACAGTCGGAGGAAGAGCAGGACGATTGATTCTCCTTGCTTCTTCCCTCTGCCTGAAACTCTCTATTCAGTTCCCCCTATGACTCCCTAAGGGCTCAGTGTAAAGGTAATTTCCTCAGGGAAGCCTTCCTTGGCCACGTCCCTGGCCAGGATCAGGCCCCTGTTATACACACTCGGCACTTCTTTGTGGCTGTCACTGTGCAATTAGTTTTTTGTTTTTTTTTTCTCTTGTTTTCTTTTTTTGAGATGGCGTCTAGCTCTGTCGCCCAGGCTGGAGTGTAGTGGTGCCATCTCAGTTCACTGCAACCTCCACCTCTTGGGTTCAAGCGATTCTCATGCCTCAGCCTCCTGAGTAGCTAGGATCACAGGCTCCCACCACCAAGCCTAGCTAATTTTTGTATTTTTAGTAGAGATGGGGTTTCACCATGTTGGCCAGGGTGGTCTCGAACTCCTGACCTCAAGTGATCTGCCTGCCTCTGCCTTCCAAAGTGGGATTACAAGTGTGAGCCACCATGCTCAGCCATGTGCAACTGTCTCTCAAGCTAAGCTATGGCCTCCACGTGGGCAGGGATTGTGTCTATCTTGTGCATGGTGACATCTCAGGTATCTAGCCCAGGATGTAGTAGGTGCTCAGTAAATTCTGGGTTAATTAATAAATGAATTAATGGATTTGTGGTAGGTCAGTGAATGCTGAATGAATATCTTATTCACAACATGAGTCTCTGGAACAGGTACCTCTTCTAGAGCCTCAGTTCCTGGTGTCCAAATTGGCAAGAGGGGCCCCCAAGTTGGGATTTCATTGGGAACAACAGCTGCATTTCCCTTGCAGGTTTTTGGTTGGAGCATCCATTTCCTGTGTGTTTGGAGTTTTTTTTTCCTGCTTTTTGTTTCATTGCAGGTGTTGCTCAGAGAGGAGTTGGCTAGACTTGGGCCTTATGCCATTTGGCTGACGGGGCAACTGTCCCACAGCACCCATAGCTAGCAGCACCAGCACAGGATGGGACGTGACCACCTCACATTCTTTTTTTTTTTTTTAATTTATGAAGTATTTATTGATCATTCTTGGGTGTTTCTGGGAGAGGGAGATATGGCAGGGTCATAGGATGATAGTGGAGAGAAGGTCAGGAGATAAACACATGAACAAAGGTCTCTGGTTTTCCCAGGCAGAGGTCCCTGCGGCCTTCTGCAGTGTTTGTGCCCCTGGGTACTTGAGATTAGGGAGTGGCGATGACTCTTAAAGAGCATGCTGCCTTCAAGCATCTGTTTAACAAAGCACATCTCGCACCGCCCTTAATCCATTTAAGCCTGAGTTGACACAGCACATGTTTCAGAGAGCAGGGGGCTGGGGGAAAGGCCATAGATCAACAGCATCCCAAGGCAGAAGAATTTCTCCTAGTCAGAACAAAATGGAGTCTCCTATGCCCACCTCTTTCTACACAGACACAGCAACAATCTGATCTCTCCTTCCTTTCCCCACACTTCCCCCCCCTTCCTTTCAACAAAACCGCCATCGTCCTCATGGGCTCCCGATGGTCGCTGTCTCTTCGGAGCTGTTGGGTACACCTCCCAGACAGGGCAGCCGGGCAGAGGCGCTCCTCACCTCCCAGACAGGGCAGCCGGGCAGAGGCGCTCCTCACCTCCCAGACAGGGCGGCCGGGCAGAGGCGCTCCTCGCTTCCCAGACGGGGCCGCCCGGGCAGAGGCGCTCCTGGCTTCCCAGACGGGGCCGCCCGGGCAGAGGCGCTCCTCGCTTCCCAGACGGGACCGCCCGGGCAGAGGCGCTCCTCACTTCCTCCCAGACCGGGTGGCAGCCAGGCAGAGGCGCTCCTCACCTCCCAGACGGGCGGCGGGGCAGAGGCGCTCCTCACTTCCCAGAGGGGGCGGCCGGGCAGAGGCGCTCCTCACTTCCCAGACCGGGCGGCCGAGCAGAGGCGCTCCTCACTTCCCAGACGGGGCGGCCGGGCAGAGACGCTCCTCACTTCCTCCCAGACGGGGTGGCTGCCGGGCAGAGGCGCTCCTCACCTCCCAGACAGGGCGGCCGGGCAGAGGCGCTCCTCACTTCCCAGACAGGGCGGCCGGGCAGAGGCGTTCCTCACCTCCCAGACAGGGCGGCCGGGCAGAGGCGCTCACCTCCCAGACAGGGCGGCCGGGCAGAGGCGCTCCTCACCTCCCAGACAGGGCGGCCGGGCAGAGGCGCTCCTCACTTCCCAGACTGGGCGGCCGGGCAGAGGCGCTCCTCACCTCCTAGACAGGGTGGCCAGGCAGAGGCGCTCCTCACTTCCCAGACGGTGTGGCGGCTGGGCAGAGGCGCTCCTCCCTTCCCAGACGGGATGGCAGCCAGGCAGAGGCGCTCCTCACTTCCCAGACGGGGCGGCCGGGCAGAGGTGCTCCTCACTTCCTCCCAGACGGGGTGGCGGCCGGGCAGAGGCGCTCCTCACCTCCCAGAGGGGGTGGCCGGGCAGAGGCGCTCCTCCCTTCCCAGACGGAGTGGCCAGGCAGAGGCGCTCCTCACTTCCCAGAGTGGGCGGCCAGGCAGAGGCGCTCCTCACTTCCCAGATGGGGCAGCCGGGCAGAGGTGCTCCTCACTTCCTCCCAGACGGGGTGGCGGCCGGGCAGAGGCGCTCCTCACCTCCCAGAGGGGGTGGCCGGGCAGAGGCGCTCCTCCCTTCCCAGACGGAGTGGCCAGGCAGAGGCGCTCCTCACTTCCCAGAGTGGGCGGCCAGGCAGAGGCGCTCCTCACTTCCCAGAGTGGGCGGCCAGGCAGAGGCGCTCCTCACTTCCCATAGGGGGTGGCAGCCGGGCAGAGGCGCTCCTCACTTCCCAGATGGGGCAGCTGGGCAGAGGTGCTCCTCACTTCCTCCCAGACGGGGTGGCGGCCAGGCAGAGGCGCTCCTCACCTCCCAGACGGGGCGGCCGGGCAGAGGCACTCCTCACCTCCCAGACGGGGCGGCTGGGCAGAGGTGCTCCTCACCTCCCAGAAGGGGCGGCTGGGCAGAGGCGCTCTTCACTTCCCATAGGGGGTGGCAGCCGGGCAGAGGCGCTCCTCACTTCCTCCCAGACGGGGTGGCGGCCAGGCAGAGGCGCTCCTCACCTCCCAGACGGGGCGGCCGGGCAGAGGCACTCCTCACCTCCCAGACGGGGCGGCCGGGCAGAGGTGCTCCTCACCTCCCAGAAGGGGCGGCTGGGCAGAGGCGCTCCTCACTTCCCATATGGGGTGGCAGCCGGGCAGAGGCGCTCCTCACTTCCTCCCAGACGGGGTGGCGGCCAGGCAGAGGCGCTCCTCACCTCCCAGACGGGGCGGCCGGGCAGAGGTGCTCCTCATCTCCCAGACGGGGCAGCCGGGCAGAGGCGCTCCTCACTTCCTCCCAGACGGGGTGGCAGCCGGGCAGAGGCGCTCCTCACCTCCCAGACGATGGGCGGCCGGGCAGAGGCGCTCCTCACTTCCCAGATAGGGCGGCCGGGCAGAGGGGCTCCTCACATCCCAGACGACGGGCGGCCAGGCAGAGATGCTCCTCACTTCCTAGACGGGGTGGCAGCGGGGCAGAGGCTGTAATCTTAGCACTTTAAGAGGCCAAGGCAGGAGGCTGGTAGGTGGAGGTTGCAGCGAGCCGAGATCACACCACTGCACTCCAGCCTGAGCACCATTGAGCATTGAGTTAGCGAGACTCCGTCTGCAATCCCAGCACCTCGGGAGGCCGAGGCAGGCAGATCACTCGAGGCCAGGAGCTGGAGACCAGCCCGGTCAACACGGCGAAACCCCGTCTCCACCAAAAATACAAAAACCATTCAGGCGTGGCGGCGCGCGCCTGCAATCCCAGGCACTCGGCAGGCCGAGGCAGGAGAGTCACAGGAGCCCGAGGCAGGGAGGTTGCAGCGAGCCGAGATCATGGCAGTACAGTCCAGCTTCGATAACTGCGGGAGACCGAAAAAAGAAGGAGAGGGAGACCGAAGAGAGGGAGACCGAAGAGAGGGAGACCGAAGAGAGGGAGACCGAAGAGAGGGAGAGGGAGAGGGAGAGGGAGAGGGAGAGGGAGAGGGAGAGGGAGAGGGAGAGGGAGAGGGAGAGGGAGAGGGAGAGGGAGAACCACCTCACATTCAACCCAGAGCTCTTTTCAGTGCCTCATCCCTAAGGGGAGCCGAGTTCAGGTATTTTTATTTTATTTTTTATTATTTTATTTTATATTTTATTTTATTATTTTACTTTATTTTATTTTATTTTATTTTATTTTATTTTTGAGACAGAGTTTCGCTCTTGTTACCCAGGCTGGAGTGCAATGGCATGATCTCGGCTCACTATAACCTCCACCTCCCGGGTTCAAGCGATTCTCCTGCCTCAGCCTCCCTAGTAGCTGGGATTACAGGCATGGGCCACTACGCCTGGCTAATTTTATATTTTTAGTAGAGACGGGGTTTCTCCATGTTGGTCAGGCTGGTCTTGAACTCCCTACCTCAGGTGATCCGCCTGCCTTGGCCTCCCAAAGTGCTGGGATTATAGGCGTGAGCCACTGTGCCCGGTCGAGTTCAGGGCTTTTAAAGCATGCCCTCCTGAAGATGAGAGCACTGAGACAGAGGTCGATTGAAAAATTCTTGTTAAGAACTAATTGTGAGGCTGGGTGTGGTGGTTTGTGCCTGTAATCCCAGCACTTTTGGAGGCCGAAGCAGGGGGATCACTTGAGGTCATGAGTTTGAGACCAGCCTGGCCAACATGGGGAAACCGCGTCTGTACTAAAAATACAAAAATTAGCTGGGTGTGGTGGTGTGTGCCTGTACTTGGGAGGCTGAGATAGGAGAATCACTTGAACCTGGGAGGCGGAGGTTACAGTGAGCCAAGATCACACCACTTCACTCCAGCCTGGGTGACAGAACGAGACTCTGTCTCCAAAGAAAAAAAAAGAAGGAACCGATTGCAGGACAGGATCTGGCCTCTCTCTGCCCAGCCTCTTCCATTTGCTGCTTTTCACTCTCTCTGGCTGATTTCAGTCTGAGTAAAGCCAGGAAGGAGCCCTGCTGTGCCCCAGGGAAGGTCACTACAGCTGCCACCTCGTGAACTACCTCCTTTCCCTACATGTGCCCACTGAGGGCTCCAAGCCACCCTATGTTTGGAGTCAGGACCCGGCTTTCATGCCTCAGTTCTGCTACTTAATTTTTGAGGTTTTTTGGCCAAGACATTAAAACTCTAAGCCTCAGTTTCCCTACATACAAAATGGGGAAAGTCATTTCTGTTCTGCTAGCTTCAGGGCTTTTGTGAGGCTCACATGAGATGAGTACATGGTCTTACTCCTGAAACTGTGCACCAGTGTAGAGAAATCTAATCATAATAATTTTATACTTGTTTTTGTTTCCCTCGGGGTCTTACTGTCAACCCACGCTGATCTCTGTCAGCTGCTCTCTTCCAGGATCCATTTTTTCTACCCAACCTCTGCACCATTCAACCCTCTTGACCACATCCTCCTGTCCTCCTGGATACCACATCCTCCTGGATACCCCATCCTCCTTCAGCTTCCTAGACTCACTCTTTTTTTTTTTTTTTTTTTTTTTTTTTTTTTTTTTTTTTTTTAGACAGAGTCTTGTTTTGTTGCCTAGGCTGGAGCGCAGTGGCACAATCTCAGCTCACTGCAACCTCCACCTCCCGAGTTCAAGTGATTCTCCTGCCTCAGCCTCCCAAGCAGCTGAGATTACAGGTGCGCACAACCACGCCCAGCTAATTTTTGTATTTTCAGTAGAGACGGGGTTTCGCCATGTTGGCTAGGCTGGTCTCGAACTCCTGACCTCAGGTGATCTGCCTGCCTTGGCCTCCCAACATCCTGGGATTACAGTCGCGAACCACCGCACCCAGCCGCTAGGCTCACTCTCTATGGAATCTCCTCCTCCATCTCAGACCACTCACTCTCTGAGTTAGACCCATGCTTTTCCTTGCCATTCATATCTGTCAGCCACACAGGGCTTCAGAGAGGAACCCCAGGAAGTACGTGCACACCTCCAAAGTCTCTTGTGGATGTCTGTGTGGGGTTGCCCTGTGGCACAAAATTTGAACAGAAGGCATTGGGTCTCCACCCCACGGCCATCACTGCTTCTGCCTCCTGAGACTCTGTTTGGCAATGAAAATTGGCATAATGGCTGCCATAGCCCAAGCCTTGGAAACTCCCATGGCCGGGTCTGATTGCACATGACAGAGGTCTGTGGTCTCCTCGCCACATTTGGACAAGCTGAGCCAATCAGCTCTTTGGCTGGAGATTTAGACAACAGATGCTCACTTCTTCTTTTTAGAACTGAAAGGACTTTTAGAAGTAATTCTGGGTTGCCAGGCATGGTGGCTCACACCTACCGTCCCAGCTACTCAGGGGGCTGAGGTGGGAGGATCACTTGAGCCCAGGAGTTCTGGGCTGCAGTGTACTATGCAGGCAGATCAGGTGTCTGCACTAAGTTTGGCATCAATATGGTGATATCCTGGGAGTGGGGAACCACCAGGTTGCCTAAGGAGGGGTAAACTGACTTAGGTTGGAAACGGAGCAGGACAAAACTCCTGTGCTGATCGGTAATGAGATCACATCTGTGAATAGCCACTGTACCCCAGCCTGGGCAACAAGGCAAGACCCCATCTTTTACAAATAAAGGAAGGAAGAAAGAAAAGAAAGAAACCTGGGTTGAGCATACTACATGATGAACCCTTTGGCTTCAGTGCATGGACCGAATCTACATCATTCTTTTTTCTTTTTTCTTTTTTGAGACAGGGCCTTGCTCTGTCACTCAGGCTGGAGTGCAGTGGTGCCATCTCAGCTCACTGCAATCTCCACCTCCCGGGTTCAAGCGATTCTCATGCCTCAGCCTTCCAAGTAGCTGGGATTACAGGATTACCATGCCCAACTAATTTTTGTATTTTTAGTAGAGATGGGGTTTCACTTTGTTGGCCAGGCTTGTCTCGAACTCCTGACCTCAGGTGATCTGCCCACCTTGGCCTCCCCAAGTTCTGGGATTACAGGTGTGAGCCACCACACCTGGCCTCTCCTGACCTCAAATAAACTTCTTGAAAGAGTTGACTATCCTGGGCCAGGCATGATGGCTCATGCCTGTAATCCCAGCACTTTGGGAGGCTGAGGCAGGTGGATCACTTGAGGTCAGGAGTTCAAGACCAGCCTGGACAACATGGTGAAACCTCATCTCTACTAAAAATACAAAAAATTAGCTGGGCCTGGTGGTGGATGCCTGTAATCCCAGCTACTCGGGAACCTGAGGCGGGAGAATCCCTTGAACCCGGGAGGTGGAGGTTGCAGTGAGCTGAGATCATGCCACTGCACTCCAGCCTGGGCAACAAGAGCAAAACCCCATCTCAAAAAAAAGAGAAAGAGTTGACTATCCTCATTGTTTTCATTACGTCCTCCTCACCTATCAGCAATCTAGCTTGCCTACCCTCAACTCCACCAAAACTGCTCTCAGTGTGTTCCAGTAATCTCCTAATTACCCAATGCAACTTCTAATCTTTATCTTCCTGGACTGCTCTGAACAATTTAGCATGGAACTAAACTCATTATCTCTCCCCTCCCCAAACATTCATTCTCCCTTACTCTCTCAGCTAGTGGCACCATCATTCATTCATACAGTGACCCAGGATGGAAAGCCACCATAAGATAATTCTAGCTTGGACTTGTTGAGTTTGCAGTGCCTTTGAGACATTCAAAACAAAGATGCCCATTGGGCAGTTAAACATGCAGATTAGATGCCCAAGGTTGGAGATAAGATGAATGCTATAGAGGTAGCATTTAAAGCCATGAACATGGATGAATTTGCCTGGCCCACAGAGTACAAGCACCAGGTCTTTAAATCCCAGTTGACCCATAGAGACTAACCTTTTATGTGATTTTCCTTACTTCTCTGTTGATTCCCCATTGCTCACAACTCCTTATCATGGCATGAAAGTTTCATCACAATCTGCACTTATCGCAGCTATACAATGTGTATCAGTTAGCTTTTGCTGCAGCCATGCTGCATAACAAACAACCCCCAAATCTTAGCTTTTGGCCACAAAGGTCTATTTATTGTTGACATAACATATTAGTGCCCAGAAATCCCTATTCCTGAGGTCATTATTCCAACCACCATTTGGTTCTTTTCTTCCCAAGCCCTGGCCCATGATGGTCTCCATATCACCATCTTATTTCCTATTCTGCCCTGACTCATGTTGTTTTCTCCAAAAACTCTTAAAATTCAATCTTAAAAAATGGAAGGTAGGCCGGGCGTGGTGGCTCACACCTGTAATCCCATCATTTTGGGAAGCTGAGGTGGTCAGATCACAAGGTCAGGAGTTTGAGACCAGTCTGGCCAACATGGTGAAACCCCAACTCTACTAAAAATACAAAAAAAATTAGCCGGCGTGGTGGCAGGTGCCTGTAATCCCAGGTACTCAGGAGGCTGAGGCAGGAGAATCACTTGAACTCGGGAGGCAGAGGTTCAGTGAGCCAAGATCATGCCATTAAACTCCAGCCTGAGCAACAGAGCAAGACTCCGTCTCAAAAAAAAAAAAAAAAAAAAACCAAAAAAAACCCCAAAAAAACAAAAAAAGAGAGAATCGCTTGAATGAACTCGAGGGGCAGAGGTTGCAGTGATTCAAGATCCCACCACTGCATTCCAGCTTGGGAGACAGAATGAGACTCTGTCTCAAAAAAAAAAAAAAAAAAAAAAAAAAGAGTTGCCAAATCAAACACCTAAGATTTGTAGGTTTTACAACTGGGCATGGTGGCTCACGCCTGTAATCCTACCACTTTGGGAGGCAGAGGTGGGTGGATCACCTGAGGTCAGGAGTTCGAGACCAGCCTGACCAACATGGTGAAACCCTCTCTCTACTTAAAATTAAAAAATTAGCTGGGTGTGGTGGTGCATGCCTGTAATCCTAGCTACTTGGGAGGCTGAGGTGGGAGAATTGCTTTAATCTGGGAGGTGGAGGTTGCAGTGAGTCAAGATAGCGTCACTGCACTCCAGCCTGGGCAACAGAGGGAGACTGTCTCAAAAAAAAGAAAGAAAATAAGTTTTACATATCCAACCTAAAATAAAAGGAAAGTGCAGGGCAAAGAGTACATTCATTTCAGATAAAATTATATTTGTGAGTTTATATCTCTATTAATGTCCAGTCCCCTACTGAAAGCTGCCCCCTCCTTCGGTTGTTCTCCCCTCACCCCTCTCCCTGTCTCGATGACGTTTGTCCATTAGCCATTTTCTAGCCATCATGACAGGTGATGTAATGGAAAAAGCACCAACCTTAGAGCCAGAACTGCATTCAAATCCTAGCTGCCATTTAGTTGCTGAGTGCCCATATGTTCCTTGGTCTCTCTCAGCCTTCATTTCCTCAACTAGAAAATGGGTTAGCCTGAAGGGCTGCTCAGCCCACAGCCCCTCAGGTTCCAGTCTTAGAAGGCTGGACGAAGGCAGGGATGGGCACCAAATGGGGACAGACTGGGTCGGTTATGACACAGAAGTAGCAACAAGAACAAAAGCAGGGACACAGGCAGATACCTAGTCTACTCAGTTGGGCCAGGGAACCTCATTATTTTTTACCTCAACCTGTAAGACCAACTCACATAAATGGGCCCACTAAAGGCCTGGAAGTGCTCAGAGGATGAGATTCACAGGCTTCTTCTCCCAGAAGGGCCAGAAGGCAGCCCTGGGGCCCTGGAGTTGGAGTGTGGGAGAGCTGGTGCTAAGAGCTGGGGAAATGGCTGCTCAGAGCCACTATGGCCAGGGAAAGGCAGCCCCTAGCCTATGATTTAGAGGACAGGTCTCCTGGTAAGGTCTGGCCACTAGAGAAGCTTGCCCAAATCACTTTGCACACTTCTGGACCTCAGCTACTCCACCAAAAATTGGATCAGGTTGGATCTGAGCAATCTGACATCAAAAACGTTCTCAGGAGTTTCCCAATACATAGAAGAGATAAAGGAAGAACGGAACTGGTTCTGTCTGAAATAAGATAGGGAAGGGGCCAGAGCCCTGTCCTCTAGGTTCCCCTCCCCAAACATGGTGGTCCTTCAGGCAGGATGCAGGGCCTCACAGGACACAGTTGAAATCTCCTGGACTGGGCAATCCCTAGGGACTCGTTCAGCTCTGCCTTATTCAGTCATTGAGCACGTGTTACGTGTAAATGAGATAACTTCGATCCGCAAGCTGCCCCCTATCTGGTAGAGGAGGCAAAATTCACCCAAATGTAACTCGGAAAGAGGTAGAAAGTGCCTGATGTAGTCAAAGAAGCGCAGAAATGCAGCAGAATAACCCTGTCCTCCACATCCCCTACCCCCAGAGCCCTCCTTCGTCATGCACTTTGCATTTCCTTACTCAGAGACTGGAAGGAAGGTCTCCAGTAGTATCCTTATTTCACAATCGGGGAAACTGAGGCTCTGTCTGGGAAGGTGGCTCCTTACTGGCAGCAAGCGGCAGGCCAGGGCTGCACCCTACATCTCCTGCCTCCTCAGACACGCCTGTTTCCAGGTAAAGGAAGGAGGCAGCCCGGCCTGCTCAGGAGCCCGAAGGAGTGCAAAGGACGAGCAAAGCCTCAAAACAGCTGCCTCGGGTCTCGGTTCCTTCCTGCGGGGAGGAGCGGCCCTCACACCCTCCGCGCCTCCCCGTCCCTCCCGGCCGCCACAGCGGGAAGATCGAGGAATCTCAAATCCGTCTGCTTCTGTCGCTCTTCGCGCGCTGACATTTTTTCTTCTTCTTTTTACTGTTTTTTTGGACGCTCTTCAAGAGTTTGTGCAATCATTGTGTTTAGCCGTTTTCCTGCCATTTCCAAACGCGGGGTGGTGTCCCTTTCGAGTGGGAGCGAGGTGGTTTGAAGAGTTGGAGGAAACTCCCGCCTCCCATCGCCCCAGTGCTGCAGGCACCCCGGATGCCAAAGTTCGCGTCGGAAACTTTCCCCATGCTGGGCGTCTGGCTGAGTCCTCGGCTCTCCGAAGCTCTCTGACATCTCCCTCTCTATTCCCCTCCTCCTTGGGGTTCCTGCGACCCTCGCTTTATCCCCCCACTCCCAGATTCCCCTTCCCAGAGGCGCCCCCTTCCTATCTTGTCCTGGGCAAGAGCCATTCCTCTCTCCTGCATCACAGGCAAGGACAGGCCCCTCACTCACTGCGACTTACTCGGTCGCATCCTGTGTCCCCTGCATCTCCCCTCTCTTCCCCTCCCCCACCCCGCGGACCCGTGGGGGAACCTCAGCTTGCAGCTCCTCAGGCTCCAGTCTTGGAAGGCTGGACAGAGGGAGGGACGGGCACAGGATGGGGACAGAGGGACAGAAACTGGGTCCGATTTGGCACCGAGGTAGCGACAAGAACAAAAGTAGGGACACAGGTGGGGCAGAAACCGGGCAGGGCCGGAGCAGCGGCCCGCCCCCACTCCCTCACCACCCTCGCCCAAGCGCGGAGCCCCCAGTCCGTGTCCTGCTCGTGGCCTTCGGGGGCCTGGGCGGCGCCCCGCGGGACCCACCTGATCCGCAGAACCCGGGCGCCGAGGGCCGGCGCGCGGCGAGCTGGGCTGAGCAGGACCGCGCCTAACTCCCGGCCCCGGCGGCGCCCTCCGCGCTCGGATCAGCCACCGCGCCGCCTCCGCCCGAGCAGACGCCCGTCCTTCTGCCCGTGGGTCGGCCAGCCGGGCTTCTGCTCTGGGCAGAGCGCAGCGGGCAGGGGCGCGAGGAGCCGGCGAGCGCTGACAGCGGGCGGCGCGCTCTGCTCGGCCCGCAGCGGTCGGTGCCAAGCCGGTCCCCGCCCCGGACACGGACAGCTGGGAGGCCGGCGCGCGAGTGCGTGAGTGAGAGTGTGTGTGTGCCGGAGAGGCGGATAAAATCCCCGGTGAGAGCGGGTGGGCCTCTTTTGTCTTCTCGGACCTGCACGTGGTGGCGATAGTGGTGTCGGTGATGGAGCAGGAACCCGGGGCGTTGGAGGATGGGGTGGGGTCTGTGCTGTGCTGCTGGGAGGGGCCGCGCTGCCCCGGCGCACGGCCAAACTCTGGGGAACCCAGAGACTGGGAGGTCTGATCCACTGTTTGTTTCCCGAGGAAGGAAGAGCGCGAATGTAGACAGCGGCAGGCCGGGAGCTGGAGTCGCTCTTGCAAGAGTCCTGAGCTCTGGAAGTGAGGGCTGGGCGTTGGGCACCTGGTGCAGGTTCTGCCCACTTTTGCGCACTGACATCATGATCTTTGAGCCCAGAGTGTCTCAAACGGGGCTCTAAGGCAGCCCCCCTAGGTTGTGGAATAACTCTTTTACTAGAATTATGTAGAAAGGAATCCAAAACATTCGATTTCAGAGTGTGCGCTTCTGTGCCCAGTGTGGCAGCGATTCACTCAGAGAGTTGCTGTGGCCACAACTGGCTGCCCTCAGTTCTCTTGTCTTATCTGATAGCGACAAGGTCATCTCACTCCCGCTTATATCAATCTACTTTACAGGTGGAAAAGTCAGAACTTCATTTTGCCATTTGCCATTGAACGTCATTTTCATAGACTAAGAAATTCGCTTCTTAAATAATTCGGCCGGGCGCGGTGGCTCACGCCTGTAATCCCAGCACTTTGGGAGGCCGAGGTGGGCGGATTGCTTGAGCTCAGGATTTCCAGACCAGCTTGGGCAACGTGGCGAAACCCCGTCTCTACAAAACATAAAAAAATTCCCCAGGCGTGGTGGCATGCACCTGTAATCCCAGCTACTCGGGAGGCTGAAGACAGAGAATGGCTTGAACCCGGGAGGCGGCGGTGGCAGTGAGCCGAGATTGCACCACCGCACTCCAGCCTGGGCCACTGCACTCCAGCCTGGGGACAGAGTGAGCCTCTGTCTCAAAACAACAACAACTACAACAAACAAACAATGACAAAAAAGAAATTAGCTTTTTAAATAATTGAATACATTGGAACTGTAATTTGACATCATAACATAGCACAGAGCATGAGAATGATGTATAATTTTAATTGTCTCTTACTAATGAGAAAGGGACAGCGGCCTGATAGGCGAGGTGATGTCACGGAATTTGGGGGAATGGAGTTTCCTGTTGGGTTCAGTGGAGTAAAGTGGTGGGAGGATGGAGTCTTCAGGCCCACACAACAGCTCAGGAATGAGGAGCTCCAGGGCAGCCAGCACAATAGGCCCTTTGCTAGAGGATAAATTGGGCCCTTATTGTCTTTTGTGAACACACTTGGAATAGTTCGTTAGTTGTGAGCATCACAGCAAATATACAATAAGTGATGCTACACTAAGTGTATTCTTTTCCAGTTTTCAGCATTCGAGAATGCATTGTTTAAATTGCTCGGCCCATCAAACTGGATTGTGAACTTCTCCCCCTTTTTTTTTAAAATAAAACAATGATAGTGAATATGACAATGGTGCAAATCATGACCCATCATGATCAAAATCCAAAGATGTGACACAGAAAACAAAACACCCCAAACCATTACTCTGTTATTGTTATACTCAGTGTCAGCGGTTTAACCAGTCACTTGATTTAATGTTGTTAATTTGAATTTTTTAATTGGTTTTGTGGTTTATATTTACTTTGAAGATTTGTTTTGGTTTTGTGGTTGGTTTCTAGATCTATTAGCATGAGAAGTTCACGCTTAATTTTAGGTTTACAGCTGTTCCAATAAAATAAAAGTAATGTAAGTCAACCTTGTGGGCCTGTTAGATTTTATCCCCCCTTTTGAGAGTCATATCGTTCTGAAAGTCAAACTAGCAATTCTGCTGACTGAATGTCTGAGCTGGAAAACACCTTAAAGATTATGCTTCCTTGGGTTTGAGATCAAGAGTTCTAGGTTTAAGGCCTTAGATAACTCATTCTTCCCCTCATTTGTCTCACATGCAAAATGGGGGTAAGATAACTAGTTCTTAGGAGAAGCAAAATCAAAATGAAATGACTTCAGG
Organism: Pongo pygmaeus; assembly: GCF_028885625.2. Taxonomy (NCBI): domain Eukaryota; kingdom Metazoa; phylum Chordata; class Mammalia; order Primates; family Hominidae; genus Pongo; species Pongo pygmaeus. The sequence continues at coordinate 112,127,195 of NC_072386.2, forward strand.
AAAGAGCTTTGAAGCCACCAGAGCATCCCAGAAATATGAGGCCAAAAGATTCTGGAAGAGTAATGGTAGGTCACGGAACGCCTTAGGTAGCTCCGACCACCAGACAGAGTTTACTCCAAGTGCTTTATGTGTTACACAAACTTATTTAATCTTCCACCCACTTTGGGAGGGGACACTAATCACATTGCCCTTTCCCAGGGGAGAAAGTAGAGGCAAAAGGAAATTGAGTAATTTTGTTTGCCATTCCTCTGGATATGGCCAAATGCCCCAGCACCAGAAGACCTTCCTCTTGTATCTCCTATAGTCTTGCCAAGAAATATTTACGGGGCCCAACCCCATGTGTAGTAGAACAAGCCTGAGATGATCCACCTAGCTTCAGATTCTTTTTTTTTTTTTTTCCTTGAGACAGGATCTCTGTTGCCCAGGCTGGAGTGCAATGGCGCCATTTTGGCTCACTGCAGCCTCAGCCTCCCAGGCTCAAGTGATCCTCCCACCTCAGCCTCTTGAGTATTGGGATGACAGGTGCATGCCACCACACCTGGCTTTTTTTACGTTTTTAAGAGACAGGGTCAGGTCAGGCATGGTGGCTCACGCCTGTAATCCTAGCACGTTGAGAGGCTGAGGCGGGCAGATCATGAGGTCAAGAGATCGAGACCATCCTAGCTGACACGGTGAAACCGCATCTCTACTAAAAATACAAAAAATTAGCTAGATGTGGTGGCACATGCCTGTTGTCCCAGCTCCTCGGGAGGCTGAGGCAGAAGAATCGCTTGAACCCAGGAGGCGGAGGTTGCAGTGAGCCGAGATCGCACCACTGCATTCCAGCCTGGGCAACAGAGCTAGATTCCATCTCGGGGGGGGGGGGGGCGAAGAGAGAGAGAGTGACAGGGTCTCGTTGTGTTGCCCAGGTTGGTCTTTTTATTTTGTTTTGAAATGGAGTCTCACTCTGCCGCCCAGGCTGGAGTGCGATGGTGCGATCTCGGCTCACTACAGTCTCTGCCTTCCAGGTTCCAGCGATTCTCCTGCCTCAGCCTCCCGGGTAGCTGGAATTACAGGCATGCGTCACCACGCCTGGCTAATCTTTTTGTACCTTTATTAGAGACAGAGTTTCACCATGTTGGCCAGGCTGGTCTTGAACTCCTGACATCAAGTGATCCACGCCTCGGCCTCCCAAAGTGCTGGGATTACAGGCGTGAGCCGCCGTGCCCGGCCAGCAACAGCCATTCTGATGACGGTGTTGTTCACTATGAAAGAGCTTGTCTATCTCTAAAATGGATTCATAGACTCTGTCTCTCAGGCGGATCCATGGGGACTGGATTAAGGGGCTGCGGGTGCTGTGCTGGCCCGCAGAGAGCTTGGGTTTTGTTTTCCCGCTGTTGTAGAAAGAAGACCCCATGGCTGAGCCAATCTGCTGAGTATTGCAAAAAGGGGAGATTATTTGGCTCAGGAAGGGAAGACATTCCCACCCTCTGGGGAGCTTAAGCACCCTCCCTACCAAAGAGAATATACAAGCCCTTTGCATTTCTAAGTTCCTAAACTTCCGGATAAGCCCTGAGGCCTCGGGTCAGAGAAAGGGGCAGAATGCATGCTTAATGTTTCTAGGGGATGAAAAGGAGAGTTCCCCCTGGGGGGAAGGGGCAGTGAGTGGGCACCGCAAACCCCCAGGGCACCAGTGGCTGAGCTCAGCACTGGGAGATGAAATTGCCGGCTGAGCCCCCATGCTTAGAAGGGTCACGGTGGCCTGAACCAGAAACTGGGTGATATGAGGCAGCCACAGTGGATAGATACAGAAGACTGTCACCCAAGCAGTGCCACACAGCAGCTAGAAGCATGGCATTGGCGGCAGGGAAAACATAAACAGCAGCTTCTCTCTGTGATGCCTGTATCCATCCCCAGCATCCCTGACGACACAGCACTTCCTGGAGCAGCTGGTTTTAATTTAACTTGAAGAATGGAGATGGAGTATGATTTGCTGCCGAGTGAGTGGAAGAATTTGTATTTGTCAGCAGAACTTAGAAGAGAGGGCTATGAGTCCCTGGTGAACACCTGGGGGATCAGGGGCAGGTTACATTCCCCAACTGGAACCAGGCACCCTTTGCCCTGTCCACTTCTGCTGGCTCTCAGCATCTCAGGCCCCTTGGGAAATTCAGAGACCCGACTATCCAGGAACAAACCAGACCTGGGCAAGCAGGAGGCCTCAGGGCAGGACTCAGACCCCAAAACACATGTCTGGCCCTAGAGCAAGGCTGATGGAGGAGGAGGGAGGGAGAGGCCGAGCAAGAGCAGAAGGAAATGAGCTGCACGCTTCTGCAAAGGCTCAAAATGACTTTAGCATTGCCAAGACAACAAGAGGTTCAAATGTCGACAAATTATGTTTATCTTGCAAAAAACCCATTTCTTCCCACATTGGAGATGAGGAACAGCAAGCCATGATGTTAGGGGAGCCAACTGGAGTTCTGTACAGAGAAGGCTAGGCCCCGATTGGCTAATGCCTGTAATTCCAGCACTTTGGGAAGCTGAGGCAGGTGGATCACCCGAGGTCAGGAGTTTGAGACCAGCCTGGCCAACGTGGTGAAATATAAAATTTTTAGTCTGTACTAAATTTAGTTAATTTAATAAAATACTAAATTTTTAGTCTGTACTAAAAATACAAAAATTAGCAGGGTATTGTGGTGCACACCTGTAATCCCAGCTACCCGGGAGGCTGTTGCGTGAGAATCACTTGAACCTGGGAGGCAGAGGTTACAGTGAGCCAAGATTGCACCATTGCACTCCACCCTGGGTGACAGAGTGAGACTTCACCTAGAAAACAAAAACAAAAACAAAAACGCTCTGTACAGAGAAGCTAGAGACTTCTTGTCTCTGAGCCTCAGTTTTCCCATCCATAAAATGAGGATTGTAATATTTGCCAGATATGGTTGTTGTGGGGAATTAAAATAAATGGAATACACAAGCAATTTAGCATCATTGTCCTCATTATGACTTAAGGAGTGAGCATGTTGCTCTGTGCGGGCGTTTTTTTTCTGCATGACCTCATTCAGTCCTCACTATGGTCCTACTAGACAGATGGCAGAGCTGGAACCCAGAGAGGTAGAGTGATTTTTCCCAGGGTTGTTCAGCTTTACAGTGGCAGAGCCTGACCTGAAACCCAGGGAGTGTGACCCCAGCTTTCAGGCTCTGGGTCTCTCCCTCTACTTCTTCTTTAAATAATAATAATAATAATTATTATTATTTTAGAGACAGGGTCTCCTGGTCTCAAGCGATCCTCCCGCCTAAGTGCTGGGATTACAGACATGACCCACCGCACCTGGCTCTCCCGGGGCTTCTGATCCAAAGCAGGTTGTTATCCATGCTCAATGTAAGGTTGAAATCTATAGTGGGAATACAAAGACAGGAAGCGTCATTCTAAGAAGGGTTCTCGGACGGGGGCAAGATTTGAGCTAAAATTTTCCAAGGAAAAGCAGGATATCAGCAGAGGAAAGTGGGGCAGAGGGGAGGCCTTGCTAGGCAGCAGCTACAGTTGGAGCAAAGTCGGGGCAGTGGAGACACAGGAGGCATACTGAAGAGTCGCAGGAAGATTCAGGCTGCCGCTGAAGCCTCCATGGCAGAGAAGTGAGCCGGGGCTTCCCAATTGGAACTGTTTCTTTACAAAAAGGAGCTGTCATTTTTCTTTTCTTTCTTTCTTTCTTTCTTTTTTTTTTTTTTTTTTTGGCTAGGGGGACGGAGTTTTACTCTGTTACCCAGGCAGGAGTGCAATGGCGTGGTCTCGGCTCACTGCAAGCTCCACCTCCCAGGTTCAGGCGATTCTCCCACCTCAGCCTCCCAAGTAGCTAGGACTACAGGCACATGCCACCATGCCCGGCTAATTTTTGTATTTTTAGTAGAGATGGGTTTCACTATGTTGACCAGGCTGGTCTCGAACTCCTGACCTTGTCATCCTCCTGCCTTGGCCTCCCAAAGTGCTGGGATTACAGGAGTGAGCTACCATGCCCGGCCGTGGAGCTGTCATTTTTCTTCCAGGTCCCTCCACAAATCCATCAGACTGAAGCGCCACGTGGGCAAGGACTGGCTGGGTATCCTCTGCTGTTGCAGCCCCAGTGCCTAGCACAGTGCCTGGACCATGGTAGGCACTAGACATTTGCTGAATGAATGGAAATGGGAGGGTATATATTCTTGTCCATTTCTTATTTTTGACAGACTTACTCCTCTGTGACCATACAACCTCATCTCTCCCTGCAAAGAAATCAGACTGAAAGTGGAGGGGGGGTGGGAATTAGGGGAGGGATATGATGGAAACCAGCCCCACTGACAAGCATTTATCTCAAGATACTGAAGCCACAGCCATTTCCCTTTCCCAGCACCTGTTCACTAGGGTGCATTGGGAGCCAATTCTCCAATGGTTTTTCAAGTATTACAAGCAGAGCCACTGACTGCCTTTTGTTCTGGACTACCTTTCCATGCAAATAGCCTTGAAAGGCAGAGCCTGTGGCTCTCTGAATTAAAGGGCAAGCATGCTTACTGCCCTTATAAAAGATTATAAAAGATTTAGGTTCTTCAAATCAGTGTCAGTCTCTTGTAATGCAACTCACTGTGGGTGAACTCATACAGCTGAACTCATCTGTGTCACCCATGTTGAGTTGCCAGTTAAAATACAAGACTTGCCCTTCAATTTGAATTTCAGATAAATAAAGAATACTTTTTTTAGGAATACTTTTTTAGTACATGCACATCCCATGCAATATTTGGACATACTAAAAATGTATTCATTGTTAATCTAAAATTCAAATCCAACTGGGTGCTCTATATTTTTGTTTTCTAAATCTGGCAACACTACTTCCGTGGGACTTGGGGGTAAGAGGAACTAATGCAAATATGTTGATACTTATGCCGCTTCTCATGCTGTGAGGAATAAAATCTTTTGTCTCTGACCCAGGAATCTTGTGTGTTCTGTTAGCACTCAAGTTAGCTACCATGTAGGGTAAAATCTTACGCTCTCCACAGTTCTTAATAGATATCCCCAACCCAAGCTTGGAGCCTGGCATAGAGTTGGCTGTGAAATATATCTGTAGGATGAATGGTTGTCAATCCATAGGAACTGCTGCCAAGTACACAGAATTCCTCAGAGATTGGGAATTTGTTACTGGTGCTTTGTGCGCAACTTTACATCTCACTAACGCATTGTTGTTACCATGGTTACTATAACTATATCGTGCTTCATAGCTTCCAAAGAGCATTCCATGCATTTCATCATTCAGTTTCCCAATGACTTGCTGAAATATGTGTGATTATTCTTACTTTAGGAATTAGAAATTGAAGTTCAGGGTCCAGTGATTTTTTTTTTTTTTTTTTTGAAAGAGAGTCTTGCTCTATTGCCTAGGCTGGAGTGCCATGGTACAATCTCAGCTCACTGCAACCTCTGCCTCCCACGTTCAAGTGATTCTTCTGCCTCAGCCTTCTGAGTAGCTGGGAATACAGGCGTGTACCACCATGCCTGGCTAATATTTGTATTTTTTAGTAGAGACGGGGTTTCTACATGTTGGTCAGGCTGGTCTCGAACTCCCGACCTCAGGTCATCTGCCCACCTTGGCCTCCCGAGTGGTGGGAACACAGGCGTGAGCCACCGCGCCCAGACTTTTTTTTTTTGAGGTGGAGTTTTGCTCTTGTCACCCAGGCTGGAGTGCAGTGGCATGATCTCGGCTCACTCAACCTCTGCCTCTCAGGTTCAAACAATTCTCCTGCCTCAGCCTCCCAAGTAGCCAGGATTACAGGTGCCTGCCACCACGCCCAGCTAATTTTTGTATTTTTAGTAGAGACAGCGTTTCACGGTGATGGCCAGGCTGGTCTCCAACTACTGACCTCAGGCAATCCTCCTGCCTCGGCTTACCAAAGGATTATAGGCGTGAGCCATGGTGCCCATTCCTCCCCCCACCTTTTTTTTTAAGTAAAGACTCATTAAGACGTTTTGGAAAATGCTTAGAGGAAAAACATTACTTGAAATTTATTATTTTTTCTTATTTTTAGCAGAATGGTGCCTTGATTTTTGGCACAGGAAATGAAAAAGAACACCATGAAGGCCACCACACTGCACAATTCCAGAGGAAGTTGCAGGACTAGCAGGGATCCCAATGGGCACCATTCACTGGCTCCATGTACTCTAAGTCAACAGCGCCTCCTGGAGTTGTGCAAGGTAGTAGCCTTGGCAGCACTGATTACCTAAAAAGAGGTGTTGAGACAGAGCCTGCTTGTCTCCTTGTCTCTGGGGCCTTTTGCATATTTCCCATAAAGCTTTTTTTTTTTTTCTGTGAGACAGAGTCTCACTCTGTCGCCCGGGCTGGAGTGCAATGGCATGATCTCGGCTCACTGCAACCTCCACCTCCCAAATTCAAGCAATTCTCCTGCCTCAGCCTCCCAAGTAGCTGGGAGTACAGGCATCTGCCACCATGCCTGACTACTTTTTGTGTTTTTAATAGAGACAGGGTTTCACCATGTTGGCCTGGATGGTCTCGAACTCCTGGCTTCAAGTGATCTGCCTGCCTCAGCCTCCCAAAATGCTGGGATTACAGGTGTGAGCCACTGCACCCGCGCCAGGCCCCATAAAGCATGGAAGGCAAAATTTTCCAATGGCAGACAGCAGTGAAACCACATTTAGCCTCTTGAGCCAGAGGAAATGCAGTGGAGGCCAAACTTCCCCACCATGTAAAGGGGGGAAGGAGCATTATCTGCCTTTAGAGCTAGTCTCAGGATGCAGAGGAAGCAGCTGCTGACTGAGTTTGACATGCAGTGAGCCAGGCGGGCCCTGATGCCCTTATCTACTCTCCTGCCAGCTCTTCCAGGGCCTGAAAACACCACTGCTAGACTCACCCCTTCGGCCTGTGGATGCTTTCCAGGCTGCAAGCCTCCGAAGAAAATGTAATTACCCCTCACCCCCAAGGAAAGACCCCCTTGGATCACATTGTCCCTAAATACCCATGGGTGATATTAGCCAAGGTATGGCTGGAGGAAATAATACCTGGGACGTTAGCAAATGTTGCAAGAAAAAAATGGTTTCATGCTTATGTAAGTTCAGACGATCTGCATCCTGTATACTCTCTGAAGAGAGTCACAGTGCATGCTAAAGTGCTGAGAAGTCCTGAGGAACCAGGACTTTGACTTGTTAGAGCATAGAGTGGCTATTTATATCCACCCAGCATGGGAAATGCTGGGCATATGAGATCTGGTCAACAACTCACTAAGAACCAGGCTTGCGGCCGGGCGCAAAGGCTCATGCCTGTAATCCCAGCACTTTGGGAGGCCGGGGCTGGCAGATCACAAGGTTGGGAGATCGAGACCAACCTGGCTAACACGGTGAAACCCCGTCTCTACTAAAAATACAAAAAATTAGCCGGGCGTGGTGGCGGGCACCTGTAGTCCCAGCTACTCGGGAGGCTGAGGCAGGAGAATGGCATGAACTCGGGAGGCAGAGCTTGCAGTGAGCTGAGATTGTGCCACTGCACTCCAGCCTGGGTGACAGGGAAAGATTTCGTCTCAAAAAAAAAAAAGAACCAGGCTTGCAGGGATGGACCACGGGGGCAAGACAGATGTTCTGTAAAGTACATAACTGCGTGGTTCAGATGTCAGGCAGGCATGAGTTCAAGTTCTGCCACTATGATTTAGAACTATACAGTCTTGGGCAGGTTACTGAACTTCCCTGACCTCAAATTTCTTTTCTCTTTTTTTATTTTTTTTTGAGATAGAGTCTTCCTTTGTCACCCAGGCTGGAGTGCAGTGGCATGATCTTGGCTCACTGCAACCTCCGCCTCCTGGGTTCAAACGATTCTCCTGCCTCACCCTCCCTGAGTAGCTGGGACTACAGGTATGCACCACCACACCCAGCTTATTTATTTATTTATTTATTTTGCATTTTTAGTAGAGATGAGGTTTCACCACGTTGGCCAGGCTGATCTTGAACTCTTGACCTAAGATGATCCACCTGCCTTGGCCTCCCAAAGTGCTGGGATTACAGGCATGAGCCACCGCTTGTGGCCAAGTAATTCTTTACTTTTGGATGCTACAACATCTAATTTCATCTATATTTTCCCTGTTCCAATCCTGGAATCAGCCATTTCTTCGAGAAAATGAAGGAGAAATTCTATGGAGTCCTTATTTCTTTTATTAGGGAATAGTATTTGAAAGTAAAATCTGGGTGCAGAATGTCCTCATTGTTGTTGGGGTGTCATGGATTCTAGTCCCTCTCCACAGACAGAGCTAGGGACTGTGTTTCTGTGTACTCACGTACCTATTGTGGTGGTTACCTTCATGTGTTAACTTGGCTGGGCCAGAGATGTGTGGTCATACATTATTCTGGATGTTTCTATGACAGTGTTTTTAGATGAGATTAACATTTAAATTAAGCCAGGTGCGGTGGCTCATGCCACCAGACAGATCACCTAAAGTCAAGAGTTCAAGACCAGCCTGGTCAATATGGTGAAAACCCATCTCTTCTAAAAAATACAAAAATTAGCTAGGCGTGGTGGAGCCTGCCTGTAGTCCCAGCTACCCGGGAGGATGAGGCAGGAGAGTCGCTTGAACCCAAGAGGTGGAGATTGCAGTGAGCCAAGATCATGCCACTGCACTACAGCATGGGCGACAGAGTGAGACTCCAGCTCAAAAAAAAAAAAAAACTTTAAAGTAGTGGACTTGAGTAAAGCAGATTGGCCTCCATCATGCGAGTGGGCCTCGCCCATCAGTTGAAGGCCCGAACAGAGAAAAATGGCCCACGAGCAGGAGGGAATTCTGCAACAGATGCCTTTGGATGTGAACTGCAGCATCGGGCCCTGGGTCTTAGTCTGCCAGTCTACTCTCAGATTTTAGACTTGCCAGCCTCCATAATTGCATGAGCCAATTCCTTAAAATAAATATATTTCCCTCTATATACACATCCTACTGGTTCTTTTTCTGCGGAGAACTCTGACTAATGCACACACACACATTTCTCTCTCTTTTTTTTTATATATGCATATGCATATTGATACGGTTTGGATCTGTGTCCCTACTAGTATTAGTCCATTTTCACGCTGCTGATGAGACTTACCAGAGACTGAGCAATTTACAAAAGAAGGAGGTCTAATTGGACTTACAGTTCCACGTGGCTGGGGAAGGTCTCACAATCATGGTGGGAGGAGAAAGGCACTTCTTTACATGGCAGCGGCAAGAGAGAATGAGGAAGATGCAAAAGCGGAAACCCCTGATAAAACCTTCAGATCTTATGAGACTTATTCATACCATGAGAACAGTATGGGGGAAGCCGCCCCCATGATTCAAATTATCTCCCACCAGGTCCCTTCCACAAAACATTGGAATTAGGGGAGTACAATTCAAGATGAGATTTGGGTGGGGATACAGAGCCAAACCATATCATTCTGCCCCTGGCCCCTCCAAATCTCATGTCCTCACATTTCAAAACCAATCATGCCTTCCCAACAGTCCCCCAAAGTCTTAACTCATTTCAGCATTAGCCCAAAAGTCCACAGTCCAAAGTCTCATCTGAGACAAGGCAAGTCCCTTACACTTATGAGCCTGTAAAATCAAAAGCAAGCTAGTTACTTCCTAGATGCAATGGGGGTAGAGGTATTGGGTAAATATAGCTGTTCCAAATGGGAGAAATTGGCCAAAGCAAAGTGGTTGCAGGGCCCATGCAAGTCTGAAATCCAGTGGGGCAGTCAAATTTTAAAGCTCCAAAATGATCTCCTTTGACTCCAGCTCTCACAACCAGGTCACGCTGATGCAAGAGATTGGTTCCTCTGGTCTTGGGCAGCTCCGCTCCTGTGGCTTTGCAGTGAACAGCCTCCCTCCTGGCTCCTTTCATGGGGCTGGCGTTGAGTGTCTGTGGCTTTTCCAGGCGCACGGTGCAAGCTGTCAGTGTATCTACCATTCTGTGGTCTGGAGGACAGTGTCCCTCTTCTCACAGTTCCACTAGGCAGCGCCCCAGTAGGGACTCTGTGTGGGGGCTCCGACCCCAAATTTCCCTTTTGCACTGCCCTAGCAGAGGTTCTCCATGAGGGCCCCACCCCTGCAGAAAACTTTTGCCTGGGCATCCAGGCATTTCCATACATCTTCCGAAATCTAGGCAGAGGTTCCCAAACCTCAATTCTTGACTTCTGTGCACCCACAGGCTCAAAACCACATGGAAGCTGCCAAGGCTTGGGGCTTCCACCCTCTGAAGCCATAGTCTAAGCTGTACATTTGCCCTCTTTCAGCTATAGCTGGAGCAGCTGGGACACAGGGCACCGAGTCCCTAGGCTGCACACAGTACAGGGACCCTGGGCCCGCCTATAAAACCACTTTTTCCTCCTGGGCCTCCCGCCTGCGATGGGAGAGGCTGCCATGAAGGTCTCTGACATGGCCTAGAGACATTTTTCCCATGGTCTGGGAGATTAACATTAGGCTCCTTGCTACTTATGCAAATTTCTCTAGCAGGCTTGAATTTCTCCCCTGAAAATGGGTTTTTCTTTTCTATCACATAGTCATGCTGCAAATTTTCCAAACTTTTATGCTCTGTTTCCCTTATAAAACTGAATGCCTTTACCAGCACCCAAGTCACCTCTTGAATGCTTTGCTGCTTAGAAATTTCTTCCACCGGATACCCTAAATCATCTCTCTCAAGTTCAAATTTTCACAAATCTCTAGGGCAGGGACAAAATGCCGCCAGTCTCTTTGCTGAAACATAAAAAGAAATACCTTTGTTCCAGTTCCCAACAAGTTCTTCATCTCCATCTGAGACCACTTCAGCCTGGATTTTATTGTCCGTAACACTATCAGCATTTTGGCCAAAGCTGTTCAACATGTCTCTAGGAAGTTTCAAACTTTCCCACATTTTCCTGTCTTCTTCTTAGCCCTCCAAACTGCTCCAACCTCTGCCTGTTACCCAGTTCCAAAGTGGCTTCCACATTTTGGGGTGTCTTTTCAGCAACACCCCACTCTACTGGTACCAATTTACTGTATTAGTCCATTTTCATGCTGCTGATAAAGACATAGCTGAGACTGGGTAATTTACAAGATAAGGAGGTTTAATTGGACTTACAGTTCCAAGTGGCTGGGGAAGGTCTCACAATCACGGCAGAGGGCAAAAGGCACTTCTTACATGGTAATGGCAAGAGAGAATGAGGAAGATGCAAAAGCAGAGACTCCTGATAAACCCATCAGATCTTGTGAGACTTATTCACTACCATGAGAACAGTATGGCGGAAACTGCCCCCATGATTCAAATTATCTCCCACTGGGTCCCTCCTACAACATGTGGGAATTATGGGAGTACAATTCAAGATGAGATTTGGGTGGGGACACAGAGCCAAACCATATCACCACCGAAATCTCATAGTCAACTGTAATCCCCAGTGTTGGAGGTGGGGCCTGGTGGGAGGTGATTGAATCATGGGGGTGGTTTCTCATGGCTTAACACCATCCCCCCTGGTGCTGTCATGGTGATAGTGAGTTCTCATGATAGCTAGTTGTTTTTTTGTTTTTTGTTTTTTTGTTGTTGTTGTTTTGTTTTGAGACGGAGTCTTTCTCTGTCACCCAGGCTGGAGTGCAGTGGCGTGATCTTGGCTCACTGCAACCTCCAGCTCCCGGGTTCAAGCAATTCTCCTGCCTCAGCCTCTCGAGTAGCTGGGATTACAGGTGCATGCCACCGCGCCCAGCTAATTTTTGTATTTTTAGTAGAGACAGGGTTTCACCATGTTGGCCAGGCTGGTCTTGAACTCTGACCTCGTGATCCACCCACCTCGGCCTCCCAAAGTGCTGGGATTACAGGCGTGAGCCACCTGCCTGGCCTGTTTTTGTTTTTTTGTGAGATGGAGTCTCGCTCTGTCACCCAGGTTGGAGTGCAATAGTGTGATCTCACCTCACTGCAACCTCCACCTCCTGGGTTCAAGCGATTCTCCTGCCTCAGCCTCTTGAGTAGCTGGGATTACAGGCGCCTGCCACCATGCCTGGCCAATTTTTGTATTTTTAGTAGAGAATGGGGTTTCTCGATGTTGGTCAAGCTGGTCTCAAACTCCTGACCTTGTGATCTGCCCACGTCGGCCTCCTGAAGTACTGGGATTACAGGTGTGAGCCGCCGCACCCAGCCTGATATCTGGTTATTTAAAAGTGTGTGGGCCAGGTGTGGTGGCTCACGCCTATATTCCCAGAATTTTGGGAGGCCAAGACAGGTGAATTGCTTGAGCTCAGTAGTTTGAGACTAGCCTGAGCAACAGGGTAAAACTCCATCTCTATCAAAAATACAAAAAATTAGCTGGGCATGGTGGTGTGCACCTGTGGTCTCAGCTACTCAGGAGGCTAAGGCAGGAGGATCGCTTGAGCCCAGGAGGTGGAGGTTGCAGTGAGCCAAGATTGTGCCACTGCACTCCAGCCTGGACAACACAGTGAGACCTTGTCTCAATAAACAAACAAACAAACAAACATACAAACAAATAAATAATAAGTAAAAGTATGTGGCATCTACCCCCACCATCTCTTGGTCCTGCTCCTATCATGTTAAGAGGCCCATTCCCGCTTTGCCCTCCACCATGAGTAAAAGCTGCTTTGCCTTTTGCCATGAATAAAAGTTTCCTAAGTCCTCCCTAGAAGCAGATGCTGCTGTGCTTCCTGTACAGCCTGTGGAACCATGAGCCAGTTGAATTTCCTTTCTTATAAGTTTCCAGACTCAGGTATTTCTTTATAGCATTGCAAGAACAGACTAATACATATGTATTATATATTATAGTATACCTATATAGTCAATCTGGTGCCAGATTTTGGAGGCAACATATTTCTCACTTGGGTATGTTACTCTGGCCCATCTATTAAGTGACTTAAAAAGCTGCTAGTTTTGAGTGGGACCCAGAACAGGAGAAGACTCTGCAACAGGTGGGTATGTGAGGACAGTGGGGAAGAAGAGCCACGGAGGGGAAGAGGGATAAGGGGAAAGTGACACTTCTCTGTGCAAGCAGCTCTACCACTTCGGCCGTATGATTCAACAGATCCAGTGGTTCTTGAGGTGTCAGTGGCAAGAGGGATGCTGTTTGGAGCCTTTGGCCAACCTCTATAGGTGAATCGCTAGCACAGGCCCTTAGGATTTTGGAGCAAGGCCTTGCCATCATCTGCACATAACTACTCTCCTTTTGAGAGACAGCTCTTGGCCTACGGCTGGACTTTGTAGTAACTGGATGCTTGACCATGGGCCACTAAGTTATCATGTGACTCGGTGGGCATTATCTGACCCACCAAGCTGTAAAGTTGGGCATACACAGCAGCACCCCATCATCAAATGGAAGTGGTGGATACATGATGGGGCTCAAGCAGGTCCTAAAGGCACAAGTAAGTTGCATGAGGAAGTGGCCCAAATTCCCGTGGTCCCCACTGCTGCTACCCTTCCTTGTCTCTCTCAGCCTGCACCTACGGCTCATGGGAGTTTCCTATATTCAGCTGACAAAAGAAGAGAAGAGTAGGACCAGGTTTACAGATAGTTTGGCCCAATATGCAGGCATCAACCACAAGTGGATGCTGCAGCACTACAGCCCCTCTCTGGGACACGCTGAAGGACAGTGGTGAAGGGAAATCCTCTCAGTGTTCAAGACTTTGGGCAGTGGGCCTGGTTGTGCACTTTGCTTTGAAAGGAGAAATGGTCAGATGTGTGACTGTAAACCAATTCATGAGCTGGAGTCAATGGTTTGGCAGATGGTCAGGAACTTGGAAGAAACATGATTGGAACATCAGTGACAAAGAAATTTGAGGAAGAGTTATGTGGACAGACCTCTCTGAGTGGGGAAAGGTGTGAAGATATTTGTGCCCCATGTGAATGCTCACCAAAGGGTGACCTCAGCAAGGAGGAGTTTTAATATTCAAGAGGATAGGATGGCCCGTTCTGTGGATATCAGTTGACCTCTTTCCCCAGCCATCTCTGTCATCGCCCAATGGGCTCATGAATAAAGTGGTCATGGTGGCAGTGATGGAGGTTATGCATGGGTTCAGCAGCTTGAACTCTCACTCACCAGAGTTGACCTGGCTACTGCCACCTCTGAGTGTCCAGTCTACCAGCAGCAGAGACCAACACTGAGTCCCTGCAATGGCACCATTCCCCAGGGTGACCAGCCAGCTACCTGATGGCAGTTGATTACATTGGTCCTCTCCCATCATGGAAGGGGCAGCATTCTGTCCTTACTGGACCAGACACTCTGGATACGAATTTGGACTTATGGAATGCCTTATCCATCATCAATCGTAATATTCCACATAGCATTGCTTCTTCTTTTTTTGACAGGGTCTCACTCTGTTGCCCAGCTGGAGTGCAATGGCATGATCATGGCTTACTATAGCCTTGAACTCTTGGCACCAAACAATCCTCCTGCCTCAGCCTCCTAAAGTGTTGGAATTACAGTCATGACCCACCATATCAAGCCCGTTTCTGATGAGGGAGCACACTTCACAGCCAGAAAAGTGCAACAGTGAGCCCATGCTCATGAAATTCACTGGTCTTACCATGTTTCCCATCATCCTGAAGCATCTGGCTTGACAGAATGGTGGAATAGTTTTTTGTAGACTCAGTTACAGTGCCAGCTAGATGACAATAGGGCCAGGGCAAGGGTCTCGAGACGGCTACATAAGCACTGAATCAGCATCTGATATTTATACAGTATTGTTTTCCCCAAGCCAGTGTTATAGTCTCGCCAATGCACCACAATGTAGCAGTCTCTCATTGTTTCACGTAACATCTGGAGTTCTTTGTCTCATGATCATGAAAATTAAGACATGTGTACACCAAGGGTGAGGTTGGAATTAAAGTTTAATAAGCAAAAGAATAAAGCTCTCCGCTGTGGAGAGGGGGCCCAAAAGAGGGTTGCCATTTTTACAGTTGAATGCAAAGGCTTCTATAGGAAACTGATGAGGGCTGGGTGTCTCATCTGCATAAGGTGCAAATTTCTAGCAGCTCCACCCCACGCTCCTAATGTGCATGTGAGCCTTTAACTTGAGTTACTCCATATTGCTTTGTTTCCCTTACTGCGCCTGTGTCAGGGGATGGAATTTTCCATTGCAGGTATGTCTAGGCAGGTTACCTGTGTAGCCTTTCTTATCTGTGCATCTGTGGGCATGTCTTAGGCAAGCCCCCATGCAAATTCTCTTATCTGTGCCTGCAGCTTGATTTTTCTTTTTTTTTATATATAAAAAAATGTATTTACTTAGAAGCATTCAGAATGTCAACAAAACAGCTGCAACTTTTTTTTTTTTTTTGCAATTACAGAGTGGTATTCAGTTAACAGAACAATTATTTTGTATAAGCTGCATCAGAGACAACTGAAGATGAAAAGACTACCATCCCCATATATAACTAATTTGTGCTGTGTACCAACAAGAACCTGCTTTAAATTTCCATGCCAATTTACAACCCCCCTACTGTACCAGGCAAGGTTAGTGGCTATTGAAAATACCACCAGGACAGGGCTATCTAAAGACACATTCGGTAGTGTGTTTTTTTTTTTTTTTTTGAGTTGGAGTCTCACTCTCTCACCTAGGCTGGAGTGCAGTGGTGCAATCTCGGCTCACTGCAAGCTCCGCCTCCCAGGTTCACACCATTCTCCTGACTCAGCCTCCTGAGTAGCTGGGACTACAGGTGCCTGCCACCATGCCCGGCTAACTTTTTGTATTTTTTTAGTAGAGATGAAGTTTCACCGTGTTAGCCAGGATGGTCTCGATCTCCTGACCTTGTGATCCACCTGCCTCGGCCTCCCAAAGTGTTGGGATTATAGGCGTAAGCCACCGCACCCGACCGGTAGTGTGTTAACTATACAAAAAAAAGACAGTATACAGGTTAAAAACAAATCTTACAAAGCCTTACATTTCAATTTTTTTCTTTAAAAGGAGTGAGTTGTGTACAGGGGGGTTAAGTGCTTTATAGACAAGAAAAGAAGCTGCGCTAGAACCAACTTATTATAATCATCATCTTGTTCTTCATCTTCATCTTCTTCATCTTCCTCCTCCTCATCATCCTCTTCGCCTTCCTCATCTTCCTCCTCTTCCTTCTTTTTCTTGCTGTTTTCAGCCTTGACAACTCCCTTTTTTGCTGCATCAGGCTTTCCTTTAGTTTGATATGCAGCAATATCCTTTTCGTATTTTTCCTTCAGCTTTGCAGCCTTCTTTTCAGAAGGCTGCTTGCCATCTGCAGCAATGTCATTCCACATCTCTTCCAGTTTCTTTGCAACATCACCAATGGACAGGCCAGGATGTTCTCCCTTGATTTTTGGGCAATACTCAGAGCAGAACAGGGAAAAGGTCAAAGGAAGCCTCTTGGGTGCATTGGGATCCTTGAACTTCTTTTTTGTCTCCCCTTTAGGAGGGATGTAGGTTTTCATTTCTGTTTCATAATGGGCGTTGTCCACCTTTGCCATATCTTCAAATTTTCCTTTCTCTTTAGCAGACATGGTCTTCCACCTCTCTGAGCACTTCTTAGAAAACTCTGAGAAGTTGACTGAAGCATCTGGGTGCTTCTCTTATGCTTCTCCAGACAAGTTTGCACAAAAAAATTCATATGATGACATTTTGCCTCTCGGCTTCTTAGGATCTCCTTTGCTCATGTTTAGTTATTTTTCCTCAGCAAGGCAGAGAGTCACCCAGTGCCCATCCAGCTCTCACTTGCCCCCGTGCTGTCTCTATGGAGCTCAGTGTACTTCAATGGCTGTGCAGCTTCATTTTTCAGGCTGTTCTTTTGTTTGAAAGAATTTAACTGAGAATCCACCCCAACTGCCTGCCTCACCAGTTTCTTCCTTTCTCCTCTCTCGTTCCCCCTCCTCAGGAGTGAAGACCGTAACTGCTGTTAGGGAGGTGGGGAGATGATCCTCCTTGCTACTTTCTACTGGAGAGGGGGGTTGTGTGGGGAACAGCTGGTAGGGTTCCTACTGAGGTCAGTCTAAGAGTCCTTGGAAGAAAGGCGCATCCATGTGTGGTTTCATTTGCATCACTATTTGGAGCTTGATAGCCTTTAGGAAAGAAGAAACAATTTGGGTTATTAGAGAACATGTATTAAAACAAAGCAAAGGGGTGGGGGTAAGGACAGCCAAAAATCCCAAGGCTGCCAACATGCCCAGATAACTGGTAGCTATATTTATGACTGCTAAGATTTGGATGCATGGGGTTTGGGTTTGGTTAACTTCTTTGGTTCTATTTTCCAAAACAAAGAAACCTCTGGGTTATGGGAACTCTATTTACTCCCATCACCTGGCAGGATTTGCAGGATAATTACTCAGAACTAGAATACTGATCTAGATTTTTACATTACCCATTTCTTTCTTTCTTTCTTTCTTTTTTTTTTTTTTTTTTTTGAGCTGCAGCCAGAGATTGCTAATTGGTTTACAGGAATATGCAGGGTTAGTCTAAAATGTAGGCAAGAATTAAAAACAACCAAGGAGATTAGAATTTAATGACAAGTGTATAAGTTTTGAAATATAATTCGTCTCTCTCTGGTCCTCATTTTTGTTAAAAACAAATCATGATAGGACTGAGTCGTTTGCAAAATAAATTTTAGTTTTTTTTTGTTTTTTTTTGAGACAGAGTCTCGCTCTGCAATTCTCCTGCCTCAGCCTCCTGAGTAGCTAGGATTACAGGTGCATGCCATAACGCTTGGCTAATTTTTGCATTTTTAGTAGAGACGTGGT
This sequence comes from Pongo pygmaeus, assembly GCF_028885625.2. Classification (NCBI taxonomy): domain Eukaryota; kingdom Metazoa; phylum Chordata; class Mammalia; order Primates; family Hominidae; genus Pongo; species Pongo pygmaeus. The sequence continues at coordinate 112,144,858 of NC_072386.2, forward strand.
TTCACCATGTTGGCCAGGCTGGTTTCAAACTCCTGAACTCAAGTGATCCACCTGCCTTGGCCTCCCAAACTGCTGGGATTACAGGCGTGAGTCACCATGCCCAGCCAAACTTTAGTTTTATACTTGGCCTGATTATTTGGATAAAGTGCAACAGGAATAATTATTTTTATATAGGCTTTTAAAATTGGCTTTGATAGAACTCTGTTCCATAAGAAATCTCAGATAGGAGTTTTTAAAGCCACGCCCAGCCATGGGTTTGTACCCTCAAATACCTGTGAATTGGGTGAATTTCTCTCTTCCTATAGTTCCAAAAATATGGGGTTCCTAGACCTGTGAGAAAGTGACAATCTCTACTCACCACAGCTTAGGAACCCTGTATGGGGACTGTGTAGACAAAGTATGAGGCCAGTTTTCCCAAGTGGCTTTTATTGGCTCTGTAAGTCAAGCTTGACTTACAAGGGAAGCATACCCTTCCAGTCAAGGCCAGTAAAACAACTAATTTCTCCAATTGCATCCTGTTGCAAAATGAAATGGATTCTTATTGCACTGATGCAAACAACTATATTGCCATAAGTTAAGAGTACTCACAAATAGTTTCCAAATTTTGGAGAAGTCAGGCAGAAAGAAACAAACATGCTCCAAATTTTGTTTACAAGAGTATACCTTACCTAATTGTTAAAGGCTGTACACAGCTTGTTTCCTTGACTCTGAAAATCAAAACAAGGATCAGTAACTTTTTTTGAGACAGAGTCTTGCTCTGTCACCCAGGCTGAAGTGCGGTGGCATCATCCTGGCTCACTGCAACCGCCACCTCCCAGGTTCAAGCAATTTTGCTGCCTCAGCCTCCCGAGTAGCTGGGACTACAGGTGCCTGCCACTACCCCTGGCTAATTTTTGTATTTTTAGTGGAGATGGTGTTTCACCATGTTGGCCAGGCTGGTCTCAAACTCCTGACCTCAAGTGACCCACCTGCCTTGGCCTCTCAAAGTGCTGAGTTATAGGTATGAGCCACTGTGCCTGGCCAAGGATCAGCAATGTTTTAAGCAAAAAGGTTAAAAAAATTACTTCAGTTTTCTATTAGTTCAGTCCATTCTGTTAACTCTTGGTTTGCTTGACATTTATGAACACTTCAGTTCTTCATGAGTCCTGTACATTTTTCCCTTATTCCAATGTCATAATCTCCAAAGTTATTAGAAACTTATATTTGAGAGCACCTGTCAAAGTCCTATAGCTGATTATAAACCATCTTTTGAAGAGGATTAAAACAAGACAACAATTATCTGTGAATGACAAAATGTCTAGGGTAGTTAGTCAACAACACAAGGGCTGGGCACGGTGGCTCATGCCTGTAATCTCAGCACTTTGGGAAGCCAAGGTAGGTGGATCAATTGAGGTCAGTAGTTCAAGACGAATCTGGCCAACATGTTGAAACCCTGTCTCTACTAAAAATACAAAAAAATTAGCCGGGCATGGTGGCACATACCTGCTGTCCCAGCTACTCAGGAGGCTGAGGCATGAGAATTGATTGAACCTGGAAGGTGGAGGTTGCAGTGAGCCAAGATCATGCCTCTGCACTCCAGCCTGGGTGACAGAGCTAGACTGTCTCAAACAACAACAACAATGACAAGACACAATTGACAAAGAAATTTGGTAATTTCTGTGGTTTACAATAACTTAACATAATAACCTTAATTATGATTGATAGCATATACTCAGACATTAGAATTTTAGGAATTCCATACATATGTTAATATTATTCACTAAAATATAAACTGAAGAAGATTAAACATCATTTTGGCAATCTCACGTACCTAAACATCCCAAATAATCCTGTTTACCTCTCTTCTGGATGCCTCAGGGGCCCTCTGTAGCATCTGAAAGCTAGCAGTCAGTGCTGGGGAAAGGCCCCCAAATCTGGCCATAAACTGGCCCTAAAACTGGCCATAAACAAAATCTCTGCAGCACTGTGACATGTTCATGATGGCCATGACGCCCACGCTGAAGGTTGAGGGTTTACCGGAATGAGGGCAAGGAACACCTGGCCCACCCAGGGAAGAAAACCGCTTAAAGGCATTCCTAAGCCACAAACAATAACATGAGCAATCTGTGCCTTAAGGACATGTTCCTGCTGCAGATAACTAGCCAGAGCCCATCCCTTTGTTTCGGCCCATCCCTTTGTTTCCTGTAAGGAATACTTTTAGTTAATCTATAATCTATAGAAATAATGCTTATCACTGGCTTGCTGTCAATAAATATGTGGGTAAATCTCTGTTCGGGGCTGTCAGCTCTGAAGGCTGTGAGTCCCCTGATTTCTCACTCCACATGCTATATTTCTGTGTGTGTGTCTTTAATTCCTCTAGCGCCACTGGGTTAGGATCTCCCCAACTGAGCTGGTCTCGGCAGGTTAGGAAAGACAATTTTGAATCTGAAGTTTGATTTAGGGAAGCCTGTTAAACGTTAGAGGTTTAAAACACTTGATATTATAAAATACAATTCCAGATTAACATACATTATTTATTTTGCCAAAATGATGACTCAAAAAATTTAAAACAAGGCAAAAACCTTTACTCATTAAGAGGGAAGACTTAGCTTTTCAACAGTTTGTCTCCTTTCCCTTCTTTCCTCTCCTTTGCAGTCTATCTGGAAGGCAAATGAAAATCTTTCATTATTCTTCACTACTACATGAAAATCTTGTACAAGGGAGAGAAAGTCAAATTTTACCCTTACATTGCCTTGAAAACAATCTTTTATTCCTAGGCAAGATTTATATTTCCATGCCTTTTTATAGTAAACACATTTTACTTTTCTTACACACTTTGCATGTAAATCTATTTTCAGTAGTCTCATTTACATGTTATAATGGTAACTCTTAGCAATTTTAACTTTAGTGTAAAACCGTGGTAAGTTGTTTTAGTTATATACTAAAAACAGATAAAGTCTGACTTTTTCCAGCACAGTTAGGGGTGTGGTTAATTTCGTATGTCCCCAGGCCTTACTAAGTCGTAAAGCAGGCAGTTTACAATCTTGAAACATTTAGCAAACCTATATCTAACTTACATTATTTAGAGCACCTATGTACATTTTACCAATTATCTTTAAAACTATTTTTTATTTCTTAAAGATTAAAGTCACTTGAACTAAAAGGCATTACAGTGTTTACCTTTTCTTTCTGTGTGTCTGTGTTTCCAGCAGAGACTGGTGTGTTAGTTGCTGGACTGAGTGGGGAAGACTTCTCAGGTTCCATAACCATGTGAGCCAATTCCCCTAATAAGTCCCCTTTCATCTATCTGTCTCTATCTATCTGTCTGTCTATCTATCTATCTATCTATCTATCTATCTATCTATCTATCTATCATCTATCTATTCTATCTATCTGATATGATTTGGCTGTGTCCCCACCCAAACCTCATCTTGAATTCCCACATATCATGGGAGATGCAGTGGGAGGTAATTGAATTGTGGGGACAGGTCTTTCTTGTGCTGCTCTCATGATAGTGAATATATATCACAAGATCTGATTTTTTTTCTTTGAGACAGAGTTTTGCTCATTCGCCCATGCTGGAGTGCAGTGGCATGATCTCAGCTCACTGCAAACTCCGCCTTCCAGTTTCAAGCCATTCTCCTGCCTCAACCGCCTGAGTAGCTGGGATTACAGGCACCCACCAGCATGCTCGGCTAATTTTTGCATTTTTAGTAGAGACGGGGTTTCACTATGTTGGCCAGGCTGGTCTCAAACTCCTGACCTCGTGATCTGCCTGCCTTGGCCTCCCAAAGTGCTGGGATTACAGGCATGAGCCACTGCACCCAGTCCTAGATCTGATGGCTTTATAAGGTTGAGTTTCCCTGCACAAGCTCTCTCTTTGCCTGCTGTCATCCACCTAAAATGTGACTTGCTCCTCCTTGCCTTCCACCATGAATTGTGAGGCCTCTCCAGCCATGTGGAACTCTAAGTCCAATAAACCTCTTTCTTTTGTAAATTGCCCAGTTTTGGGTATGTCTTTAGCAGCAGCATGAAAATGGACTAATAAACTCTATCTATCTATCTATCTATCTAGCCATCCTATTGGTTCCATCTCTCTGGAAAACTCTGATTAATAAAACAGCTAAATGCAATATGGAATCCCAGAGTGGATCTTGGACTAGAACAGGATATTAGTGGAAAAATGTAGGTAACTATTATATTATATCAATGTTCATTTTTTTTTTTTTTTGGAGATGGAATTTTGCTCTTGTTGCCCAGGTTGGAGTGCAATGGCGTGATCTTGGCTCACTGCAACCTCTGCCTCCTGGATTCAAGTGATTCACCTGCCTTAGCCTCCTGAGTAGCTGGGATTACAGGCATGTGCCACCACATCTCTCTAATTTTTGTATTTTTAGTAGAGATGGGGTTTCTCCATATTGGTCAGGCTGGTCTCAAACCCCCAACCTCAGGTGATCTGCCCACCTCAGCCTCTCAAAGTGCTGGGATTACAGGCATGAGCCACCGTGCCCAGCCCATTTTCTGGTTTTAATCACTGTGCAACAATTATGTAAGATGTTAACATTAAGGCAAGCTGGTGAAGAGTGTACCTTTTTTTTTTTTTTGAGATGGAGTCTCGCTGTGTAGCCCAGGCTGGAGTGCAGTGGTGCAATCTCAGCTCACGGTAAACTCCGCCTCCGTGGTTCAAGTGATTCTTCTGCCTCAGCCTCCTGAGTAGCTGAGACTACAGGTGCGCGCCACCATGCCAGGCTAATTTTTGTATTTTTAGTAGAGATGGGGTGTCACCATATTGGCCAGGCTGGTCTTGAACTTCTGACCTCATGATTCACCCGCCTTGGCCTCCCAAAGTGCTGGGATTACAGGCGTGAGCCACTGCACCCGGCCGAGTGTACATTTTTTGTAAATTTTCTGTAGGTAATTTACAAAAGAACATTTCAAAAGAAAACCTTTTTATTTTTTATTTAAAACATTAAAAAAAATTTTTTTATTTCCATAGGTTTTTGGGGAACAGGTGATATTTGGTTACACAATAAGCTCTTTCATGGTGATTCATGAGATTTTGGTGCACCCATCACCCAAGCAATATACACTGAACCCAATTTGTAGTATTTTATCTGTCACCCCCTTCCCACCCTTTCCCCTTGAGTCCCCAAAGTCTATTGTGTCATTCTTAAGCTTTGCATCCTCATAGTTTAGTTTCCACTTATGAGTGAGAATTTTTTTTTTTTTTTTTTTTTGAGATGGAGTCTGTCTCTGTCACCCAGGCTGGAGTGCAGTGGCGCGATTTCTGCTCACTGTAACCTCTGCCTCCTGGGTTTAAGTGATTCTCCTGCCTCAGCCATCCGAGCAGCTTGGATTACAGGTGCCCACCACCACACCCGGCTAATTTTTGTATTTTTAGTAGAGACGGGGTTCACCTTGTTGGCCAGGCTGGTCTTGAACTCCTGACCTCAAGTGATTCACCCGCCTTGGCCTCCCAAAGTGCTGGGATTACAGGCATGGGCCACTGCACCTGGCTGAGTGAGAATTTTTTTTTTTAATTACTTGAGGTCAGGAGTTCTAGACCAGCCTGGCCAACATGGTGAAACACTGTTTCTACTAAAAATAGAAAAATTAGCCAGGTGTGGTAGCAGGTGCCTGTCATCCCAGCTATTTGGGAGGCTGAGGCAGGAGAATTGCTTGAACCCCAAGGCGGAGGCTGCAGTGAACCAAAATCACGCCACTGAATTCCAGCCTGGGTGACAGAGTGAGGCTGTCTCAAAAAAAAAAAAAAAAAAGATCACAGCTCACTGAAGTCCCTACCTTCCAGGCTCAAGCAATTCTCCTGCCTCAGCCTCCTGAGTAGCTGGGACTACAGGCATGCATCACCATGCCCAGCTAATTGTTTTTTATTATTTGTAGAGAAGAGGTCTCGCTATGTGGCCCAGGCTGGTCTTGAACTCCTGGGCTCAAGCAATCCTCCCTCCTCAGCCTCCCAAAATGCTGGAATTACAGATATTAGCCACGGTGTCTGGCTGAAAACTGTTTTAGGGAGGGAGAAATGTATACGAATGTTCTTTGCAGTCATTTGCAACAGTGAAAAACTAAAAACAAGAAAAGTAGTCAGTAGTAAGCAACAGATTGAACAAATTGTAATCCCTTCATAGGATGGAATGCAATGGCACTATTTAAAAGAATGAGAATGACCTGAATGTAGGAATATAAAAAGTTCTCCAAGATTTATTACTAGCAGGCAACATCAATATGCAGAATAGGAAGTATAGTTTGGACCCATTTCAAGCAAAATTTTAAAAAAGCATATACAGAATTTAGAAATATATATACGTGCTGACATGTGCATAAAGCTTTTTTTTTCTGGGAAGAATCACAAGAAATTATCAACAGTGGGGAACAGATTGTTGGGGGAAGAGACAGTTTTCATTATATAACTGTACTGTCTGCATTTTCCAATTTTATTTATGTATTTATTTTGTTTTTTCTTTTTTGGAGACAGCGTCTCACTCTGTCATCCAGATTAAAGTGCAGTGACACGATCATTGCTCACTGCAGCCTCCACTTCCCAGGCTCAAGCAATCCTTCTACCTCAGCCTCCTGACTAGCTGGGACTACAGGCACGTGCTACCATGCCCAGATAATTTTCGTATTTTTTTTGGTAGAGATGAGAGTCCCACTTTGTTGCCCAGGTTGGTCTTGAACTCCTGGGCTCAAGTGATCCTTTTGCCTTGGCCTCCTGAGGTGTTAGGATTACAGGTGTGAGCCAGTGTACCTGGCTGGATTTTTCTTTCAAAGCTTTAAATATTTCACTCTCTTGTTGACATGATTTCTGACAAGCAGTCTGACGTAATGCTTATTCTTGTTCCTCTACAGGTAAGGTGTTTTTGTTTGTTTGTTTTTATCTCTGTCTTCTTTCAAGGTTTTCTTTATCTTTGGTTTTCTGTAGTTTGAATATGATATGCCCGGGTGTAGATTTTGTTGGAATTTGTCCTGCTTGGTATTCTCTAAACTTCTTGGATGTATGGTTTTGGTGTCTGTCATTAATTTGGGGCAATTCTTAACCATTATTACTTCAAATATTTCTTCTCCTCTTTTCTCTCTTTTTTCTCCTCGTATTCTCATTACACACAACCCACAGTTTGTGTATTCTGTTCTTTTTATTTTATTTTAAGAATAAAAATAGAGATGAGGTCTTGCTATGTTGCCCAGGTTGGTCTTGAACTCCTGGCCTCAAGAAATCCACCCACCTCAGCCTTCCAAAGTGCTGGGATTACAGGCATGAGCCATGGCACCCAGGTTGTTCTTTTTTCCCATGATTTTTTTCTCTTTGCATTTCAGTTTGGGATGCTTCTATTGCCTTGTCATCAACAATGTCCAGGTCTGCTGATGAGCCCATTAAAGGCATTTGTCATTTCTGTTACAGTGGTTTTTATTCCCCGCATTTTGTCTTGATTCTTTCTCAGAGTTTCAATCTCTCTGTTTACCCATCTGTTCCTGCTACTCTTTCCATTACACCCTTTACACTGTTAAAGAAAAGTTTATCCATACCCTTGTTAAAAATGGTAAGGCAAGGCCAGGTGCGGTGGCTCACGCCTGTAATCCCAGCACTTTGGGAGGCCAAGGCGGGTAGATCATGAGGTCAGGAGTTTGAGACCAGCCTGACCAACATGGTGAAACCCCGCCTCTACTAAAAATACAAAAAAAAATTAGCCAGATGTGGTGGTGTGCGCCTATAATCCCAGCTACTCAGGAGGCTGAGGCAGGAGAATCGCTTGAACTTGGGAGGTGCAGGTTGCAGTGAGCTGAGACTGCGCCACTGCACTCCAGACTGGGCAACAGAGCAAGACTCCGTCTCAGACCAAAAAAAAAAAAAAAAAAAGATAAGAGGTTTCTGCACAAACTGACTTGATAGGACTTTATTTATTTATTTATTCATTTATTTTTTAAAAAGGGTCTCACTTTGTCACCCAGGCTGGAATGCAGTGGCTCACTGCAGCCTCGACCTCCCAGGTTCAAGAAATCCTCCTGCTTTAGCCCCACAAGCAGCTGGGACTACAGGCATTAGTTGTTTTTGTAGCTTATCTTTTCTTACTAAGAGTAATATTGAGATTTTGCTTTTTTTCTGGACTGATCCAAACAGAATGCCAAAGTTCAATCTCCATCCTTATAAATCTGGAGACTTGGGCCATGAACTCCTGGTCTCTCTGGGAAGGGATGTCTGCAGGCCCCCACTCTGGTGGGCACCCTGCTGAAGGGCTGCTTATACCCTGGTTGGATGCACCACCTGCAGCTTTCGACTGAAAAGAAACACGCTTTGCTCTGATTTATGTCTGGCTGAGCTTTGGAAAGGCAGGCCCCTCTCAGCGAGCTGAGAGGCCGCAGCTGATGAAGATGACCTGCAGGCCTTATCAGTACTTATCTTTCATTAAAGCCCTGTGAGGCCATCTTTGTGTCTGGGACCCTGGCAGCTCAGGAGGGCAGCTCCGCTTTTGTTCCTTGTTCTTTTCCAGCTGTTGGGAACTTTGCTGACAGCAGAAATCTACTCCATGGATTCACAGCACAGGCTAGGACCAGAGACACATTTTCTTCCTAAAACATTTTTTTTTTCTGATTTTAGAGTGAATGCCCATTTTCTTTTCTAATTTTTTATTTTGAAATAATGTGAAGCCTCTAACACTGTAAAAATTATACAAAGAGTTCCCATGCACCCTTCACCCACATTGATGCTCCTTTACCTCTAGATGCCTCTGTCTGTATTTCCCCCCAAAAATAACCACAGGCTAGTGACTAAATCAGGAAATTAAGGTCTATACACTTCTGTTGTCTTCCACAGACCCTCATCATATTTTCCCTAGGCCCAGGAATGGGCCTTCTCTGAATCACACCTTGGGTTAGTTATAGCTATCGCTTCTCTTTAGTCTCCTCTAATCTGGACCACCACACCTGGCTATTTTTTGTTTGTTTGTTTGTTTGTTTTGAGATGGAGTTTCGTTCTTGTCGCCCAGGCTGGAGTGTAATGGCACAGTCTTGGCTCACTGCAACCTCCGCCTCCCAGGTTCAAGCGATTCTCCTGCCTCAGCCTCCCAAGTTGCTGGGATTACAGGCACCCACCACCATGCCTGGCTAATTTTTTTGTATTTTTAGTAGAGATGGGGTTTCACCATGTTGGCCAGGCTGATCTTGAACTCCTGACCTCTGGTGATTCTGCCTGCCTCAGCCTCCCAAAGTGCTGGGATTACAGGTGTGAGCCACTGCACTTGGTCCCAGCGGCTTTCAGAAGGGAGGTGACAGGATGAGATTTGCGTCTGAGCAGATGGGCAGCAGCAGTACTGAGGGGCAGGACCTAAGGGAGGAGACCAGCTGGGAGGCTGAGGCTGGGCTGAGAGACATGCTGTGTGGAGGAAGAGTGGGTGGACAGGTCCGGATTTATTAAAGAGGTAAAGGCAGGCTGGGCGCGGTGGCTCATGCCTGTAATCCCAGCACTTTGGGAGGCTGAGGTGGGTGGATCACCTGAAGTCGGGAGTTTGAGACCAGTCTGGTCAACAAGTTAAAACCCCGTCTCTACTAAAAATACAAAAATTAGCTGGGCACGGTGCTGGGCGCCTGTAATCCCAGCTACTTGGGAGGCTGAGGCAGGAGAATCACTTGAACCTGGGAGGCAGAGGTTGCAGTGAGCCGAGATTGCGCCACTGCATGCCAGCCTGGGCGACAGAGCAAGACTCTGTCTCACAAAAAAAAAAAAAAAAAAAAAAAGAGGTAAAGGCAGTGGGTCTTGGCAATTAATTGGGTGTGGAAATAGAAGATGGGCAGTCAAGTTTGACATCCAAGTTTCTGGGCCACTAGACAAATGGTGATAACCATTTTTTTTCTTTTTGTTTTTTTTGGAGATGGAGTCTCGCTCTGTCGCCCAGGCTGGAGTGCAGTGGCACGATCTCAGCTCACTGCAAGCTCTGCCTCCCAGGTTCATGCCATTCTCTTGCCTCAGGCTCCCAAGTAACTGGGACTACAGGCGCCCGCCACCACGCCCGGCTAATTTTTTGTATTGTTTTTAGTAGAGACAGGGTTTCACCATGTTAGCTAGGATGGTCTTGATCTCCTGACCTTGTGATGCGCCCGCCTCGGCCTCCCAAAGTGCTGGGATTACAGGCGTGAGCCACCACACCCAGCCTCTTTTTTCTTTTTTTTGAGATGGAGTCTTGCTCTGTCACCCAGGCTGGAGTGCAGTAGCACAATCTTGGCTCACTGCAATCTCTGTCTCCTGAGTTCAGGCGATTCTCCTGCCCCAGCCTCTCGAGTAGCTGGGATTACAGGCACGTACCACAATGCCCACCTAAGTTTTTTGTATTTTTAGTAGAGATGGGGTTTCACCGTGTTGGCTGGGCTGGTCTCAAACTCCTGACCTCAAGCGATCCGCCCACCTTGGCCTCCCAAAGTGCTGGGATTACAAGTGTGAGCCACTGCACCCGGCTGGTGGTGACCACTTCTCAGCTAGAAGTACAGGAGGAGAGGCAGGTTTGGGAGGAAGGAGAAGCAGAGTCCAGCTTCCGTCGTGTGGATCTGAACAGCCTAAGGCCATCCAAAAAGAGATCTCTGGGGACAGCTGGAGATGTAGGTCTGGAATTCAGGCGAGAGGTCAGAGCTGGAGGTTGACATTTGGAAAAGATCAGCCTTTGGAGTGAAACTGAAACCGTGGGAATGGATGAGCACACTCAGGGAGAGGGTGCAGGGTGAGAAAGGAAGGGAACCAGAATAGACCCCTGAGAATAGTCATGGTTTCGAAGAAGCAGAAGGAAGAGAAATCAGCACATTGGAAGCAGAGGCAGAGACCAAAGAGGTAGGAGAAAGGCAGGAAGGGTCTTTGGGACAAAATATTCCCCCAGGAGATAAAACAGGAGAGCATTGAAAGAAGGAGAGCGAGCTTGACAGTGTCAAATGCTACCAAGACATCAAATAATATGGAGAAAAAACATAGTCTATTGGATCCAGATACTGGGGACCTGATGAGGGAGGTTTCAGCGGAGTGGTGAGGGCAGAGGCCAGATTAGAAGGGTGAGTGGGGAGTGGAGGCAAATCTACTCTGGCCATGAGCCACTTAAACATGGTGGATTGCCATAGGCATGCATCTCCTTTCCCTGCTCAGACACCACTAACCTGACAGTAAAGGAATAATCTAAGCTGACCCACAATGACCAAGAAGCTGGGAGAGGAGGCATCTGCCAAGTAAAGATTCCAACCAACCTTTGGAAGATGGCATGCTAACAGAGAAGTACCAAGGTCACTAGTGGTTATGACCCAAAGTGCCCACGGAGGAGATGCCAAGGCCAATTTGTCCTGAAACATCCCAGAGAGGTCCAAGCCTTGGAGGGAACAGGGTGCGGCTGGAAGTCTGAACATGGAGGAGTTGTCTCCCAAGCCTTCTCCCTATCCCAAGCGGCCAGATGATTAAACCCATAGGTGTAAAAATAGCAGTTTCTTCCTGGAGGAATTGAACTCAAAAGGCCCCAGACTTGTTCAGACCAGGCACAGCAGAGAACAAGACTGCAAACGGGGATTAGGGATACACATTCTGAATAGCAGGATTCCAGACCTTTTTCCTTCGCCTGCTCCCAGAATGCCAACAGCCCGGGGTGTCTCCTCCATGTCTTACCCCAAGTAAGAGATTCTTTCTTTCTTTCTTTCTCTCTCTCTTTCTTTCTTTTTTTTGAGACAGAGTTTTGCTCTTGTTGCCCAGGCTGGAGTGCAATGGCGCGATCTCGGCTCACCACAAAATTCGCCTCCTGGGTTCAAGCGATTCTCCTGCTTCAGCCTCCTGAGTGGCTGGGATTACAGGCATGCACCACCACGCCCAGCTAATTTTGTATTTTTAGAAGAGATGAGGTTTCTCCATGTTGGTCAGGGTGGTCTCGAACTCCCAACCTCAGGTAATCTGCCCACCTTGGTCTCCCAAAGTGCTGGGATTATAGGTGTGAGCCACTGCGCCCAGCCTGAGATTGGAGGACTTTCTTTTAAGCTACTAAGTCCCAAAGAATATACTTTCTGCTGATGGTATGATGAGAGCTCTGCACACACTTCAGTCACCTTTCAGTGAAAACCAACCATGAGAATCGAGCTTCCAACCACCTTTTTAAAGTTCCTTTCACCTTAGTGTTTTTTAAGAGACAACTAGAATTTCTTTTTTCCTTGTTTGGTTTTTGTTTGTTTGTTTGTTTTAGACAACTAGAATTTCTAAAAAGAATCAAATGAGGCTGGGTGTGGTGGCTCACGCCTGTAATCCCAGCACTTTGAGAGGCCGAAGTGGGTGAATCACTTGAGGTCACGAGTTAGTTGGAGACAAGTCTGGCCAACATGGCGAAAACCTGTCTGTATCCAAAAAAACCCACAAAAATTAGTCAGGCGTGGTGGAGGTTGCCTGTAATCCCAGCAACTCAGGAGGCTGAGGCAGAAGAATCGCTTGAACCAGGGAGGGAGAGATTGTAGTGAGTCAAGATCGTGTCATTGCACTCCAGCCTGGGTGACAGAATGAGACTCTGTCTCAAAAAAAAAAAAAAAAAAAAAGAATCAAATGAATATTCTAAAACTAAAAAATTACAGGCTGAAAATAAGCATTCCAGGCCAGGCGCGGTGGCTCACGCCTGTAATCCCAGCACTTTGGGAGGCCGAGGTGGGCGGATCACCTGAGGTCAGGAGTTCAAGACCAGCCTGGCCAACATGGTGAAACCCTGTCTCTACAAAAATACAAAAATTAGCCAGGTGTGGTGGCGGGTGCCTGTAATGCCAGCTACTTGGGAGGCTAAGGCGGAAGAATCACTTGAACCTGGGAGGTTGCAGTGAGCCAAGATTGTGCCATTGCACTCCAGCCTGGGTGACAGAGTGAGACTCTGTCTCAAAACAAAAAGAAAAAAAAAGAGAGAAAGAAAATAAGCACTCCATAGATGGGTTTCACAGAAGATTGGAAACAAGTAAAGCCAGGACTAGCATACTGAAAGACAGATGTGATTAAAAATATCCAAACTGAAGCATAGAAAAAAAAAGTAAAAATAAAACATAAAAGAGCATAAGACATAAATACAACACACATGAAAGATCTAACATAATATAAATATGGTTTGAGAAAGAGAAAATTAGGAAGAAGCAATATGTTAAGAGATAAAGACCAAAACTTTTCTGAATCTAACAAAAGACATCATACTATAAATTCAATAAGCTCAGCAAGCCCAAAACAAAATATAGACAAACAAGCCACATTAGAGTACATCAGAATAAGATAGTCAGAAACCAAAGACAAAGAGAAAATTTTAAAAGCACCATAGGACAGCCAGGTGCAGTGGCTCACACCTAGGATTACAGAATCCTAGCACTTTGGGAGGCTGAGGCAGGAGGATTGCTTGAGCCCAGGAGTTCAAGACCAGCCTGGGTAACAAAGCAAGACCTCATCTCTACTAAAAATCAAAACAATGAGCAAGGCATAGTGGCGTGAGCCTGTGATCCCAGCTACTCGGGAGGCTGAGGTGGGAGGATCCCTTGAGCCCTGGAATTTGAGGCTGCAGTGAGCTGTGATTGTGCCACTGCACTGCAGCCTCGACAACGGAGAGAGCCCCTGTTTCAAATAGAAATAAAGTACCATAGGAAAGATGTATTTCCTTGAATATTTACCCTCACCCTCATCCCTAGAAATAGCAGCTGTTATCTACCTTTTTTTTTTTTGAGACAGAGTTTTGCTCTGTCTCCTAGGCTGGAGGGCAATGGCGTGATCTCAGCTCACTGCAACCTCTGCCTCCCAGGTACAAGCTATTCTCATGCCTCAGCCTCCCGAGTAGCTTGGATCACAGGCATCTGCCACCACGCCCGGCTAATTTTTTTTTTTTTTAGTGGAGACAGCATTTCACCATGTTGGTCAGGCCGGTCTCGAACTCCTGACCTCAAGTGATCCTGCCACCTCAGCATCACAAAGTGCTGGGATTACAGACGTGAGTTACTGCACCCAGCCTTTACTTTGTTATTTTTAAATTGCTTCAAGTCCTCCCTTACCTCCTTAGTGGTTAACTACTATGTTTCCTTTTCTCCTTTTAAAAAATGTTCTTTGAGAGAGTCTCACTCTGTTGCCAGGCTGGAGTGCAGTGGTGTGATTGATCATGGTTCATTGCAGCCAGGACCTCCCAGGCCCAAGCGATCCTCCCACCTCAGTCCCCCAAGTAGCTGGCACTACAAGCACGGACCACCAGGCCTGGCTAATTAAAAAAAAAATTTTGTTTTTTTGAGATGGAGTCTTGCTCTGTTGCTCAGGCTGGAGTGCAGTGGCATGATCTCGGTCCACCTCCCAGGTTCAAGCAATTCTGCCACAGCCTCCCAAGTAGCTGGAACTACAGGCACACGCCACCATGCCCAGCTAGTTTTTGTATTTTCAGCAGAGACAGGGTTTTACTATGTTGGCCAGGCTGGTCTCGAACTCCTGACCTTGTGATCCGCCCACCTCAGCCTCCCAAAGTGCTGGGATTATAGGGGTAAGCCACCGCTGCTGGCCAAAAGATGGAAGATTTTTTTTTTTTTTTTTTGGTGGAGTCTCGCTCTGTTGCTCAGGCTGGAGTGCAATGGCACAATCTCGGCTCACTGCAACCTCTGTCTCCCGGGTTCAAGCGATTCTTCTGCTTCAGCTTCCCAAGTAGCTGGGATTACAGGTGCCTGCCACCACGCCGAGCTAATTTTTGAATTTTTAGTAGAGACGGGATTTCATCATGCTGCCCAGGCTGGTCTTGAACTCCCGACCTCAGGTGATCCTCCCACCTTGGCATCCCAAAGTGCTGGGATTACAGGCATGAGCCGCCGCACTCGGCCAAAAAAAAATGTTTGTTTTGTCAAGTCGAGATCTCCCCATGTTGCACAGTCTGTTCTTGGCTCAAGCGATCCTTCTTCCTTGGCATCCCAAAGTGCCGGGCTTACAGGTATTAGCCACCACATTTGGCCAAGTCCAAGCTTTCAACCACACCAGCAGGTACAAAATAAGGTTTTCAGGTTCTGTCTGCTGTTCTTTCCACGGAGGCCCACTGCTGGGGACAAACTGGGCTCCCGGCAAAGAGCCCCTCCCACTGACTTCCTCTTCTGGGAGAAGAAAAACAAGAAGGACAATGAAAAGTGGGACAAGCTGCAGCTATTCCTACCATCTCTTCCCACCCCCTGAATCTCACCACCGAACAAGCAGCTGCAAGAGAAAAGGACCGGCCTTGTCTTGCAGGGGTCCATCCTGCAGAGGGTGGGCTCACGATGCCAAGGGAGACATATGGTGGTAACAGTATGGACCGGACCTGGGTTGGGCCCCAGGCACTGGCTTTTATTTTATTTTATCTCATTTTTTTTGAGATGGAGTTTCGCTCTTGTTGCCCAGGCTGGAGTGCAATGGTGCCATCTCAGCTCACTGCAACCTCTGCCTCCCGAGTTCAAGCAATTCTCCTGCCTCAGCCTCCTGAGTAGCTGGGATTATAGGCATGTGCCACCACGTCCGGCTAATTTTGT
Organism: Pongo pygmaeus; assembly: GCF_028885625.2. Taxonomy (NCBI): domain Eukaryota; kingdom Metazoa; phylum Chordata; class Mammalia; order Primates; family Hominidae; genus Pongo; species Pongo pygmaeus. Next base: position 112,160,338 of record NC_072386.2, read on the forward strand.
GTTTTTAGTAGAGACAGGGTTTCTCCATGTTAGTCAGGGTGGTCTCAAACTCCCGACCTCAGGTGATCCACCCGCCTCGGCCTCCTAAAGTGCTGGGATTACAGGCGTGGGCCACCGCACCTGGCCTGGCACTGGCCTTTTAAAGGGCAAAGCCATCCACTCCTCCAGGAAAACATGGGGAAAGAGAGTTCCAACATTTCCTGAGCACCTCCATGTCCGGCACTGAGCGCATTCCATCTGTTCTCTCATTCGCTCCTGACATTGACCTAGAAGGCCTGTCTGACATTAATTCGCCCCAGAGGCCTGAGGATGGTGTCAGCCTGCAGACTGCTGCTGTTTCTCAGCTCTCTTCTGCCCTGCTTGCCTCCTTCTACAGTCCTCAAGGCCCATCTGCAACCACTATCCCATCCATACCTGAGGTTGCACTGGCTCTGACCCTTGCATGACATTTGGGAGCTGCTCTAATGCCACCTTCTGGCTGGTACTAGAAAGACGAGGACCTGGCCGGGCACGGTGGCTCACGTCTGTAATCCCAGCACTTTGGCAGGCCGAGGGGAGCCGATCACCTGAGGTCGGGAGTTTGAGAACAGCCTGGCCAACATGGTGAAACCCTGTCTCTACAAAAAATGCAAAAATTAGCCAGGCATGATGGCACATGCCTGTAATCCCAGCTATTCAGCAGGCTGAGGCAGGAGAATCACTTGAACCCGGGAAGCGGAGTTTGCAGTGAGCCGAGATTGTGCCATTGCACTCCAGCCTGGGTGACAGAGCAAGACTCTGTCTCAAAAAAAAAAAAAAAAGAATAAAGGAAAAAAAGACGAGGACCCGGTCGTGGCTTCAGCCTCTCTGACCCAGGCCAGAGGGCCCAGCAATCCAGTTGTACATTGTCTGATTGGTTGGTTGATTGGTTGGTTTGCTCCCTGCCTTGCTGCAGAGAGGACCTCAGGCAGCTTCCGAGGATGCGCGATACACAACCAGAGCAGAAAAAAAGAGTGGGGGGAAAACAAGAAAGTAGCACAAGGGTGGGAGCACAGAGGATCCAGGAACAAAGTTAAAGTGCAGAACATAAGGATCTACTGTGGGGGAAACAGACCACAGACTAAGGAATTTTTTTTTTTTTTTTTTTTTTTTTGAGATGGAGTTTCACTCTGTCACCCCGGCTGGAGTACAATGGCGTGGTCTTGGCTCACTGCAACCTCCACCTCCCAGGTTCAGGTGATTCTCCTGCCTCAGCCTCCCGAGTAGCTGGGATTACAGGCGCACACTGTCACGCCTAGCTAATTTTTGTATTTTTAGTAGAGATGGGGTTTCACCGTGTTGGCCAGGCTGGTCTCGAACTCCTGACCTCAGGTGATCTGCCCGCCTTGGCCTCCATGCCGGGATTACAGGCTTCAGCCACCATGCCCAGCCAGGAATTTTTTTTTTTCTAACTTCTTAATTTTATTTTATAAAGACAAGGGTCTCACTGTGTTGCCCAGGCTGGTCTCAAATTCCTGGCCTCAAGCTATCCTCCCATCCCAGCCTCCCAACGAGCTGGGATTACAGGTGTGAGCCACCTGTAACCCCGGCCAACTCAGGAAATTTTGAAGATGGCTTCTACGGTCTACTCAGGCACAAAGGAATGAGGGGAGTATCCACCAGCCACGGCCGGGTGATAATTCATCTTCGTTCTCAGCCTATCAGTTTTACACGTTCTTTTTATAAATGATTTCTCACACACACACACACACACACACACACACTCTCACTACCTCCTGCTGGAGCTCACGTACAGGGGAGGGAGACCCTTGTAACACAGATTTGAAAAATGATTCAGATATGCATCTTGAAAACAAGGAGAGGCAAGGCACAGTGGCTCATGCCGATAATCCCAGCACTTTGGGAGGCTGAGGCAGGAGGATCACCTGAGCCTAGGAATTTGAGACCAGCTTGGGCAACATAGTAAGACCTTGTCTCTACAAAAATTTAAAAAGTTAGCTGGGTGAAATGGTGGTTCCTGTAGTCCCAGCAACTCGGGAGCCTGAGGCGGGAGGATCACTTGAACCTGGGAAGTCAGGGCTGCAGTGACCTGTGACCAGGCCACTGCACTCCAGCCTGGGTAATGGAGTGAGAGCTTGTCTCAAAACACAAAACAAAACCAACAGGGAGAGTTTCAGTAAACAAAGTAAGGTATTTGTGTGAAAAAAGATTCAGATACACATTTGAAAAGACAGTATTCTTTTGGAAGACAAAGGGAATATGATTCTGAAGGAGTGAAACATGAAGGACATTTCTGTTGGTTGAGCTTGTAACTTTTGGGCCATGTGGCATGACGTTCTTTTGCTATGAGGGGCTGTATTCCCTCATCACTATACTTTTGCCACACATTGACTTTAAGCTTCCTAGCAGGTGGTGTGAAAAGGGAAATGTGGCCACTTACACAATGTCCAAAGTCTAGGAAGGATGACAAACCAATTGCTTAGGAGAAGCAGGACGCTGGTACTGAGATAGGAATAAGGTGCCCCTGGGCCCAGTGGAGGGTTCCAGGGGAAGATGACAGAGCGGAGGGTGAAGAATGCCCTCGGTGACAGGCTTCCCATCACGCCAATCCAAAGACAGTACGCCGCTTCCAAGGAGGCCAAGACCGTGCAGGCTGCATGGCCCACTCTCTGCTGGCCTAGCCTTACCCCTGGAGGTGTTTAGACTATCAAGATACAGACCCTACCTCTACAAAAACAACAATTATAATTAGCAGGCATGGTGACACACACCTGTATTCCCAGCTAATTGGGAGGCTGAGGTGGGAGGATTGCTTTAGCCTGGGAGGTTAAGGCTGCAGTAAGCCATGATCATACCACTGCACTCCAGCCTGGGTAACAGAGTGAGATCCTGTCTAAAAAACAAACAAAAAAAAAACCACACACAAAAAACTATCAAGAGGGTTGGTTCCCCTTCATAGGACTTGATTTTTTGATTTATGGAACTCTGTGAGTACTTTGAGTTTGTGGTCCCAGTGGAAACCTGGGAACTGAGTCTTTCTCTTAAGCCCCGAGCTGTCTGGAAAGGTACAGTCTCATTCATCTGCCTTCCAGCATCACTAGCTCCAGGGCTCCTCCCTGGAATGGAGGACTCTGTAACTCTGTCTGGGTGGTCCTGCTTTCAGGACACTGTGCCAGGCTCCGGTGAGGGTCTCAGCCCCATAACCACCGAGTCACTGTCTCAGGCTCTCGGTTCCTTCCAGGCTGTGGTGAGGTCCCTCTGTTTTGGTTTGGCTGAGGTGGTTGAAATGAACAGGACTGCTCCGACCAGCTCACAGAAGGCGAAGTGGATGGCACAAGCACAGGTAGGGCAGCCAGGGAGCAGAGATTCTCTCGACACCCCCAAATCTCCAAATCAGGGTGCCTTGGGATGCAAATGGAAAAAATCCCAAGCTAACCTCAAGCAAAAGAAGGAAGAGGAGGAGGTATTGGCTTATGCTGGCTTCAGGTACTGCTGGATCCAGCACTCCATCTTGCTTCCCTCATCTGCCTCCTCCCTGCTCATTCAACCTCTGGCTCAATCCCACCCTCTCAGCTGCCAGTGAGCAGTTTTTCTCTTCTTATCAGTTCTAACTATGGTCCCAGCCAGACACAAGTCTCACTGAGCCAGATGAGGTACCCGGCCCTTCTCTGAACCAATCACCACAGCCAGGGGGAAAGAATTACACTGATTGCCTAGGTCTGTGTCTCCACCCACTTCTAGGCAACTCAATCCCCTAGACTAAGGTTTTAGGAGTTCCTTAGGGAAAATAGACATCCAGAAGAGAGGCTGATAGGCAGAGACAGATCCATCCTTTCTATCCAGGAAGCCCAATACCACTGGGCTCCCAGAGCCAGGGAGCTGGTTGGGGGCTGAGGTGGGCCCTGCAGGGCTATGGCATTCTGCTTCTCTCCTGTGCCTTTCCTCTCCTTTCTTTGGCGGCCCTTCTATTTCCCCTCCTAGTTCCTAGTCTGCCAATATGGAGACCCAAGCCACCCCAGGGCCAGATGACACAAGCTCATGGAGTCAGTCCATCTGGGTTTGAATCCTGGCTCTGTGTTTCTTAGATGAGGGACTTGGGACACTTCACTTCATCCATCTGAATCTCATTGTCCTCCCCTGCAAAGTGGGCCAAGGACAGGGCCAGCCTCGTGGGTGGTGGCTGCCAGAGCTTCATGAGATAAGGCATTAAGAACACTTAGCAGAAGCTGCTGTGGAAAACAGTCTGGCGGCTCCTCAAAAAGTTAAACATAGAATTACCATATGATCCAGCAATTCCACTCTTGGCTATAGACCCAAAATAATTGAAAGCAGGGACTCAAACAGATATCTGCACACCATCATTCATAGCAGCATTAGTTACAACAGCGAGAAGGTGGAAATAACTCAAGGTCACCAACAGATGAATGGATAAACACGATGTGCTAATATTGACAGGGCTCAGGGCAGGATACCCCCGATATGGCACCTTGGCTTTTTTCTTTTCTTTTTTTTTTTTTTGAGAAGGGGTCTCACTCTGTCATCCAGGCTGGAGTGCAATGGCACGATCTCAGCTCATTGCAACCTCCGCCTCCCCGGTTCAAGTGATTCTCCTGCCTCAGCCTCCTGAGAAGCTGGGATTACAGGTGGCCGCCACCATGCCCAGTTAATTTTTTGTATTTTTAGTGGAAACGGGGTTTCACCATGTTGCCTAGATTGGTCTCAAACTCCTGACCTTGTGATCCACCTGCCTCGGGCTCCCAAAGTGCTGGGATCACAGGCATAAGCCACTGCGCCAGGCCCATCTTGGCAATATTGACTATTTCAAGCTGAAGGAATTTGAGAAACGGCATGTTCAGGAAAGACTTTCTGACCTTCCCCTGATCAGGTCATAAGACCCACTTGTGAGAGGTGCCCTCTCTCTACCCGGAGGAAAGGAGCCTCCTAAACTCTGAAGATGAAAGGATGTCAAGAGGAATCTGAATGAACAGGCCTCGGTAAATTTCCCCCAGCTGATTACACTCAGCTCTTTGTCTACCCCATTCTTCCGTGACTTTCTGCTCTTTGTCAAACCTACCATAAAACCAGCCTGGGCAACACAGTGAGACCCCCATCTCTACAAAAACACAAAAATTAGCTGAGTGTGGTGGCACGCACCTGTAGTCCCAGCCACTCAGGAGGCTGAGGTGGGAGGACCACTTGAGCCCAGAAATTCAAGGCTGTGGTGAACCATGAGTGCACTACTGCACTCCAGCAGACAACAGAGCAAGACTCTGTCTCAAAAACAAAAAATTAAAAACCTAGCATAAAAACAGTCAGGTTTAATGGCTTCGTTGGGTCTTTATTTCTTTATGAAAGCTCCTGTATTACATAGAACTTACATAAAACTCATATGAAATAAATTTATGTGCTTTTCTCTTTTTTTTTTTTTTTTTTTTTTTTGAGATGGAGTCTTGCTCTGTTGCCCATGCTGGAGTGCAGTGGCGTGATCTCGGCTCACTGCAACCATTGCCTCACAGGTTCAAGCAATTCTCCTGCCTCAGCCTCCCAAGTAGCTGGGACTATAGGCACAAACACACCACCATGCCTGGCTAATTTTTGCGTTTTTAGTAGAGACAGGGTTTCACCATGTTGGCCAGGCTGGTCTCAAACTCCTGACCTTGTGATCCGCTCGCCTTGGCCTCCCAAAGTGCTGAGATTACAGGTGTAAGCCACTGCACCTGGCCCTGTTTTTTGGGACAGAGTCTTGTTCTGTCACCCAGGCTGGAGTGCAGTGGTGTGATCTCAGCTCACTGCAGCTTCTGCCTCCTGGGTTCAAGAGATTCTCCTGCCTCAACCTCCCGAGTAGCTGAGACTACAGGTGCCCGCCACCACACCCAGCTAATTTTTTACATTTTTGGTAGAGACAGGGTTTCACCATGTTGGCCAGGCTGGTCTTGAACTCCTGACCTCAAGTGATCCCCCTGCCTTGGCCTCCCAAAATGCTGGGATTACAAGCATGAGCCACTGTGCCCAGCCAGTCTCTTATCTTATACACACACACACACACACACACACACACTCACACGTATAAATTCCTCAGGGTTCTCCAGAAAGATGAAACTAGTAGGATACATGTGTGTGTGTGTGTATATATATATATATATATATATATATATGAGTTTATATATATATGAGTTTATATATATATATATATATATACACACATATGAATTTATTAGAAAGATTTGGCTCACATGATCACAAGGTGAAGTCCCACAATAGGTCCCCTGCAAGCTGAGGAGGAAGGAAGCCAGTAGTTTTTCAGTCTGAGTCCAAAAGCTTCAAAAGTAGGGAAGCCGATAGTGCAGCCTTCAGTCTGTGGCCAAAGGTCCGAGAACCCCCAGCAAACCACTGGTGTTATAAGCCCCACCCAGAGTCCAAAGGCAGAAGAACCTGGAGTCTCATGTCCAAGGGCAGCAAGCATCCAGCCCGGGAGAAAGAGGAAAGCCAGAAGACTCAGCGAGTCGGCTTATCTCACCTTCTTCCGCCTGCTTTGAGATTGAGGGTGGGTCTTCTTCTCCCAGTCCCCTGACTCAAATGTCAGTCTCCTGGCAACACCCTCACAGACACACCCAGAAATAATACTCTATCAGCTACCTAGGCACCCTTCAATCCAATCAAGTTGACACCTAATATTAACCATATATGTATATGTATAGTATCTTTAAAAAAAGAGAATATTAGCACAGAGGCTGGCACGTGGAACCCGCAGTGCTATGCACAGTAGCTGTGATGAGTTTTGATGGCTCTGCTTATAGACTTGGCATTTGCCCCCACTGTTCAAGTGACCAACTGTCCCCATTTCCTGGGATGCAGGACTTTCAGTTTAAAAATCAGGAAAGTCCTGGGCAAGGCGGAGTGCTTGGTCACCTCGCCTCCTGCTCAATTCTCTTGGTTTCCCAATTCCACAATTCAGCAGGATATTGGTTTGGTTCAGCTCATTTTTCCTAGCCAAGCCACTCAGGTCACTAACAGACCTGCAAGGGTGTCCTTGGGGCAGGGGCTCGCCCCTGGTAGGGGGCCTAGGGTCACTTGGTGGGGGGGGTCCCTTTGAAGGGCCTGTGGGTGAAGCAGAAGCAGAATGGCTTCAGGGTAAGACCCCATCTGGGGAGGTTGGTGGCCACTGACCTCAAAGCTACCACTTTGGAAAGCAGCCCAGTGGTGAGAGCAGGGGGACATCAGGCTTTCAATCTGCCCAGCTCAAGCCTGTGTTCCTCAGCCAGGTGCAGTGGCAACTGCCTGTGGTCCCATTTACTTTGGAGGCTGAGGCAGGAGGATCACTGGAGGCCAGTTAGAGACCAGCCTGGGCAACATGGGGACACCCCATCTCTACAAAAATTTTTGTAAAAATTATCTGAGAATGGTGGTGCACACCTGTAGTCCCTACTACTGGGGAGGCTGAGGTGGGAGGATGATAAGATCCCAGGATTTTGAGGCTGCAGTGAGCTGCTACACTCCAGTGTGGGGGACAGAGCAAGAGCCTGTTAAAAAAAAAAAAAAAAGGCCAGGTGTGGTGGCTCACGCCTGTAATCCCAGCACTGGGAAGCCGAGGCCAGCAGATCACTTGAGGCCAGGAGTTTGAGACCAGCCTGGCCAACATATGGCAAAACCTTGTCTCTACTAAAAATACAAAAATTAGGCGAGCATGTTGGCAGGCGCCTGTAATCCCAGCTACTTGGGAGGCTGAGGCAGGAAAATCGCTTGAACTCAGGAGGCGGAGGTTGCAGTGAACCGAGATGGCACACTGCACTCCAGCCTGAGCAACAGAGCAAGACCCCGTCTCAAAAAAAAAACCACATGCTCCAATTCGTTTACCGGTCCCTTCCCCCACCCTCCTTTGCCCTGATATCACAACTTGGCCCAGAAAGGACCCAGAGACCCCGCCCCTGTACTTGGGTGTGGCAGTGCCCTGGTGTGTGGGGGCATCTTCCGCTGACCACCCGATTGACCCCATCCTCTGGTCCCTACTGTACGCTGTGAGTTACAACAGTGACCATGACCATAGGGCCTACTATGTGCAGGGTGCTCAACAGCCCTCAGGTAAGTGTCACAACAGTCCCGGAAGGTCCCTCACAAGCGAGGAAACTGAGGCAGGAGCCACGAGATCACTTGCCTGTCTGTGGCTGAGCCAGACTTGAACCTGGTCTGTCTGACTCCAGAGCACGTGCTTTTTCCGACTTCCTGCCCCTCAGAGTCACTCCCCTCCGGAATCCAGGCTCTGGGATCCCAGGGCCTCAGGGACGGGGCACCCTCCCCGCCAACCACCGCCGGGGAGTGGGCGTTTCTACAGCTTCCTCCGTGGGCCTGCGACCCCTAGTGCGAGGGGAGGGCCGCTGGGGGCTCTGGAAACCCGCTCTTCCGTGGGTGCGAGGTGAGGAGCTGAGGCGCAGCGCTGGGCTGGGCCCAGGCCAGCTTCGCCCACACCTGGGATGAAGGCGGAGGCGCTCCGGGTGTTCTGCAGACGGGCGGCTTTCCCACGCCCCTGGCCCCTCACGTCGGCGCATCCTCATGGGATCCTCACGAGGGGCCCGTGAGGTGGGTTCCATTTTTACTCTCTCCCCTGGCAGGAGGCGAGCAGAGGCTCCGGACTCCACAGGTGGCGCGTGGTGAGCAGCCAGGATGAGCTCAGGCAGCCTCTCCAAACAGGCGCGCTAACCCGGCCACCTCTCACGCCCTGGCCCCCCGCCGGCCCTCTCCACCCCTGCCCGGTCCCTAAGGCCACATCTCTCCCTCCTCCTCGGCCAGCTCAGCCCAGGCCGTCCCTCCCTACGCCCGCCAGGGGGAGTGCGAGCTCCTTGCAAAGACCTCAGGAGGCCGCTGGGAAGGTCTGGACAGGCCAGGCGGGGCGGGAAGCAGGTGGACCCGCGGGGCGGGGACCGGAGGCGCTGGGAGGCCGCCCAGCTTGACGTCCTGGTCCTGCCCAGGCCTCGCCAGGCCCCGGCCCTCCGCAGGCCTCAGTTCTCTTGTCTATAAAATGGGAGGTGGGGCCCTCGGGAGCAGAGCTGCTCACCTTTTAAGAGCATGTGAATCACCTGGGAATCTTTTTAAAGGTAGATTCTGATGCAGTGGGTCTGGGGTGGGGCCTGGGAAGCCGCATTTCTAATGAGCTCCCAGGTAAGATTCATGCTGCTGGATCCTGGATTCATCTCTCTTTTTTGTTGTTGTTTTGTTTTTTGAGACGGAGTTTCACTCTGTCACCCAGGCTGCAGTGCAGTGGCGCGATCTCGGCTCACTGCAACCACTGCCTCCTGGATTCAAGTGATTCTCCTCCCTCAGCCTCCCGAGTAGCTGGGATTACAGGCGCCTGCCACTATGCATGGCTAATTTTTGTATTTTTAGTAGAGACGGGGGTTTCAGTATGTTGGCCAGGCTGGTCTGGAATTCCTGACCTCAGGTGATCCACCCACCTCGGCCTCCCAAAGTGCTGAGATTACAGGTGTGAGCCACCACACCTGGCCTCTGGATTCATCTCTAAGGGACCTGCCAGCTCCGATGACAATTTGGTTTTTTGGGTTGAACGAGGAAGACCTACCTGTGTCCCAAACCCTTCCGAAGAAGTGGCTGTTCATGTGGTCATTAACTTATTCCCTCATTCATTCATTCAACAAGCATCCTCTGAGACTCTCTCTGTGACAGATCCCTGCCTGGTGCCACGGATATAGAAATAGACAAGATTCTGTCCTGCCCTTGAGGAACTCATGGACACAAGAACCAGAGATTAGCACCCAACGTGATCAGTGCTGGGGGAGAAAGAAGCCCAGGGCAGAGGTGAGAGAATACCAGAGGAGCCCCTCACTAGACATGTGAGGAGGTCAGGGAAGTCTTTTGGGGGAGAAGACCCCTCCCCCTCCCCCTCCTTTGTTTTTTATTTTTGAGAAAAGATCTCGCTCTGTCACCCAGCAATCACTGCTCACTGCATCCTCAACCTCCCAGGCTCAAGCTCAGCCTCCTGAGTAGCTGAGATTACAGGTGAGTGCCACCACACCCGGCTAATTTAAATTTTTTTTTTTTTTGTAGAGACAGGGTCTCACAATGTTGCCCAGGCTGGTCTCAAACTCCTGAGCTCAAGGGATCCTCCTGCCTTGGCCTCCTAAAGTGTTGGGATTACAGGTGTGGGCTCCACCTCCTCTTGATGAATGGACAGAAGAGCACCAGGCAAAGGGGAGGGGAGGGAAAGGGTTTTCCAGCAGAGGAATGGGCATATGTGAGGCCCTGAGCACAGAAAGCCAGGCCGTGGGGGTAAAGTGGATGTGCAGTGAGAGGGGCTGCACACAGACACACAAGAACACATAAACCCCTCACACAAAGGAAACACACAAACACATCAGCACATACATACATCCCCTCAGAGGTGTAGATGTGGGTAGGAAGCTGCACCCTGAAAGAGAAGGGAGTTCTTATTCGGGAAATTCAATGAGCTCCGATTGGAGTGGGTTGTTGTAGGATGGTTTCCTTAGCAACCCCCCGCTTTCCTCCCCAAATACTCTCCAAGGACCGCTTCCAGGGCTCCTTCAGCTCCACGGCTGAGGCTCCCCTGGCTGCCAAACTCCAGAGTCTACCCCTGCCCCATCTCCCTTCTCCACTCCCATCCTCAACTCCCGGCCCCCAGCTCTGAAGAACTGACCCCAGGGAATGTCCTGTCACATATGGGCCAACTCCCATCCCCACCCCTCTCTGCCCCAGTCACTACCTGCTTTTCCCTACCCCTGGCCCCATGCTGTCCCTCCAGCAACTTTGAGGGGCAGATCTGATTTGTACCTTTGTTTTTGTTTTTGTTTGAGATAGGGTCTTGCTCTGTCACCCAAGCTGGAGTGCAGTGGCATGATCTAGGCTCACTGCAACCTCCGCCTCCCAGATTCAAGCAATTCTCCTGCCTCAGCCTCCCAAGTAGCTGGGACTACAGACTTGCTCCACCACACCCGGCTAATTTTTGTATTTTTAGTAGAGACAGGGTTTCGCCATGTTGGCCACGCTGGTCTTGAACTCATGACCTCAGGTGATCCACCCGCCTCGGCCTCCCAGTTGTGCTGAAATTACAAGCGTAAGCCACTGTGCCTGGCCTAGGCCGCTGGTCTTACTGTTTGTTTTCTATTTGTCCCACTTACACTGTTACTTTTCTCTCTTTTCTTGCCTTCTCTTGCCAGCCTACACCAACGTACCCAGCAAAAAATACTCTTCAAAAACAAAGGTGGCCTCTTCTAGAAGATCTGATTTTATAAAAAGAAAAAGAATTTTTTTAAAAAATTCAAGTGAAACCGAGACATTTCATACAAATAAAAATGGAAAGAATTTATCACCAGCACATCCCCATCAAAGAATTAGCAAAGGGTGATTTTCAGGCAGGAGAAAATGGATCCCAGATGGAAACTTGGAGATATGGGAGGAAATGAAGGCCAATGGAGAGAGAAAATATTTGGTTAATCTCAACAAATATTGTCTGTATAAAACAATAATAATTAGGTCTTGTGGAGTTTGAAATATATAAAGGATTCAAATAGCAGATGGTAACAGATGACAATAGCATCCAAGTCAGGAGGGGGTAAATGGAGGTTTAAGTGGTCTAAGCTTCCTGCTTTTCCCTGCGAGCAGTGAGAGTTTGTTTGTAGCAGACTTTTATAAGTCAAGGATACGCATTATAATCTTTAGGATAACCACTAAAAGAAAGGAGTACTAATAAACTAATAAAGCAATGACATGGATTAATTAAAAGTACTGTATCAGTCTGGGCTCGGTGGCTCATGCCTGTAATGCCTGCACTTTGGGAGGCTGAGGTGGGCAGATCACTTGAGGTCAGAAGTTCAAGACCAGCCTGGCCAACATAGTGAAACTCCGTCTCTACTGAAAACACAAAAACTAGCTGGGTGTGATGATGGGTGCCTGTAATCCCAGCTACTCAGGAGGCTGAGGCACGAGAATTGCTTGAACCTGGGAGACGGAGGTTGCAGTGAGCGAGATCACACCACTGCACTGTAGCCTGGGCGACAGAGGGAGACTCCATCCAAAAAAAAAAAAAAAACCCACCAAAACAAACAAACAAAAAACCCCATATCAATCCATAATAAGGTGAGAAAGGAGGGAAAAAAATATTTTTAAAAGAAACTTCAGGGTAATTAAAATGTTCTTAAATTGGACGGTGGGCACACAGTGTCCCACCTCAACCTGATTCATATACTGCACGTATATTAAATAAATTTTTTTTTCCAGATGGAGTATTGCTCTGTTGCCAGGCTGGAATGCAGTGGCGTGATCTCAGCTCACTCACTGCAACCTCCGACTCCCTGATTCAAGCGATTCTCCTGCCTCAGCCTCCCGAGTAGCTGGGATTATGGGCACATGCCACCACGCCCTGCTAATTTTTGTATTTTTAGTAGAGACGGGGTTTCACCATGTTGGCCAGGATGGTCTCGATCTCCTGACCTCATGATCCGCCCACCTCGGCCTCCCAAAGTGCTGGGATTACAGGTGTGAGCCACCAAGCCCAATCTAAATAAATATTCTTTTCTCTGAACTCCACAGTTGATAAAAATGTTTAAAAAGCAAAGCAAATGGCAGAACATTAGGCATATGCAATATGACCTCATTTGTGTGCGTGTGAATATATAAATATATATACATGCTACATATATATATATATATATATATATTTTCTTTCTGTTGAAGAAAATCTGGGCTGGGCATGGTGGCTCATGCTTGTAATCCCAGCACTTCAGGAGGCTGAGGCAGGAGGACTGCTTGACCTCAGGAGTTTGAGACCAGCCTGGGCAACATAGTGGAACCCTGTCTCTACAAAAAATAATAATAAAAAAAACTACCTACATATGGTGGTGCGTGCCTGTAGTACCAGTTACTTGAGAGACTGAGGTGGGAGGATCGGTTGACCCAGGGAAGTGGAGGCTGCATTGAGCCATGCTCACTCCGCTGCACTCCAGCCTGGGCGACAGAGTGAGACCCTGACTTAAAAAAAAAAAGAAGCCAGAAAAATAATCTGAAGCCCATTTGCCAAAATGCAACCAGAGGTTGTGGTGGGGATGGAATTCTGCAGGGAAGCTGCCCATGCCTGCCTTTTTCTATAGTCTATGGAGTTTGCATGTTGTTTTCAGTAAGTATATTATTACTTAATAATTACAAGTCACAAACAGGCCGCAAATATGTTTCCGTTTTGAAAAAATTAATTTGAAACTCTGTGATGAGAATAGGATCAATGGCTGCCGTGGGGTCCCCAACGCCTGCCGATCCCGCGGTGTCCTCCGCTCTCCTCAGCGCCAGCACCTCCAGCTGAGAGCCCCGACCACCTGCTGTCGTGACCCGCCTCGCCCACACGGTGGCGCTGCGGGGACGGCCCAGCCTCTCCAGGCTCCGAGGGCAGAGGACCGTCGTGGCAGGGAGGCGGCGGCCGGCGCGTCTTCGGGAACTGATTGATTTCTTCGACCTCCCGCCGACAGTCTTACCAGGTGGCATCCGGAGCGCACGCTGGCAGCAAGTCAGTCGCCTCCGTGGGTAGCTCCGGAGCATTCACGCGGTGGTGCCGCCCAGCCCACCTCGCCGCCCGGAGTCAAATGGGCTCGTGTCTCCCGGCGACAAGACGGGATTCCCAGAGCAGGCCTGGAGGGCTCTCACGGCACTTGTTAGGACAGGCTTGGAGCCTGCCTCCAGAGGCCCTTAGGTTCGGGTCCTTGGGGGAGTGCAAGCCGTGTTGACCCACCTCACGCGTCAAGGGAACTACAGAGGAGGGAGAGGTGTCTTGCCTGGGTCCCTCTGGGCTGAGGTTGGGTGTTTCTGATCTGTCTCTGAATTCTCCCGCATGCAAAGCTGCTCAAGCCACTCCCTACCTAAGACACTCAATGGCTCCCTATCGCCCTCAGGAAAAGGTCCAAGTCCCTAAGCCTGACTCCTGAGGTTCCTTACCACCGCCAACACCCAATGTTCCATCTCACCTAATCCCTTCATTCCCTTCAACCTGTCAGGCGCTTTCTTACTTCTGAGGTTCCCACATGCCATTTCCATTCACTCAAACACCTTTTCACTCCTTTTTCTTCTTGGCTAACTCTGACTCATCCTTCAGACCTATAGTTTAAATGTTGCCTCCTCCCGGAAGCACCCCCCGCCGCCCAGCCCCCAAAGGTCCCCCAGGCTTCCCTTTCTCAACATCACATGGAGTCTTGCTGGGTCACCTAAGCTGGAGTGCAGTGGTACGTTCTCTGCTCACTGCATCCTCTGCCTCCCAGGTTCAAGCAATTCTCCTGCCTCAGCCTCCCAAGTAGCTGGGATTGCAGGTGCGCACCGGCTAATTTTTGTATTTTTAGGTTTTGCCATGTTGACCAGGCTGGTCTCGAACTCCTGACCTCAAGCGATCCTCCTGCCTTGGCCTCCCAAAGTGTTGGGATTACAGGCGTGAGCCACCACACCCAGGCTTCACACTTGATTCTAATGATGGGTTTATTGCCTGCCTCCTTCATTGGACGGTGGCCTCAGGAGGGCAGGGGTCTGTCTTCCTGGGTCATTACTGCTCTCTCAGGGCCAGGACCATGCAGCACTCAGCAGGTGCTCCATAAATTGCTGTGCCATGAGCAAATGTTCGCGACCATGCATCTCCTGGTGGCGGGTGCTTGAGGGGTGTGCAAAGACACTCTGTGGCCTGTGGGTAGGTGGAGGTGGCAGGGACGAGGCACAGTTACCACAGCCTGTCTAAGAAACCACTGGGCTTCCCTTGGACTCTGCTGTCTGGAGAGACAAACCACAATGACTGGTGGTTGTCGGGCCCCTCCCCAGCACCCAGAGGGTGGCTGGACACAGGCTGACCTCAAGCGGCACCAGAAAGAGATGAGCGTGTGGGTCCCTTCACCCAGCCCTGTCTGGCCTCCTCCCTGTGCACGTGGTCACCTCCCAGACTCGATGCCCAGCCTGCATGCCCAGCTGATGATGGACATCACCTCAAACATCCTCCAGCATCCTAAAGTCATCCGAATTCTCATCTTCCTCAAATCGCTTCCCTTCCTGGTTCCCCATCTCAGGAATGGCTCCACCATCTCTCTAGCCACCAGCCCACTTTCCTCCCTCTACCAGCACCCACCCATCACCAAAGTCTGGTCTCTAATTGAGGACCCCACCATCTGCTTTGCTGATCTCTCCAGGGTTCTAGGAATAACACCCTCACCCACCCCTGAGCCCTCCTGAGCCCCATATCACAGCCAGGCTTATCTACTTTCAGTTCCCCAAATGAGCTGTGTCTGCTCTCTGCTCCTGGCCTCTGTCTGTGCTGTTCCCTCAGCCTGGCCTCCCTGTTTTTACCTGGGGAATGTGTGTGCACCCCTCAGGTTTCTGCTTAGACATCCCTTCTTCCAGGAAGTCCTCCCCGACTGGGTGCCCCTCCTTGGGGCTTCCCTGGTCTCTGCCCTCCTCACACTGTGTTGCTGTTGCTTATCATCTGTCTCCCTGTTGCCAAATCTTGGGTCGGTGGTCAGTCCTCAGCACACACAGCTTCGCCTGACCCAGCCGGCCACGCCCTCCTTGCTGAAAGCCCTCCTCCCATGGTTTCCAGGTCACTGCTGTCTCTGAGGTCTCCTCCTGTTGGCTGGCTGCTCCTACTCAGTTCTCTTGGCGGGTTCTTCCTCATCTCCTGCCCCTAATGTTGGTGTCTCCCAGGACTGGGCCGGGACCTCTCCTCTCCTCTGTCTACTCTCCTTCCCTTTGCGCCGGCTTTCAGATGCCTGGGTTTCAATCCCATTTGCATGCTGACAGCCCCTGAATTCTATCTTCAGCCTGAACCTGTCCTCCAGCTGCTCCTCACCTATCCACTCCATGTCTAATGGACACCTCCAGCCCAGCAAGTTCACATCAAGCTCTCGGCTCGAACCCCTTCCTCCACTGACTCCTCTTCTGGGACCCTCATCCTTCTGTTCAGGAAGCCAAAATGCTTGGTGTCATCGTTCACTCCTTTTTCTCACCCCACGTCCAATCTGTCAGGAAAGCCAGTGACCACCTTCAACATACACCAGAGTCCCACACCTTCTCACCACCTCGCCTGCATCACCTGCTCCAAGATCTCTTGTTAAGGCAAGTGCAGTGGCCTCCTGGCCCCATCACTGTTTCAGCCCTGGCCCCCTGCAGTCTATTCCCAGTTGGTGCCTGGCCTGGAAGTGAGGTCATGTTCACCTTCAGGCCCCACCTTACTTGGAGTAACAGCCAAGCCCTTCCCTGCCTACGAGACCCTCGGGGGCTGACCTGTTCTCCCACCACTGCTGGCCTCAGAGCCTTTTGCACTGTCTGTTCTCTCTCCCTTTGACACTCCCCCCATAATATCTGCACAGTGCCCTCCCTCTTGCTCTCAGATCTCTACTCAGGGAGGTCTCCCGTGGCCAATCTGCATGCAGATCAGGTCTCCGGTCCTTCCTGTCTTAGGCATGTGTTTATATGTTCCTTATCCTTATATGTTCCTTATCTGTCTCCTCTACTAGAAGTAAGTCTGTGAGGGCAGGAATTTCTTTCTCCTGTGTTGCTTGCTGTATTTTCAGTATCTAGAATGGTATCTGGCATGTAGTAGACCCAGATAAATATTTGCTAAATAAATGAATGAATGAACAAGTGCCTCCTTCACCAGACAGTGAAGATTAAAATGGCAGACACATGATCATACTCACCACCATAGCCCAAGTACTTGAGCCTAATCAGGGCTCAGGAAATACTTGTTGAATGCGTGGGCAGATGGATGGATGGAAGGATGGATTGATGGATGGATGGATTGATGGATGGATGGAAGGATGGATGGATGGATGGAAGGATGGATGGATGGATGAAAGGATGGATTGATGGATGGATGGATGGATGGATGGAAGGATGGATTGATGGATGGATGGATGGATGGATGGATGGAAGGATGGATGGATGGATGGATGGATGGAAGGATGGATGGATGGATGGATGGATGGATGGATGGATGGATTGATGGATGGATAGATGGATGGAAGGATGGATGGATGGAAGGATGGATTGATGGATGGAAAGATGGATTGATGGATGGAAGGATGGATTGATGGATGGATGGATGGATGGATGGATGGAAGGATGGATGGATGGATGGAGGGATGGATGGATGGATGGAGGGATGGATTGATGGATGGAAGGATGGATTGATGGATGGATGGATGGATGGATGGATGGATGGATGGATGGAAGGATGGATGGATGGATGGAAGGATGGATGGATGGATGGATGGATGGATGGATGGATGGATGGATGGATGGAAGGATGGATGGATGGAAGGATGGATGGATGGATGGAAGGATGGATGGATGGATGGAAGGATGGATTGATGGATGGATGGATGGATGGATGGATGGATGGATGGATGGAAGGATGGATGGATGGATGGAAGGATGGATTGATGGATGGATGGATGGATGGATGGATGGATGGATGGATAAACTGTCCCCAAGGGTTGCTACCAAGACAGGTACCCAGCCCAACTTTGCAGGAGGAGGCAGGTCTGTCCACCCTGGTGATGCCTGAGCCCCAGAGTCTCCTAGGGGCATCTGAGACACTGAGGTCCCAGCTCCTGACCACTCCATAGGACTTCCCCAGGTCCCAGAGAGTTTGCAATGCTTGTTCCTGGCAGCAAGACAGGAAACTGCTACAGGATGCCACGCTGATCCAGAACTTCAGTTCTTGTGCCCTTTAACACAGCACTTTTGCTTCAGAGTATCTTTTTGACTAAAAGGCTGGCAACAGTGCACAGAGTTAGAGCCGCATGTTGTAGGGTCACAGCAGCATGGCTGGTAATTGCCTAGAGAAGGGAGCAGCCTGGATGCCCAATGGTAGGGGACCGCCTGGGTGCCACGTGATGCTTGGTGGTCAATACAAAGATCAAAGAGGATGGATCCAGGTGCTGAGATGAGAAGACACAGGGGGAGTTGCTAAGTGACAGAAGCACGTCATGGAACCATCGTGTGGAATGAGCTACGTGTGGTGTGAATAATGAAGCTTGTGGGTGCATGTGTGCCCATGTGTACATGTCTGTGTGCATTGGAAAGGGGCTGGACTCACAGTCACCCACCTCCTAATCAGGTCACCCCTGGATGGGGAGCAGGATTTGAAATGACACTTCCACTGACTGGCCTAGATACTTTTTTTTTTTTTTGAGATAGAGTTTCGCTCTTGTCGCCCAGGCTGGAGTGCAATGGCGCGCTCTCAGCTCACTGCAACCTCTGACTCCCGGGTTCAAGAGATTCTCCTGCCTCAGCCTCCCTAGTAGCTGGGATTACAAGCATGCGCCACCACGCCCAGCTAATTTGTGTATTTTTAGTAGAGATGGGGTTTCACCACATTGGCCAGGCTGATCTCAAACTCCTGACCTCAGGTGATCCGCCCGCCTCGGTCTCCCAAAGTGCTAGGATTACAGGTGTGAGCCACCATGCCCGGCCCTTTCCTTCTTTCTTTCTCTCTTTCTTTCTTTTTGGAGACAGGGTCTCACTTTGTCACCCAGGCTAGAGTGCAGTGGTGTGATCTTGGCTCACTGCAGCTTTGACCTCCCAGGCTCAAGCAATCCTCCCTGCACCTCAGCCTCCTGAGTAGCTGGGACTAAAGGTGTACACCACTTTGCTTGACTAATTTTTGTATTTTTGGTAGAGAAGGGGTCTTGCTATGTTGCCCAGGCTGGTCTCAACCTCTTGAGCTCAACGGATCTGCCCGCCTCAGCCTCCTAAAGTGCTCAGAATAGCACCTAGCCGTTTTTTTTTGTTTTGTTTTGTTTTGTTTCTTTTCTTGATACAGTGGCTCACTCTGTTGCCCAGGCAGGAATTCAGTGGTGTAATCATGGCTCACTGCAGCCTTGACCTCCCGGACTCAAGCAATCCCCCCATTTCAGTAGCCTCCTAAGTAGCTGGGACTGCAGGTGCATGCCACCACACCTGCCCGACAAATTTTTTGTTTGTTGAGACAGGGTCTCATTATGTGACCCAGTTTGGCTTTTTTTTTTTTTTTTTTTTTAAGAGACAGAGTCACCCAGGCCTTGGAAGACAGTGGCACAATCATAGCTCACTGTAACCTCAAACTCCTGGGCTCAAGGGATCCTCCTGCAGACACCACACCTGAGGCTCACTTTTTTATTTTTTGTACAGATGGGGTCTCACTATTTGCCTAGGCTGGTATTACTATTATTATTTGGAGATGGAGTCTCACTCTGTAACCCAGGCTAGAGTGCAATGGTGTGATCTCGGCTCACTGCAACCTCCGCCTCCCAGGTTCAAGCGGTTCTCCTGCCTCAGCCTTCCAAGTAGCTGCGACTACAGGCACACATCACCACACCCGGATAATTTTTGTATCTAGGCTGGTCTTGAACTCCTGGCCTCAAGCAATCTACCTGCCTCAGCTTCCCAAAGCTCCGGGGTTACAGGCATGAACAAACACACAGGGCCTGTTTTCACATTTTTAAATGGTTGGGGGGGAAAAAAATCAAAAGAATACTGTACTGTTTCATGACACAAGAAAATGACAGGAAATTCAAATTTCAGTGTCAACAAATAAAGTTTTATTGGTACACAGCCATGCTCATTCATTGACATATTGTCTATGGCTGCTTTTAAGCTACAGTGGCGAGTTGAGCAGTCGCATCCGTGACTACATGGCCTGGAGCACCTAAAATACCACCTGGCCCTTTACAGAATAAGTTTGCCAACCCTGACATATAATGTATTGCTTGGGGCCAAACAGTGGCTCTGTGGCCTGTCTGGCTTTTTTCTCTTGTGTCCACCTATCCTAAATGCCCTCTCTGTCACTGGGAAATTAGCTACCCTAAAGGATCCTTTCAAACGCTCCCCTCCACCAGGTGGGCTCACTTTGCTGATCCAACCCCCTCCTGGCTGATGCCTCGGATGTCCCTCCCCACCCTCCCAATCCCCGTCTGAGTGGAGAGCCTCACGGGCAGTGACTGATTCATCTCTGTGTCTCCAGCACTTGGCATAGTCCCTGGTGAAAGTTTGCTGAATTGCATAAACTGCTGTCATTGCCGGGTTGGTGAAATGCTTCCAAGCTTCTTGAGGTTTATCCTGACTGGCCACAAAACCTGAAAACTAGCCAAGAAGCATGGGGAAGGGTGGCTGGGGAGGAGGGTCAGGTGGAATGCAGAGAGCTGAGCTCATGTGGGGAGTTCTGATGACCTCAGGGGCTTCCCCGGGGCAGAATCACTCCCTGTGACCACAGAGAATAAAACTAGGATGAGAGATTAGTTACGGAGTAAAATGGATGTTGTTCACATGATGGATACCCTGTAAGTGTCCCTGACTTGACCGCTACACAATCTATGCATGTAACAAAATTGCACATGTACCTCATACATTTGTACAAATGGAAACAAAAAACAAAAGCTAGGGCGGGGTGCCGTGGCTCAGGCCTGTAATCCCAGCACTTTGGGAAGCTGAGGCAGGTGGATCACTTGATGTCAGGAGTTCAAGACCAGCCTGGCCAACATGGTGAAACCCCGTCTCTACTAAAAATACAAAAATGAGCCAGGCATGGTGGTGTGTGCCTATAGTCCCAGCTACTCAGGAGGCTGAGGCAGGAGAATCGCTTGAATCCAGGAGGTGGAGGTTGAAGTGAGCCGAGGTTGTGCCACTGTACTCCAGCCTGGGCAACAGAGCAAGACTCTGTCCCAAAAAAGCAAAAAAAAAAGGGAAAAAGAAAAGAAAAAGAAAAGCTAGGACCAGGATTGCCTGGAGGTAGTGAGTTCCCCATTTGGGGAGGTAAGCAAGCGGAGTTTAGATCAAGGATGTCAGGAGATTGCTGCTCTGTTGGAGGGTTTACTGGATGAGATCTCCAGTTGCTTCCAACACAGAGCTCAGGAAACCTGGGGTTCTCTTGGATGATGGCCAGGCCCTTGTGCCTCACCAAGGCCAAGCTCTGGGGGCTGGGAAAGGGGACAGAGGGCCCTATTCCTGCCAGCTGCTGAAGATCCCACTCCATCCACACAAGCCTGTGTCTCATCCCTGCCTTGACCTCCTACAATTGTGTGCTTGCTACGGGAATCCAGGGAACAGCTTCCTGGAACACGAGGCAGAGCCGTGGGACCCAGCAGCCAACACATCTCAAGTCCAGCCCCATAGTTCATCAAGAAACTGATGATTTCCAGGAACTTTGAGGACCCTAGACCATCATCATCTCCGTCCACTCAGCCCTGGAAATCCCCTAACTCCAGGCATTTATTTATAGCTTGCCTTCTTTCCTGGAAAGGTTTGAGGTTGTTTAATAATTCCACGTCACATTTGTGCGGCACTAGGAGGAGGCCACAGGGCATTGTGGTTGAGAGTCTGGGCCCTGGAATCAGCTGTGTGTTGGGGGAGGGAGTGCCAAGTTATTTAACTTCCCCAGCCGCACCACAGCGGAGGACTCAAATTTCTAACCCAGCCCCAAAGCGTGGTGCCTGTCACATCCTCCCTCTGTGAGGCTGATTAGCCACTTCCTCCTCTGAGCCTGGGTTTCCTTGGGACAGTTGGGATTCCCTGAGAGGACGTGGGAACTCACGAGGACCCTAGGCAAGCACACACATGGGGCAGCTGCCTGTCTGTGGCCCCTGCTTGCCCTGGGGAGCCGATGACAGGGCCGCCGGCAATGCACCCTCGTCCCCTGGGGCTGGCTCAGAACTCCTAAGGCGGTGCCAACCCTTGGTTCAAGGCCTTTAGATGAGTCAAGAAAGCCTCTGTACAACAAACCCCTGTGACATGAGTTTACCCATATAACAAATCTGCACATGTACACCTAAACCTAAAATAAAAGTTTACAAAAATAATAATAAAGCAGAGCCCACCGCCTCCCTAAATGCGGGGGCTGCAGAAGGACAGTTGCAGGAGGGGCCCAGGATGTAAAGTGAGACCACCGGGGAGCAGACCAAAGCCTGGCTCAGACATTCCTCTTTGAAGGCCCCTTCCTACCTCCGCGCCTCCCTGCCACCCCCACCCAGACATACTTCTGCCCTCCTTGGCTAAGAGGCACTGGGTGTTTACTTGGGGCAAATAATGACTTCCTGTCGGGCGGACTTGGATTCAAACCCCAGCTCTGCTGCTTCTCAGCCCCTTGAACACCTCTCAGTTTTCCCATCTGTGAAATGGGGCTCAGAAAACCTTTTTAGAAGGTTGATATATGAGGTGCATGGAGAGTACCAGGCCTCTCTGAGTACAGGACCCTCTGGTCTCCCTCCTCCCATTCTGGCCCCCGGGTACCAGCGCTGAATGAGAAGTGGGGAGGACCCAGTCCAACCACAAAAGCATTAAGATGCAGGGAGAGCCAGGCGCGGTGGCTCACGCCTGTATTCCCAGCACTGAGGAGGCCAAGGTGGGCGGATCGCTTGAGGTCAGGAGTTTGAGACCAGCTTGGCCAACGTGGTGAAACCTTGTCTCTACTGAAAATACAAAAATCAGCTGGGTGTGGTGGCCCGCACTTGTAATCCCAGTTACTTGGGAGGCCGAGGCAGGAGAATCGCTTGAACCTGGGAGGTGAAGGTTGCAGTGAGCCGAGACTCTGCCACTGCACTCCAGCTTGGGTGACAGAGAGGGAACCCAGTACCTCAATAAGGGCTCCTGGATGGAGTGCATACAAGGCAGGAGGGAGTGGGGGAAAAAGATAACAACTCAGCCAATGCTTAGTCATTCCACAAATACTTTTTTTTTTTCTTTTGAGCCAGGGTCTTGCTCTGTCACCCAGGCGGAAGTGCCATGGTGCAGTCATGGCTCACTGCAGCCTCAACACCCCAGGCTCAAGTGATCCTCCCACCTCAGCTTCCTGAGTAGCTGGAACTACAGGCGTGTTACACCAAGCCCGGCACATTTTTGTATTTTTTGTAGAGATGGGGTTTTGCCATGTTGCCCAGGCTGGGCTTGAACTCCTGGGCTCAAGCGATCCACCTGCCTCAGCCTCCCAACGTGTTAGGGTTACAGGCATGAACCACCACACCCGGCCAAATATTTTATTCAATACATGTTTATTGGGGGCCCACTGTGCTGGGCACTGTTCTAGGTGCTGGGGATACAGCCTGGAGCTTCCATGAAAGCAGGGGCTGGAGAATGATACACAAATAAATATATAAATAATGTCAGGTGGGATCCGAAGGGCCAGGAAGAAAACTAAAGCCGGGACACGGGCAGATAGAGCAATGGGAGGGGCAGGGATACAGGGGTCATGATATCTTAGAGAGGGTGATCAGGGGAGCCTCTAAAGGAGGCAGCATATGGCCAGGACCTGAACGTAAGGGAGGGGGCTCTCACCCCAAACAGAAGAAATAGAGGGACCTGTAATCCCAGCATTTTGGGAGGTGGGTTTGAGCAGATCATCTGAGGTCAGGAGTTCCAGACCAGCCTGGCTAAAATGGTGAAACCCATCTCTACTAAAAATACAAAAATTAGCCAGGCATGGCGGCACATACCTGTAATCCCTGCTACTCAGGAAGCTGAGGCGGGAGAATCACTTGAACTTGGGAGGCGGACGTTGCGGTGAGCTGAGATTGTGCCACTGCACTCCAGCCTGGATGACAGAGCAACACTCTATCTCAAAAAAAAAAAAAAAAAGAGAAAAAAGAAAAAAGAAAAGAAAAAGAAAAAAAGAAGAAATAGGGAAACCCTGAGGTGAGATGCGCCAGGCAGTGCAAAGAAAAACTGGGAGGCCCATGTAGTTGGGGGAAGGGGGAGAGGGAGAGGGAGAAGGGAAAAGGAGAGAAGGGAAAGGAGGAGAGAGGGAGGGAGACAAGGAGAGAGGGGAAAGAGATGGGAGGAGGGGGAGATGAGGTGGTGGGCAGATTTTGCAGGGCCTGGCAGGCTGTGCTATGGGCTATGGATTTTAGATTCACTGAGCACCTCCTCTGGTCCAAGTTCTATTTTTTTTTTTTTCTTTTTGAGATGTAGTTTCACTCTTGTTGGCCAGGCTAGAGTGCAATGGCGTGATCTCAGCTCACCGCAACCTCCGCCTCCCGGATTCAAGTGATTCTCCTGCCTCAGCCTCCTGAGTAGCTGGGATTACAGGCACCCACCACCAGGTCCAGCTAATTTTGTATTTTTAGTAGAGACAGGATTTCTCCACGTTGGTCAGGCTGGTCTCGAACTCCTGACCTCAGGTGATCCGCCACCTCGGCCTCCCAAAGTGCTGGGATTATAGGCATAAGCCACTTCTCCTGGCCCCAAGTTCCATTTTAAGTTCTACCTGAATTAACTCATTAGTTCTCCTAATGGCCCTCCAGGCATGGCCTATTTTTAATCCTCAATTACAGATGAGGAAATAGAGGCACTAAGGAGTGAAATCACTTGCCCAGGGTCATCCAGCTGGAAAACGGGGAGCTGGGATTTGGACCCAGGCAGGCTGATGTCAGATCCTGAGCTCCAAATCACTAAGCTCTGCTACCTGTCCTCGGGGTGAGAAACCCAGTCTGGAGGTACTGGAGCCAGAGCTGACACTGGATTCCAGCCCACGCGGGTCTGGCTAAATGGCTAGGGTCTGTGTCCTGGAGACGGATGGTGCTGGGTTGAGGAAAGTGCCCCAGCCTTAGGTCAGTCTCTATCCTGGCTCGGAATCTCAGGAAGAGTAAGACACTCTGAGCCCTCTGTGGGTTCCATTTGGCCTTCAATAGCAGGATGTAGCTAGAAAATCAGTGGCTTACTCATTGGTTTACATCTGTAATCCCAGCGCTCTGGGAGGCTGAGGCAGGCAGATCCCTTGAGGCCAGGAGTTTGAGACCAGCCTGGCCAACATGGTGAAACCCCATCTCTACTAAAAATACAAAATTAGCCAGGTGTGGATGAGTGTGCCTCTAATTCCAGCTACTTGGGAGGCTGAAGAATGAGAATTGCTTGAGCCTGGGAGGCGAAGGTTGCAGTGAGCTGAGATTGCGCCACTGCACTCCAGCCTAGGGCACAGAGCAACACTCTGTCTCAACAAAACAAAACAACAAAACAAAACAAAAATCAGAGCTCACAGCAGGAAAATAACCTGAAAGCATACACAGCCAGGCTGCCACACATTTGCATGCCTTGATACACAGTAGTGCCATATGCCCGTCCTCCTCCAGTCTGCCTGATGAACTCCTCTTCATCCCTCATAGTCCAACTGGGCTGGCCCCTCCTCTGCAAGGGCTTTCTGGATCCGGCTGAGCAGATCACTCCTCTCTTATGCTGCTCCTTTACCCTAGACCTGTCTTCTTACAGCTTTTAGGCCTCTGGGTTTTGGTTTCAATTATTCCTTTGTGTCTGGCTCCCCCATCTCCACCCAGCCCAGGCCTTGGCAGGGGCAGACGGGGTGAGTGGGGCAGATGCCACCCTCACTGGCCACATCCTCCTCAACAGGGCAGCCAATGAACAAGCTGGCCACCAGGTGCTGCTGTCTCTCCCTGATGCCCACTGAGGGACCCTGGTCCACCCACTCCCTCCTGCTGACATCCCTCCACGCAGCCAGACTCAGGGGGCCAGCTGTCACCAGTGACTCCTCAGCTCCTTCCTTTACATGGAGTGACAGGTCATGTCTGGAACCTCGGAATTCCTGCTGCTGCTGCTGGAACAGGATCATGCAGTGGGCTGGTGGGAGCTATGGCTCCCAGGTCTATGCTGTCTGTCCCCACCGCTCCACTGAGCTCTGATCCCGCAGCCAGTAGTGACCTGCTGGACATCGCCACATGTCTGTCTACATTTCTCAAACTTAACGTCACCACAGCAGAGTTCCCTCTGCCCAGCCCTACCCCTCTCCTTCTAGCCTCTCCCAGCTCCATGAACCAATCCAATTGCTTAGGCCAAGAGCCCCAGAGTCTGCCTGGACACATTTATTTTCCATTCCTCCACATCTATCAGGCTGTGACTGAGGTCCCCACATGTATCTTTTTTTTTTTTTTTTTTTTTTTTGAGACGGAGTCCCGCTCTGTCACCTAGGCTGGAGTGCAATGGTGTAATCTCAGTTCACTGCAACCTCCGCTTCCTGGGTTCAAGTGATTCTCCTGCCTCAGCCTCCCAAGTAGCTGGGATTACAGATGCCCACCATCATGCCCAGCTAATTTTTGTATTTTTAATAGAGACCAGGTTTCACCATGTTGGCCAGGCTGGTCTCGAACTCCTGACCTCAGGTGATCCGCCTACCTCGGCCTCCCAAAGTGCTGGGATTACAAGTGTGAGCCACCGTGCCCGGCCCCCACATGTATCCTGAATCTGTTTACTTTTCCCCACCTTTGCTGCCAACACCCTGGTTGAGGTCTTTCTCCTTAGAGACCACAGCAGTGTCCCACGGGCCTCCTGCATCCTCTTTGGCCACTCCTCCGGCCACCTTCCCCTTGTAGCCAGGGAACCTCTCATGTCACTCTCCTGCTTCAACCTGCAATGGCTCCCACATCCCCTGGCCCACAAGTTCCTTGGAGAGGTGGCTTTCCCCTCTTCTCCTGGACTACTCTTCCAGCTGTTCCCAGCCCTGGCCATGCTAGCCATCGTTCCTACCCTCCTGCTCAGCCAGCTCACTCTCACCCCGGCTTTGCAGCAGCTTTGCCCACTCCTGGATGCTCGGCCCCTGAACTCTGCATGGCTGGCTCCTGCTTGCCTGGCAGGTTGCTGCTTGGATATCACCCGCTCTGTTGTGCGGCACCCATTTAATTATCTGAATAGCACTCCTTTCTACCAGACAGCGTGCATGTCTCCCCCCAGCTAGAGTGGAAATTCAAAGGAGCAGGGACACCCACCATCCCAGGCCTTCTACCGTGCCGGGCACAAAATCAGACTCAACAACGGCTGGTGGAATGAATAAAGGAACAGAGGGGGCTTGCATGCCCTTTGCTGCCACACTGGGAATTTTGCAAACACAGACGCCTTTTGACCCAGCAAGTTGATGTCTAGGGTTTTCCCCTGGGGATATCAGTAGACAGATGCGCACAGAAGTACAGTCAAGATAGTCCTTGCAGCTTTGCTTGTCATCATGACAACTGGCAGCAACCTAGGTGTCCATCAATAGGGGATTGGCTCAAAGCAGGTGTGGCACAGCCAAAGGGTGGAATGTTATGCAGCCACTAAACAGATGGGTCTCTTATCACAAAGGGAGGGAAGCAGAGCCTAGTGCCCGATGTTCAATACGATTAATCCCTGGAGGGTAGGAGCTCTGGTTGTACTTAAACATGTCTAATTCATAACAAGAGGGAAATGGATTGGGAGGTGGGAACTCTCAGGGTCATCCAAGTCTGTACCTTGACTGGTGAAGAAAGTGAGGCCCAGGGAAGCAAGACCCTCTCGCTAGGTCACAGCACTGCCTGGAGACACAGCCAGAGCTGGGGTCCAGAGCTTCCTCCCACTAAGACCTACTTCTGCTCTCAGCAGGTTCCGGGGGTACAGCCAGCCAAGCGAAGGGTGCATCCTGAGCCTCCATGTAGACCCTCAAGTTGAGTTCTTTCTTTTGGAGCCTCAGTTTCCTCGTCTGTAAAATGGGCCCATGTTCTCCCACGCTGCCTTTACTAAGCTGTGGATATGATAAAATTTGTATGAGGATGAGCATTGCCCTTTACTGAGTGCTTAAGACACACCCAGACCTGCCCTAAGGCTTTGATGCACATTACCCCATTTCATCTGCACAATAACTGTCTGAAGTAAGGGCTTGAGTAGCCCCATTCTGCCAACGCGAAGAATAAGAGTTGAGTAACTCACCCAGTGGCACCCAGCTAGTTGGTGGCAGAGCCTGGATATAAATCCAGATGGTCAATTTCAGCCCCATCCTGCTAACCACCACATTCTATCTGAAAAGAGACCGTGTGTGCATATGTACAAATGGGCACGCAGATCCCCTGGGGCCTTGGAGGACTAGGGAGACCTGGACCTGAATCTGTCCACTGGCTAGTGGTCCAAGGACCTGATTTCCCCCTTCTGCCTCCTCAACCCCCAGCCTGCCCTACCCACTGATTAGAGTCAGGGAGCCTGGTGCCTGCAGCTAGCCTGGGTAGGGCCAGTCTCCCTGTAATTAAGGCAGCGGGAGGTTGGGAGCTGGGATCCCTGTCATCCGAGGTTGGGGAGGAGGGGTGACGAGTGACTGAAGGAACCTCCTTGTAGCCAGGCCAACCACGTCAGCAGCCACTGGCTGCTCTGGGCAGCAGTGGGTGGCCAGGAGCAAGCCCGGTGGGTTCTTACCTCCCTGCCACCCCTGGCCTGGACCCTCCTGTTAGCCTCTTGCCTTCACTCCCTGTCTCCCTGTATCTCCCTTCTCTAAACGTCTCCTCCACCCCAGCACCAGAGCCATGTCTCCAAAAACCAGGTCACCAAGGCTTGGCTTCTAGTGTTCCAGCCATGCTGTGGGGACAGAGGATTTCTCTTGCTTTCAGAGCAGAGTGTTAAGAAGGCTGCGGGGAGGCGCTTGCAGGAGCTCCCAGGCAGCCATTGAGAAGGAGGTCATTTCCCCGGAACAAATGCCTGCTGGGGCCGTGTGTCACCCTCTGGAACACGCCCACACCCCCAGGCTGGCACTCCAGGCCCTTTCTTGATCTAGCCCAAACCTGCTTATCAGCCCTGACGTCCTCCCAGTCACCTGTCATTTCCATTGTGTGTTACCTTCTTGCCTCCATGCCTTTGCTTGTGCCATTCCCTCTAACTGGGGCACCCTCACTTTTCCCTGCTTGGCCCATCAAATTCTGCTTTTCTTTCTCTGCCCAGTTCAAACACCTCCTCCTCTCGGCAGCCTTCCCTGATTGAGCCCAAATGAAGCTGTCTCCCAAAAGCCCACAGTACTGCCCTGCGGCCTGGGTGGGCTTGTGGGAGAGGGAGATGCAGATTTTTTTTTTTTTTTTTTTTTTTTTTTGAGATGGAGTCTCGCTCTGTCACCCAGGCTGGAGTGCAGTGGCACGATCTTGGCTCACTGCAACCTCCACCTCCTGGATATAAGTGACTCTCCTGCCTCAGCCTCCCAAGTAGCTGGAATTACAGGCACGCATCACCACACCAGACTAATTTTTTGTATTTTTAGTAGAGATGGGGGTTTCACCATGTTGGCCAGGCTGGTCTCGAACTCCTGATCCGCCCGCCTCAGCCTCCCAAAGTGCGGGGATTACAGGTGTGAGCCACCATGCCCGGCTAGGAGATGCAGATTGAATACAGATTGATTGAGATGCATCTTTGTCCTCCCCATCATCCCAGCACCAAGGCTGTGCCCTCTCTGGGATCCAGGCCTGCCCTGGTGGTCACTCACATCTGTGGCCTTGGTCAAGTCACATCACCTCTCTAAACTGCATTGTCCCTATCTGTAAAATAGGAGAACCAGAGTTTCTCCTGGAAGAGACCATAGTGAGGAGTGTATGAGACAATGTGGGCAAATACTTGAAATGGTGCCCACTTCTAGTGCCTGCTTAATAAATAGCACCCGGGGTTCCTACAGCTGTGGCTGTGGAGCCTGTATCGCCCTCTCCCCTGATGGCTTGGTGGCTTCCCCTCTTTTACAAGATCACCAGGGAGGCCTCCCCAGAGGACAATCCGGATCATGTCATTCTCACAGACCCTCCTCCAGGCAGGCCTGGAGCCATCCCCAAAGGCCCTGTCCAACCCACTCCTGACTCTCTCCCTGGCTCCCCCATCCCATCTCTCACCAGCCCCGCGTCATTTGCTCTACTCCAACCACCTGGAACTTATTCGGGGGGCACTGAACACCCCATGCACCCTTTCACCTCAGGGCTATTGCATAGGTCACTCCCTCCTTCTGTACCTGGCTAACTCCTGCTCATCCTTTAGGCCCCAGCTTACGTGCCCATTCCTCCAGGAGGTCTTCCCTGACCACCTCCTCCATCCAGGTGAGGTGCCCCTTCTCTGTGTTCCTGCAGCTCTTGCACCACACACTGCACGGCAATGACCTGTTTTCCTGTGAGCTCCAAGAAGCCGGGCACTGTGCCTCGCTCCCTGCTGCAAACTCAGCACCGGGCACAGTGTCTGGTGCGGACTAGATGCTCAAAAAATATTTAGTGACTAACTGAATGGATGGATGAGTCAATTTCTGCATCCCCCACACTGCGGGAAATGTCTGTAGAACAGATTTGAGTGGGAGGTTCCAGCAGGGCCTGGGAGAAGCCCTTGGGGTTTGGGTACTGGGGGTAAACAGAGCAGACCCCCCAACCCCTCCCCTGGGGGGCTGGGCTCCCCGCTTCCTGCAAACCCCCTGGGCCCCAGAGCCGGCTTCCAGATGCTAAGCCCGTCTCAGCCTCACCTCTTAGCTTTTCCATCTGCACAGCCGGGCCAGATCCCCGCAGCCAGCATCACGGGCAGCCAGGCCAACCGTCCCGGCGTCTTCCTATTTTAGACATCTTGCTGCCTCGGTCCCTTCTAATGTTTCCAGCTAGGCTGCGGGGGGAGGAAAAAGAGGTTACTGCTACTTTAAATGTACTGTATGAAGGCGAGGGCTGGAAAGGGGCCTGCTTGCAGGAATACCCAGTCATCTAGTTGGAAAAGCCGCCAGATGGAATACAAAAGGAGGAACCCAGACGCTCATGGAGACAGCCTCGGTTCATAAATCAGGTGGGGCCAGGGGCTGGGGGGCCCACACGCCATGGAGCCCGACTCCCTCCTGGACCAAGACGACTCCTACGGTAAGACAGTGCCGGCAAAGTGCAGAGTTGGGGGTTTTAGCCTGTCTGCTCAACAGACTTTTCTCTGCTATAGGAATCTGAGTTGAAGCGGGGAGGCGGTCAGGCATCTGGGCACTGTCTGGTCTTGGGACCCATGGGTGGGCATGGGTGCCTTGGGCTATGAGACTCAGGGCTGGAGGGTCCCTGGAGCGGGCAGCGCCTCAGACTCCCGGCATTGACAAGGTCCAGGGGAGGGAGAGAGAGTTTCTCAGCTGCTTCTGTTTTGCTCCTGGCCAAGAAGGAAAGGAAGGAAGTTTTGCAGCCCCCCTGCCTGTCTGCCTGCTTCGCTGTTCGTCAGGCCTGCCCTGTGCTGTGGGGAATTCAATTAGTGCGATCCTGCAGATAAATATAGATGGAAGAGGTGACAGGAACATACCTTGTAATTAAAGGCCAGGGCTCATGCTGAAAGCACTCCCCGTGTGACAGGGCCCCAGTGGCTGCCACCAGGGAGCTGCCCCCGTGCAGCTGCCCAGGCCACTGGAAGCCCTGCATGCATTATTGGGGAAAAGTTGCTTGGGACAGAGCCCATGCAGAGTCTGGAAGAGGGATTTATAAGACTTGGAAGGGTTCCTTCGTGGCGGTTTCTGCAGGCCTGGGGCTCCAGGGATGCAGTAACTCAGCTTCTGCACTACTCAGCCTGGCCAGAGAGCTCACCTTTGGCTGGGATGCCCAGCACAGCCCGGCTGTCTCTGGACAACCAAGGAGGGACGCAAGAGTGCAAGAGTGTGGCCGAGGCACCGAGGCTGGGAGTGGGGGGGGGGTGGGGCAGCAGGTTTTAGGACTCAGCAGGGAGAAGGCCTGCTGGCCTCAGAAGAGGTGGTAATTGCAGGGCGACCTCATCCCAACTTGGGTCAGGTCAGCCTTCCAGGGGTTCAGGTCCTCCTGAGACCACAGTTCTACTAAGAAAACCAAGTTCTTGTTTCTCCGGACTTTCCCCCACCCCGTCCAGGCCTGGCTGCCTGGCACAGATTCAAGGCCAAATTTCCTTCCTCCTGCAGGAGCTCAGCCCTTTCCAAGGAGAGGGGCCCTTTGCCACGTTTGGAGCTGCAGCCCTCAGGGAAGTTTGGCAAGGCCCAGCCCACAGACCTGGCATCTTTGGGCCCGGGGTGCGGGGGGGCAGTTGATGCATGCAGAGTGACCTCCATGTGCCAAGCCCTGTGTCAGGGTCAGGGGTGTGTAGGAATGAGGAACTCAGTCCTAACAAATAGTTGGTGCTTAGTGAATGGAAGAAGGAGGAGAATACAAAGGGAGGAGAGAGGGAAAAAAGTAGGGAGAGCAGCCCTTGGCCTGGAAGAGCTCCCAGTCTGGAATGGGAGACAGACAAACGATCCCAGACTAAATTCAGAGTGATGCGGTCCTTGGGGAGGCCAGGGGCAGACAGCCTGAGGGTGTGGGACAGGCCTGCCTGCCTCCAGAGCTGTTCACTGGAAGCTTGGCATCGGGATGCATATGGGCTCATTGGATGTCTGGATGCTCCCCTAGGGAGGGCACTGACCTTTGAAGAGGCAGGCGAGGGGGTGGGGAGGATCAGCCCCAGCCAGGGATATCTCAGGAACCCACAGTCCCCACTTGCTGTCCTCCAGATTTGCTAGTAGCAGCCTCTAGGCTGGGCAAGGCTGGAAACTGAGGCTGCCTCCACCCTCATGGAAAGGCCCCATGCACAATCAGCTCCTTGTCCTGGCCTGTCACGAGGCCGGTTGCTGATCTCCTGGAAGCTGGCCAGGCAGGGAGGTAAGGGATTCAAGAGGAAGAGGAAAGGGACAGAGGGGGCCTTAGGAAAGGGACAGGCAGGCATGGAGTGGAGCCCAGGCTCTCTCTGGGAGCAATCCCAGGCCCAGCTGGAGAGGGGTCCGGCTTTTCCAGCCAAGGTCTCCCACCCAGCCAGCCTCAGGGGTCCGGGGCTGAAGGAGGCCATCCTGGGTCAGGGCAGCACAGGCAAACTGCGGTCTCAGTGAGTCACTTCCCCAGTCTGAGCCCTGGTTCTACATTCATTCATTTAACAATTACTTTCAGGTTCTGGACTGGGCTTTGGGGTTCAAGAACAAATCAAACCTTGTGACATTCCTAGGCTAATCTGAGAGAGAGGAAGTTGCTCTGATGGGAGAAGTCAAGGCATGTGGAAGCCCTAAGCCCATACTTGGAATCCAGAAAGGCTTCCTGGCAGAGGTGACTCCTCCACTGAAGAAGTCAATGACTCCCTCTATATCGGTCAGCTCAGGCTGCTGTAACAAAATAGACAAGGTGACTCACACAACAAAGGTTTCAGAAACAGAAATTAAAACAGAAGGCTGGGTGCAGTGGCTCATGCCTGAAATCCTAGCACTTTGGGAGGCTGAGGCAGGTGGATCACTTGAAGTCAGGAGTTTGAGGCCAGCCTGGCCAACATGGTGAAACCCCATCTATACTAAAAATACAAAAAATTAGCCAGGCATGGTGGTGCATGCCTTTAATCCCAGCTACTTGGGAGGCTGAGGCATAAGAACCACTTGAACTCGGGAGGCAGAAGCTACAGTGAGCCAAGATCACGCTGCTGCACTCCAGCATGGGCGACAGAGAGTGACACGCCATCTCAAAAATAATAATAACATTTTGCAGTGATGTGATCAAAGGTCACTGCAGCCTTGAACTCCTAGGCTCAAGGGATCCTTCTGTCTTAGCCTCCTGAGTAGCTGTGACTACAGACATATGCCACCACACCTCACTAATTAAAATTTTTTTGGTGTGTGGAGATGGGTCTTGCTATGTTGCCCAGGCTGGTCTAGAACTCTTGGGCTCAAGCAATCCCAATGCCTCAGGGTCCCAGGTGCTGGGATTCTAGGCGTGAGCCACAGCAGTCAGCCCTTTTCTCTCTCTCTCTCTTTTTTTTTTTTTAGAGGGGGTCTTACTCTGTCATCCAGGCTGGAGTGCAGTGGTGCAATCTCAGCTCAATTGCAACCTCCACCTCCCAGGCTCAATCCATCCTCCCACCTCAGCCTCCTCAGTAGCTGGGACCACAGGTGCGCACCACCATGCCCAGCTAATTTTTTGTATTTTTGGTAGAGACAGGTTTTCACCATGTTGCCCAGGCTGGTCTCGAACTCCTGAGCTCAAGTGATCCACCTGCCTCAGCCTCCCAAAGTGCTGTGATCCTTTTGTCTCTTCTTATAAGGACACTAATCCTACTAGGGCCCCATCCTTATGACCTCATTTAACCTTAATTACTCCTTAGAGGCCCCATTTCCAAACAGAGCCACATTGGGAGTTCAACATATGACTTGAGGATGGGAGGGATACACATGTTCAGTCCACAACACTCTCCTTTTTTATTGAGACAGGGTCTCGCTCTGTCACCCAGGCTGGAATGCAGTGGCATGATCACAGCTTACTGCAGCTTCGACCTCCTGGGTGTAAGCAATCCTCCTGCTTCAGCCTTCAGAGTAGCTGGACTACAGGCGTGCACCACCATGCCTGGCTAATTTTTGTATTTTTTGTAGAGACACGGTTTGCCCACGTTGCCCAGGCTGGTCTCAAACTCCTGGGCTCTCTCAATCTGCCCGCCTCGGCCTCCCAAAGTGTTGGGATTACAGGCATGAGCCACAGTGATGGCCTGGCTTCTGGGACAGGCTGCTCTCGGGGTTCCCTCCCATTATCTCTGGCTGGCCCCTTGTCCTGGGGCTCTCTCTCCCGCTGCTGCCCACAGGGTCCCTTCGCCAGGGCCTGCCTCCTCTGCTCCTTCATGATTGAACTCTTCCTCCTTCACCCCTCACTCCCTCGCTTCCCGCCATCGGATCTGACCTTCCTCACGCCCCCAAGCTGTCTCCCCTCAGGGCCTTTGAGCATCCTTCCTCTTTCTCTTCCCTGAGCTAACTCCTCCTCGTCTTCCCAGTATCAACTGAAAAGTCACCTCCTCAGAGAAGCCCTCCTTAAACCATGTTCCCCCAATGCATCACTCTCGTAGCCCCTCTTTTCCTTTATGGACATTGTTCATATGTGCACTACACATTATTGCATGCTGATGTGTTTCACCCGCATCTCCTGTGAGTCTCTAAGCAATCTGGATCCCCAGAGCACAGTTCTCCACCTGTCAGCAGTAAGCATCCAACAAATGCTTGTTGAATGAGTGAGTGAACAAATGCAGCTGGTGCAGGCAAAGAGGCGAGGAAAGGCATTCCAGGGCAGAAGGAACAGCAGGTGCAAAGGCATGGAGACTGGTGATGCTTTGGAGCAGTCTCGATACTTACAATCTCGGTCAGGGGTTGGCAAGCTGAGCTCCTTTAGGGGGCTCGGGAACATTGATGGGGATGGGGAAGGGTTGGGAGCTGCAAAGCTGGGGGTGAGGCTCTGGGCACCTCTCCCTGCTTCAAGCTGAGCAAAGCACCTTTCGTCTGGCGAAGATCCCAGCTCCAACTGCATCCATCAGGTGTTCAGAGGCTGAAAGGGTTCAGCCACGGCATGGTGGGGGATCTGCAGCCACTGGCACTGAAGTTCTGGAGGCCTAAGCCTCTTAGCAGGCAGGACTAAGCAGAGCCCTATTGGGTGGTCTGGCGGTGGGAGCCCCTTAGAGCATGGCCAAGAAGGGCTCAGACACAGCTGCAGCAAGGAGCAGACATAGGTGCAGAGATTTCTTTTACAGGACAGTCAGAGGCAGGAAGGTGAGGAGAAGGGGAGAGCTTGGAAACTCGGCACTAACCCCTGCAGAGCCCTTGTGATTGGCCTTAGTTTCCCTAGGTGTAAATTGGGGTGATGGCCAGACAAGATGTGACTGTCCCCTCTGGTGCCAGCCCCTTGGAGCTGTGTGAAAAGTCCAGCTCAGAGAAGCATGTCCTTTCCGTCTGCCTTGTGATTTCCAAAGAAGGGGGCAAGAAGGAGGCCTGGCAGTGGCCAGCATAAGAGAAAAAGTCCTGCCCTGCAAAATATACTTTCTCCGGGTTCTCTTGGAGTCCTGCTATTTCTCCACTTCATGGGTACCATCCTCCTACCAGGACAGCTCCTGGTGCTTCCTCCGCTAGGGTGTGTTTTCATTGCCTGTTCACCGGCCTGACTCCCACATGAGACTATAAGGCCCTTGAGGGCAGGAGCTGTATCTTGTCTGCCACTGGGTTCCCAGGGTGTTGCACAGCACTGGTCCTGAGAAGGCGCTCAATACATACTCGGTGGATGAATGAATGAATGAATGAATGAATGAATGAATGAATGAATAAGTGAGTGAGAGTGAGTGAATTAATGAGTGGCATGAGCTGAATCCTGCCCTTAACTTGCTCCACATCCTTAGGCATCCTCCTCGACTCTGGACTTCTGGTTCCTTAGCTGTCAGCTGAGGGTGCTGGGCCCCATGCCCCAAGAGAGCAGGCCTGCATCTCATCCCAGCTCTTTCTGTTATTGGGTGGCCTGGACCAAGTCCCTGCCCTGACTTAGCCTCAGCTTCCTCATCTGACAAATGGGCAGACTCAGCCCTGCCCTGTCTGTTTTTCAGGTGGTCTTGGAGCTCCGGAGGAGTAAGGAGGCAAAAGAGTGTGAGGCTGGACACCTGTCAGGGGAGTCTGTGACTCGTACAGGAGGGGGTTGGGCTCAGACAGCCCGCTGGAATAAACCCTCTGAAGCGGGTGGTTGCTTTGGATATCATGGAGGTGGAGCAGGCAGCTCAAAAGCTCAGAACTTTCCATTTGTTCCTGATGACAACCAGCATGGGCATCTACCCCAGGGTTGTTGGGAGATCTCAGCAGAGAAGCAGGTGGATGTGAGTTTGTAAACTTCCAAATGCTACTGCTATAATAACCATTCGGTAAGCACCTACTCCATGCCAGGATCCAAAGGCACTTTATCTACACTGTCTTCTGTTTTGGTTTGTTTGTTTGTTTGTTTGTTTTTGAGATGGAGTTTCGCTCTTGTTGCCCAGGCTGGAGTGCAATGGCGCAATCTCAGCTCACTGCAACCTCTGCCTCCTGGGTTTAAGCGGTTCTCCTGCCTCAGCCTCCCAAGTAGCTGGGATTACAGGCATGCGCCACCAAGCCCGGCTAATTTTGAATTTTTTGTTAGAGGCGGGGTTTCGCCATGTTGGTCAAGCTGGTCTCGAACTCCTGACCTCAGGTGATCCACCCACCTTGGCCTCCCAAAGTGCTAGGATTACAGGCATGAGCCACCATGCCCAGCATTTTTTTGTTTTGTTTTTTGTTTTTTGGGATAGAGTCTCACTCTGTCGCCCAGTTTAGAGTGCAGTGGCATGATCTCGGCTCACTGCAACCTCCACCTCCTGGGTTCAAGCAATTTTCCTGCCTCAGCCTCCTGAGTAGCTGGGACTACAGGCACGCAACACCATGCCCGGCTAATTTTTCTATTTTTGTAGAGATGGGGTTTTGCCATGTGAGCAGGCTGGTCTCGAACTCCTGACCTTAGGTAATCTGCCCACCTTGGCCTCCCAAAATGCTGGGATTAGAGGTGTGAGCCACCGCATCTGGCCTACATTGTCTTCTGAATCCTTGTAATACACTTGGTGGGTTGCAGTTAGCCTCATTTTCCAGATGAGAAAATTGAGGCCCAGGGAGGTTACGTGACTGGCCCTGATCACACAGTGAGTGCACTGATTCAAACCCAGCTTGCTCCAGCTACAAATCCCAATATCTTTATTTTGCTGCAGTCCTGAAAGCCAGTGTGTACCAAAGCTGCCACCTGGAGGCCCCTCCCTGTGCCTGTAGAAAATCCTCTCTCCCGGGGAACGTTCACTGAAGCAGCTCAGAGATGTGGCAGGAGCCATGTCAGCTCAGCTGGCCAAGGCGAGAGGCAGACTCAGCTGTGGGACAGGGAGTCCTCTAAAGAGACGACAATTTGAGGCCAAAATAGCCTGATGTCATCAGGGGGCCTGATATCATGACTCCCTGGGCCTTCCTTTGATAGGCAGAGGGATTAGCTTCAACTGGTGACAGATAGATAATAATTGTAAAAAATAACAGCTATGTGTCCAGCCACTGGCCTCCCATTCATCATCTCACTTCCCCTGCTTGGGCTTGCCCTCCCTCTGAGGCCTCCTCCTGGCTCTGCCACTCGGCTCACTCAGCAGGTGCCAGCCAAAGACCTGGGTTCTCGTTGAGCCTCCATTTCCCCATCTGTGAAACTGACACCAGCCTAGCATGCCTGGAATGGGGAAGGGATGCCAGAATCGAGATTCCTTCCATCTTGTTCGAGGGCTCTTCCTAGACCAGGCTGCCTGGGCCTCAGAAAAATTAAGGAAGAGAAGCCACATTCATACCTGGAGCCCTTCTATAAGTGAAAAAATTAGGCCAAGGAGGCAGAGCTGGGGTCCTATTTATGAGCATTTACTGTGTGCCTGGCTCCCTGCTAAATGTTCTCCATTGACTCCTCACAGAGGAAGGAACAACCCCACAGCTCAGATGAGACAATCAAGGCTTAGAAGGGCCCTGCCACACAGCGAGTGAAGAACACTTGTGATTCAAACCCAGCACTCCCAGACTCCTGTGTGCTTTCTCCACTTTGGGCTGCTCCCACCACCCCCCTGGGTCTCCTGGCCCCCAATCCAGGGCCCTTTCCCATGCCCAGGGGAGCCTCAGTTCTGCTGGCCAGCCGTGCGGGGGACTTCTGAACTTGCCCAGCTGGGCAGGTGGATGAGTGGTAGAGCCACACGCTCCCTCCCCTTGCCCTGAGACTCTGGGAAGAGGCTCAATCAGGAAGAACAGACAATAAAGAACAAAGAGGCCAGCTCGGGAGGGGCTTAGGTCATTTCCACACACAAGCCTGAGCAGCTGGCCTCATAACAAGGTCAGGGGCTGAGGCTGCAGCGGGGGTTGGCTGGTGAGGAGGGAGCCCCTGTGCCTGGAGCAGGGCAGGGAAGAGCCAGGATAAAGCTCAAGAGAGAAGAGTTGGTGTCCCCAGAGAGAGAGACAGGGAAAGGGAGGGAGTGCCTGTGTCCGTAGGACGCGGACATTTCACTTCCCATAGGCTCCTGGAGAGCCCCTCCTGAACTGCACTTAACACCCCCAGGCCTGGGCTTCCATCTGCTGTGCCTCTGTGTGACCTGTGAGCCAGGCCAGTTGATTCTCAGAGGCTTGGAGGGATGGGGACAGCAGCAGCCACCACGCAGGGCTCCTCTCTTGTGAGGACTAAGCAGGATAGATCCTTCCTTCTTCTGCGGTCCTGGAGAGCCACTGCCTCAGGCTGGCTCCTCCGCCACGGGACCTGGTGCAGAGTCGCAGATCTTTAAGTCAATCAGTAGCATGATCCGGGTCCCCTAAGCTTTCCTACCACCGAATGTGTTTCTCGGTATATTGTTCAATTCCCATTTTATAGAGGAAGAAACTGACACACTCGCTTGAGTATCGGTCCTTCAAGTAATGGGGCCTGACTCATGCTCAGGTTGCTGGATGGCTGCCGCAGCCCTCCTTATTCCAAAGAGGCAGGTGGACCCCGCGCATCAGGCCCAGTGTGTCCCCAGCTTCCCCTCACTGGCCTCCCTGGGCTGACTGCAGGATACCCAGAGTCTAGCCCTCTGCTCCCACTGCCCAGTCCGTTCCTTCTGCTGGGTGGATATGCCCTGGGCTGCTGGGCCCACCCTGGGCCTTCCAAAGCCAGAACTGTTGTCCTCCCAGCTGGGATTCCTCCCAAGGTCTCACCTCGGGAAGCCCAGGGAGGCTGGAACAAACCGCAAATGGCCAAAGTGCAGGGAGACCCAAGGGGAAGGGTCTCTTGAGGTCCTCCTGTCCATTCCCCGTTACATCATAGGAAGATGGAGGTCAGAGAAGACGAAACCAGGCCCACTTATGGTCCATGCTACCTCCTAAGAGGTCCAGAGATCCACCCCGACTCTCCATTTCCCAGTCCCCACTTCAGGCCAGGCCTCACCTCGGACACCTGCACAGCTGCCTTGCCTCTTCCTGAGGCTCTCCATCTCTACCTGTCCCCCCAACTCATCCTTCATGCACAGCCAGAAGGGGCCACTCATAGGCATTCAAAAAACTTCACAGGGCCCACCGCTGCAGCAGGATAAAATCCAAACTCATTAACAGAGCTTAACGCAGTTCATGGTCTGACCCTGCAGATACACTTCTGCTTTCATTTCCAAGCCACACCCCACTTTCTTGCCACTCCCATCATCATGAATTAATTTCTGCCTTGAATATGCCTCTCTCTCTCCCTCACCTTTGCACTTGCCCTTACCCCTGCCTGAAACACTCTTTCATCTTAGCCTTCCCTACTACCTCTCCAACCTGGTGAATCCTGCCCATCCTGAAGCCTCAGCTCAGGTCACCTCCTCCAGGAAGCCTTCCCTGACTAGCTTGTTTGGGCTGCCTAGGCTCCCTGGGCTTTCTGCTATCCCACTGCACTTTGATGAGTAAAGTCCACTTGCTTTACTGCTTGTCCCCATCTCTGGGCTGTGAGCTGCTTGGTGAGCCACAGTGAAAACTTGGAGGGGAGGCTGGGTGGGTAAAGAAAGAAGTCAGGATAACCCTGATCTCTGGCCTGTGTGGCAGGAGATGTTGGTGTCCACACTGACATGGGGACCTGGGTGGAAGGGCAGATTCTGGGGGGGAAGGGGAAATGATGTTCTGGGCTTGCTGTGTCTGAAGGGCCTGCAGGGCCATCCAGTGGCTATCTCTAGAGAAATTGGTGACGGTCACCTTTGAGAGAGGCCTGGATTCCAGAGGGGAGGGAGGGGAGCTGCTGGGGCCTTCCCAGCGTGTGTCAGAACCACTCCCTTTCCCAGGCTTGCAGAAACCCTCACTCAACTGCCCAACCAGGGTCCTGTCACCTCCCCCAGGAAGCCAGCCTGGCCCTGACAAAGCAGTGCTCTTTTCTCCCCTTTGACCATTACTCGCCTCTGGTCTGAGGACATCTCTCGGGCTCTGCCTTAGAACTCTTCAAGGTGGGAGCCACATCCCTCCATGTCTTGTAGACTCCACATCGCCCAGCACAGGGACAGACACAGAGAAGAAGCTGCATGGACAAGAAACCCTGCCCCCTTCCCTGGACAGAGCCCCATCCAGTGGGATTCTGGGGAAAAGAAAGCACAAGCCTGAGGAGCTTTGGGTCAGATTGTCTCGGGAGAGCGAGGGAAGAGGCGGGTGGAGGCGGGGGGAGGATTTCTGTCCAATCTGGAAGCGTGTGCTGGATGGCCGGATCACCAGCACCCCAGGCTCGAAGCTTCCAGCCGGTGACCTACATTCCCAGGGCGCCTCTGTGTGTGCGCACACGGGCAGGCGTGCGTGAGCGCAGGAGCTCCACGGTGCGCCTGCCAGTGGGCCTCTGTCTCGGCAGGCTGCCTCCTCAGGAGCCCGTGAGTGAGCACGTGAGGGCGTGGGGGGCCCACACTCCCGCTCTGGGGTTCCACAGACTGCACCAGAAAGAGTTGGTCTGTGCCCCAGAAAAGCCAGAGCCAGGGACTGCGGGGACTGACGTGGCTGGGGGTGCCTGTCCCACCCGCAGCCCTGCCCAAGACCCCCTCTCTCTCCTCCCGTGCTCTCTCTGTGACAAATGGCCTCACACTGCTCTTTGCTAATGGTGGGGTGTTAGGCATGGAAAATGGAGGGCACAGCTCTTAGGTGGCAGTGGAGGGCGGGGACCTCAAACCACAGCCCGAGGCAGCCAGATGGCAGCCAGAGGTCAGTAGGGTGGGTGGCTCAGCAGAGGGAGCAGGCACCAGGCTCTAGGCCCTGCAGCCCGAGGTCAGGGCATCACTCAGGGGTCCTTGGGGGCTGTCCCGGGTCAGGATCCTCCTGCCTCCAGGCTGGGGTAGAGGTGGAGACCTCTCCCTCCTGGGAAGGCCTGTCTTTGACTGAGAAGCTAAGCTGACTCTATGGCCCTGAAGCCAGGGCACCAGGGAATCTGGGGGGTGGGTGCCCTGCTCAGAGACCCTTTAGTCTCTCCTTTGCCAGTTCTGTGGTGGGTGGGGTAGGGGTGGCTGTCCCCCAAACCCTTCTGAGCCTCTTCTTTCACACTTGGTCCCTGACAGCAGGGAGGGGATGGGCAGTCCTTTCAGAGACTCTGGGTCTATCTCTGTCTCTTTCTGTCTCTTTCTGTCTCTCTATCTCTGTTCCTA